>NC_079490.1:128151448-128460588 GCF_020520425.1 Spinacia oleracea | reverse complement strand
TGAGGTTGTCGACCTCGGGCTCCTGAGGGGTGGTGTCAATGAGGGCATGCCCGGGCTAAGTTTCAGTAAAGAGGTCCTGGCCAGACACTTGAGATAGGTAAATATCTTCAGCATCATCATCCCACACACCGCACACTTCCCTCTCGATTCGATCCATAGGGACCACAGCGAGTGGTGCACCTTGAGGTGTAATATACACCGTGGGGTCGAAGTTCTCTGGTTGGTCGAGAGAGATGTGACAAGAGCCGAGTGGGCTCTTGTTGTTGTTGGGTTTGCCAACGTTAGGGAGAGGTATCACTTCATCCTCTATCATGTCCTGGATCGTATGTTTTAGATTTCAGCAGTTTTCAGTGTCATGCCCATACCCTTGATGGAATTTGCAGTAAGTACCTTCGACCCAATATTTTCCCTTGACAGGAGGGTCACGGGTGGGGCCTATAGGTCTCAACTTTCCTTGATTGGTAAGTCTTTCGAAGGCTTGTACCAAAGTTGACCCGAGTAGGGCGAACTTTCGGTCTCGTACCCATCTTCCAGGGCTTCTTCGGGCGGGAGTCTCCTCTACGACATGGACTTCTTGGGCTTGGAACGTGTTGCCCCTGTTGTAGGTGTTGCTTTTGTATGCGGGTTTACTTTGTATTGTTTTTGCGAGATCATCCTCGATCTTTATTCTCACATCATAAACTCTTTTGATGTCAAGTCCCAGGTACCTAAGGTGCTGTCTGTAGGCCGGGTCCAGGTTGTCCATGAATTTTTGGACCAATTCTGTTTCGGGAGGCCTATTGATTAGCTGGGCCGCCTGATCCCTCCATCTAGCAAAGTAGGTTGTGAAACCCTCATTTTTCTTTTAGAAGAGAACTTCCAGCTCGCGCATGGTGACTTGAAAATCCATGTTCGACGAGTATTGCTTGATGAAGACATTGACAAAGTCTTCCCAAGTGAAGAAGAGCTTAGGGTCCTGGTGATAGTACCATTTGAGCGGCACAGGTTCCAAGGACAAAGGAAAGGCAGGCAAATACATGGATTTGTCCACGCCTTTCAAGTTCATGGCATTCACAAAGCTCAATAGATGATCACGGGGATTATCCGTGGCTTTAAACTTTGGTAAGTCAGATGAACTAAACTTTTCTGGTAGTTTGCCAGGAAAAGGTTCAGGGTCGAGGGAGAAGTACTTGCTACCCATGGTTTGCTGTAGGACCATTTTTTCAATCCTCTTCTCGTTATCGAGGTCGTTTTTGGCTTGTGCAGCCGCTAAGGCTTCGTTTTCCATTTTCAGTTGGCCCATGAGTCGGGTCATTTGAGCCATCTGCTCTTGCAATTCTTCGATGGACATGTTTGAGGGTGCGAATCGAGGTTGGGGAAGCGGAGATCCTTGAAATGAGGGATGACGGACGGAGCTTGGAGTCACTAAACCTGGTGTTGGCGATGTATCTTCGAGGCGCGCTAACCGTTGATTTCCTGATCGGCACCAAGTGGCAGGACCAGTCCTATGCATAAGATAAGCTAAAGTTTAGGTCCCAAAGTTTCGAGTATTACTTAGTTTAGACTTCGACTCTCTCTATTGGTTTTTCACTCTTTCTTTTGTTGGTACACTTTTAGTTTTTTCTTTTGGTCATTCTTTGGATTTTCGAAACACTTGCCCGTGTGACATTCATAATTATTAGCATGTTCGGTTTTGGTGCCGAGCATTGTCGTCGTGGGAGGCCTAACAACGACGCAAAGAGTTATTTTTTTTATGAGTCGCTTCTAGAATCGAGTGCTTTTCTTACGCCCTCGTAGCAATTCTTTTTACGAATGTGTTTTTTGTGCTACGTATTTTCCTTTTGCGCGGGGACCGAGGCTGCTGCGCCTGACCAGAAGGCCAAGCAGCAACTTCAGCGCCCAGCGTAGGCGTGAGAAATTCTGGCGCCCAGCCAGGGGCGTTGAAAATGCGTCCCTGGCTGGTTCTCGTTTTCTGTTTGCTTCTACTTTTGCGACTTCGATTTTGCGTGCTTGCCTAATAACGTCCTTTACGCGTTGTGCAGCGATTGTGGGATTCGTTACAGGCCATCCCGAGCGTCGCTTATTTTTGAGGCGATCGTTCGGGTTTGCGGAACACGTATTTCGGTATAACTCTTTGGCAAATTGGTTTATGAATGTTTGGGCAATTTTTAAGGTCGTTGGTTTTTCTAGGATAGTTTGTCACACACAATCATATATTTCGCTACACATAACTAACATTCCATCATGAGGCAATAATAACATGTCATGTAGTTTATGATAGGCTTCTATGGGTAGTTATTTGCGCCTGGCTTGGTACCGCTTCTATCGTAGATCCAACACATGCCCCGGTCGAGGTAGTGTCTTCAACAGACGAATTTCGCTCAAGAGGCCAACCCGCAAGTGCAAGCCAAGGGGGCATGCAGGCGAGAGGGACCTAATGGGCGAGCGATTGGGTTTGGGACGGGTGTACTACTAGCGAAAGTGCCGAGTGGACAACATTCGAAGCGTATGCACCCCCGGGTTGGCGATGGGTATCCTTAGTCCACACTCCAGAGATGAAACACCAAGGGAGCCAAGATTCGTTATGCTGTTCTGTCCGTTCACATTAATATGCTGATTTTCAGGTCGTCCCAACTTGATGGGGAAATTAACGCGGGGTAGGATCGTTTCACCCTTCGGCTATTTTGATTACCTACAAGCACGAGTATTTCCTTCACTATCCCCAGTGGAGTCGCCACTGTGAGGGGGTCGAAAAAGCACGAGGCTAATGCGTGACCTCGTCCCTCGTGGGTGTGACGCTTCTTTTTGTCAAATCAAGTTTAATTGGATTTCCTGTGAGTTTACACCCAATTGACTAGTAATATAGGAGTCGCCATTCAGTTTTTAACGACAATGAGAAAAACTGACAAAACCCGGTTATCGTGACATAAAGGGAGTGCAATTATGTTTGACCACGACGGCCGTAGGTTCCATTGTGATCCCTGGTGGTGGAGATCGCTCAACGTACACCCGCAGGGTAGAGATTGAGGGTTCGGGGGACTGTAACTACCGAGAGGAGTACTCGCTCTTCGATAACTCTAGAGGCAAGATATCCTTACTAGCTCAGCATAAATAATTGAAGGGACATGCGTTAACTATTAAACTAATCTGAGTTGATTTTAACAATATGCAACACATAGTACTAGATCCAGCGCGATTATCTGATTTAGATTGTTTTAAGGGACCTAGCATGATAATCCAATTTCCCAAAAATATCATATTTATTAGGCGTGATCGAACAATCAGATTTTAGTTAGTTTAACAGTTCATAAAAGGGCGAGGAAAGCAATTAAACCATGGAAAAGGGACACATTACGACGCACCCTTGAGAGGTGCATCACGGTTCTCAGAAAACTAAACACTTTGACTTTGCTATTTCTCCTTTTATTTAACGAATCTCAAATTATGGGACAGGATACGTTCTGTTCAATTTATGGATCGATTGCGACAGAACGCGTGATCAATTTTGCAGCGTGAGGCTTAGGCTTAGGGGTTTAGAGTCAATACTCAGAATAATAATTGTATGTTGTTGTGTCCTTTTCACGTCGAACTTAAGGCCCTATTTATAGAAAAGAGTTCGTGGAAAGATAGAATTGCAGAACTCTAATCCACGAGGAATTAGGAAAAAACACGTACCAGGTATTTTCAGCGCCCAGGGCCAGGCGTTGAAAATAGGATATGGGCTGTTTTTCTTAGTCAGATTCGGATTCCTAGAATCCGGAGGATTTGAGATTTAATTGAGTCTTTTAGTGCGTATTAACCTTGTGACGGGATGCGTCTGGGCCCGTTACGAACTCTAGGCTCGTTAGGATTTTAATTAATACGTGGCTCTTATTTTCGAATCATATTAGGAATAGGACTCTCGCAATTTCTATCTCATTTAGGATTTATGTTGGAGTTCAACACCTAATTCTGACAGGTTTCTATATTTTATGACTTGCCACTTTTAACAACTACCCATTACGGCAGTTACTATTTTTAGCAGGTTTCCATAAATAGCAGGTTTCGGGTGAAATGAAAAGGGGTAATGAGATTCGTTATTTTATAGGAGATGCGTTGTCAAGTGGAGATTTACGTTTTCATCATCGAACCTTCCCTTTCGGGAATGGGGACAAAAGTAGGTGTCTACATTACCTTCGACGAAGAAGTAACTTTCTTCTTCAACTTCGAAGGGGACCTCCCTCTCTTATGCCTCTTGGGAGAAGTCTCTCTTCCCGAAGCCTTCCTCTTCTTCAACTTCTTCGATTCCTACGAAAGAAATAGCACATGAGAAGCGATTAAAACGCCAAGAAAGAAGGCAAAAGGAGCACGGATGAAAGATCACTTACTTCGGTAGCAGCAAAAGAAGGAGGAGACGAAGCAGAGGAAATGACAGGCGCAGCAGCTGTTACCTCTGGTCCTTAAGAAAAATAAACACCGAAGACAGGGTCAAAACCGAGACCACGAGAGCCCACAGAACCAAAGTCTAAACAAAATGAACAAACTAATCAGCGTTACCGGATCAGAGGTAGTTACCAATTCAGGAAGCACTGTCCGCCTCGGAACAGCCTCTCCAGGATTCTGAGAATCCCAAGGGTCGGCTCGAACGTCTCCCAGATGTGCAAGAGCGTGATCCGAGAACTCGTGATCCTCGAGTTTCGGCTGCCGAGGATTCTGCTTCTTGAAATCGTACGGCGGGCAACGAGTAAGAACCCCGTCACCGTTGAGCTGATAACCGAGCACCTCGGGAACGATGGCCTTCTCACCTTGATCTGCGCAAAGAGGATAAAAAGAATGAGATTCAAAGAAATAAAAAGGGAGGTTGACACCTCAACTGAAGCACGATCTCAGCATAAAAAACCTCACCCCTGTCGTAGATTCTACTGAGACCGGCAGCAGCGAGGATGACATCCCGTGTAATGTAATGCAAATTCGGAAGCCAATATATCGGCTCCCAAGCAGTTTTGGCCTTGAACCACTCCAGCTGCATGGCGTGGTCAGAATTCTCTCTATCTACGGGGCCAACCCGCGACATCGAAGGATCCGGCTTCACGAACCACTTCGGGGGCGAAAAATAGTGAGGGTGCCTCGGATCCACAGGAACACGGACTAGCAACCATTGATCCTTCCACCCATGGACCGAAGAAACGTACGGAAAGGCAGTCATATAAAGGTCCTCGCCTTTCCGCTTGTTTTTGTTATTTATGGCCCACCAGCCGACCTCAGCATTTGCGTTCCTAACAAGCTCGTGCATCTCTTAGAAAACCTCGATCGACGGCTCATAGCCGAGGTAGTCACACATCCAGCGGTACCCCACAATGTGACGCATAGACTTCGGCGTCAGCTGGCCCAAAGAAACGTTGTATTCCTCCAGCACACGAGCGATAAACGGATCCAAGGGGAACCGAAGCCCGTAGTCGAAATGGTGGAGATACACAGCAATGTACTCTGGAGGAGTACGAGTCACCCTCGCATTCTTCTGCGTCGGAAGCTCGCACCAGTAGCCCAAGGCATGCTGAATGCCATAAAAATCTTCGGCGAGCCGATGATACTTTCTGCGCTTGGCCTCCACCAACCACTTCCCACCAACATCCACACCATCCGGGCCCGCTATCTCGGATTTGTCCTCAAACAGACAAGCAAGCCTCCCCAAGGGGTCAGCCTCCTCCCATCGCCTCGGAAAGAATGGGCGGATGGGAAAGCGGCCCGTCGCACCAGCCCCTAGGCTCGATTCAGCACGATTCTCATTTCCCGAGTCCCCTTCAGCATTAACCTCGAGATACGTTGATCTAGGCCCTTCGGAAGCTACCTTATTCTCCTCCTCACCACTAGAGGGGGACACTACACCAGATTTCTTCTTCCACCTTCCCCCAGCCATGACAGAGTTGGGAAGCGCCGAGGATACACAGAAAAGGGTAGAAGTAAAAAGAAGTGAAAACAAAAAGCAAATTACCGCTCCGGAAGCGGAAAATGCCGATGAAACAAATGAAATCAGGTCCCGAGGCAAATTCGTAGCAAATATGCAAAGATCTGAAGAAAACACCAAATGGAATCACCGGAATTCTTAAGAAGAATGGAGAACGTTTGAGCGAATAAAGTTCGAAATGAAGAAGGAAGTGCGGTATTTATAGGCCACGTTCTGAAAACCGCCCAACTTCCACCCCTTAACACTTGTCAACCGTTCACGAATTCAAACCACTCTATTTTCGAAAAAAGAGAGGGAACCTTTGGACTTCTTACACCTGGAAACCCACCCATTAAATTCCAAATGGAATGGGTCTGGGGGGCATGTTGTTTGGGCTCCCAATTGAATATCAATTGGGCCACTAAGTCCAAAGCCCAATGGCTCAATTCAACAACATCAAATCTGCCTCCACCACCAAGGCTATTCAGCCATCAACCAAGGCCCAAGGCCCAATAGCAATAAATGACCTATGGGCATTTATTATGCAAACACTATAAATAGGCCGCCAAGGCTCAAACCTCAAGGTACGTCCAATTTATTTCCTTAAGACTACTCTCTAGAGAACTTCTCTCTCTAGAATCTGAGCATTGTTCTTACTTAGACATCGGAGGGGCTTTCCTCGGAAACACCCCCGAGGCTAGTAACATTGTCTTTGTGCAGGTAAATTCGGACAATACTCATTCAAGCTAACAAGATCTTCAACACATTCAAAAGGGCCTTCATTCGAAGCCCATTGTTCCATCCGTTTCAACACCGGAACAACAAGTAATAACGAAAATACCTGAAGATGGAACAACTGTTCCGTTCTTCTTATCTTCCTTAAGATTTGGACATTCTCTCTTGTAATGGCCAATTCCATCACAATAAAGATAGCTTGATGTGGACTTATCATGCTTTGTCTTCTTTCTGGGAACTGACTCAGCATTTCCCTTGGACTTTCCACCTTTCTTGAAGGGTCTCCCTTTAGCATTGAGTAAATTCTTGGCTTCACAGTCGAGTATTATCTCAGCCTTTTTGACCAGGTGAACAAACTCTGCAACTGTTTCTCCTCTTGGTTCACTCATGTATAGTTGCTTAAAGTGACCAAACCCACTGTGGAGTGAATTGAGCAAGATAGAGACTGCCATCCTTTCACTTATTGGTGTTCCTAATAGACTTAGGGGATGAAAATATCAAAGCATAAGGTCTACATGGAACCTTAGTGGAACACCAACCCTTTGTTTAGTTCGAAGGACCTGAACATGAGTTTCTTGGACTTCCATCCTAAAACATCTGTTATGAGAACTAACCTTCAGACCTGACATTGCTTCGATCAACTCATGGACATTTAGGTCTCTGTCCTCCGTGTTTCCACGACAGATATCCCTCAGATTCTTGATGAGCATAAAAGGTTCGTAAGCTACAAACCTCCTAGCCCATTCATCAGGGATGTTGTTCAGCATGAGACTCATAACCTTCTTGAGATCCGCATCCCAGGCGGCATGTCTTTCAGGGGTCATGTCTCTGGCATAGTAGCTTGGCATGGGATTGAACAGTACATACTCAAATCCATTGAGTCTTACTACTTCAACCAGCTTAGCTTCCCATTCAAGAAAATTTGAGGTTCAGCTTGATCATAAGCTCAGAACCCATGATGATGTTTTGATTGTTGTTTGGCATAGTTAAAACTACAATTGAAAAGAATAAACAAATAAATAACCATTCACAGTTTCTCTTAATAAACTTAAATTCTAGCATACATGCATAATTTATTATTTATTAAACATTTTATTCAAGTTATGTGTTCCGGCAGGTGTGAATAAAATGATTCCAAGACCCTTAAATCATTGAAGAATTAAGCACATTATGTATTTAGACTTAATTCTAAAATATTTTAGGTAAGCAAAGCCTTTGCTAATAGTCTAGAAACTACTCTTGGATGATAGGTACGTCTAAGGACTTATTAGGTAAACCTATCTCATTTGCCACGACATAAAAGGACTCCTTACTTATATCGTTGAGTTTCACCAAAACTAACATGTACTCACAATTATTTGTGTGCCTTACCTCTTTAGAATCAATAAGTAACACCTCGCTATGGCAGAAAACTATTACTAAGATTGACGTAAAGGTTATCCAAGTAAGTGTTATTTTGGCATGGCACCTTTTAACTCAATTTTTAAAGTTTGGAACTTAAAGCTCTTACTATGTTGGTTAGATTTTAAGTGAACTAAAATCCTTAATCATGCAACATAATCAAGCCATAATCTCATGCATAATTAAGACATATTTAAAGCAATAAATAACTTAAAGCATGCATAAGATATAAATGTGATCTAGTATGGCCCGACTTCATCTTGAAACTTCAACTTCAAACTCCGTCTTGAAAATGGATTGGAAACTCCGTCTTGAATTTCTCCATGGGAGACGCCATTTTCTTCAAATAGGATAAGTTATAATTTAAACTAATTACAAGTATTTGATGGTACGCAGACCATATTTAAAATTAAAAACTTTGGTACATTAGACCAATTTTACATTCAAATTAATGGTACGCAGACCATATTTTCTATCCTATTTGGGCCATACTAGTCACATTCCATAGCCTGCAAAACAGTACATTTACAATATACCATTCACCCATTCATTTATCAATGAATGGCCCACATAGCTGGTTAGTAGAACATATTATGCATCACATAAATATTTGCATCAATTAATCAAGGCTTCCAATAATCTACAAATTATTCAATCCTTATTAATTATAATCGAGTTGTTTTAACCTTAAAGGAATGTAGACCTAATCAAGAGTTTATGACTAAAACGCTCGCCCTAAAACCAATAATTTTACATGCTTTACGAATTTTAAACATAAAATTGTATGTCCTAGTCCAACCGGAAACTTACAAATTTAATTAAAATTTAAAGCTCATATAAATTATTATTTAAATCCTTTATTTTATTTTTAGTTGATTAAATTAATTAATTTATATTTACCAAGGTTTTAATTTTAGTAAAATAATTAGTATAAATAAATTTATAATAATTAAATTATTCAAAATTAAATTCCGAGAAAAAATTAAATTACGAATTTATATTTAATTAAAATCGTTTTCAACCGTAAAATTAAAATTAAAACGAACCAATTGGGCCAAGACAAGGCCATGGGCTCGCACCCATGCCTCGTCGAGGCCTCGTAGCATGCCTTGCTACTCGCATTGATCGTACCGCAAGCCACGAGAAGCCACACGCAAACGCAGCAAGCCGAGCAAGCCACGCTTGCGCGCAGCCCACTCGCTCGTTGTGTTGCGGCTTCCCTCGATGGGTTGGGCAACGCTGCTGGTCGAGCCAGCCATCACTGCCCGCACGCACAGCCACGACTGCTCGCTGCCTTGCTCCTCGCCCCTCTGCCCACGTGCACGTAGCATACAGCGCACGGCAGGGATGCTGCCTTGCGCGCATGTACCACGACACCGCATGGGCGACGAGCTCCCTTGCTCGCCGTCGCAAGCCCGCACTATACAACACCCCTTAAGGGTAACACTTAGCGTCCATTGCTTCGTGCGTGCAAGATTCATGAACGGATTTCATAAAAATTAAAACTTTTATTATTTAAATTTATCGACGAATTAATAAATCATATTAATTTCATAAATTTTGGGCGACAAATCGAAACTTTATTATTTAAATTAATTTCCGATTATGTTTATTTTCATGGATTCAAATCTAGGTCATAAAATTTTAAAACTTTTCAATTTTAACAAAATTTATGGTGGTTTTTAATCATAGATTCCTAATTAAATTGCTAATTAATTATGAAAATCAAATCAAATTCTAAATGATTCGAATTTGAACAAATTAATTACAATTACAAATTAGGTTGTATAATTAAGAAGTTTAGGCATTAAAATTGTTAAACATATACAGTAGGTCAATCATAGATTCAAGATTTACAAGCAAGATTCGCAAATATTTAATTTAACATCATAAAACTTATAAATTTTGCGTTCGAAAAACTAAAACCTCCGAAAAGTCATAGTTAGACTTCGAATTTTGGAATTCTGGATCCGGCATCAAATCTCTGATTTTAGTCAAAAATTTAAGTCGTTTACATGTGAAATTCACCATCATTGACTAAACTGCCGAAAATCCTGCGAACATATAATTAATCAACGAAATTAATCACCCCTTTAATTCATTGCAAATTTATAAAATTTAACCATGTTAACTATAATTGATTATGGAATTAATTAGAGGCTCATGATACCACTGTTAGGTTATGACAAATATAGAACATATATTTCATGCGGAAAAACCATAAAGCCAGTAATCCAAATTAATTGCCACATAATCAATTAGCATAATTTAGGATATATACATGTGACGCGTGCCTTCCCTATCTGCTCCCGAACCGAACAAGAACAAGTTTAGGACTCCAAGTGTCGTCCCTCTGTAGGTAGTCCACAACACGTTCGGATCCGCCTTAGATTCAATTAACTAGAATTTGGTCTAACGTTTTAATGTTATTCGTACTTAATTAGTTGGAAAATTATTAAGCTTAGTTTAATCTTAAAAGTTTATGAATACTTGAGAATATGATGATAAATTGTGATTATTCATCACCTATTTATAGGGTGGAATTATCGGACGTAGAAATCCACTAGGATTCAGTTTACTAATTCAATTAGAATTATACTTAAACTAATCCTTTGTTTTTAGTGTTTAATTAAACGACTAACTCTAGTGGATTTAGGAAAACAATCTAACCGGACAAATCCTAAGCGTCTAAGGATTCGAGGCATGCACGAATAGAACACACACACACGAGCAGCCCACGAGGGGCGTTGTGCGCGCGCGTGTGGCTCGGCCCAACACGGCGGGCACGCGGCCCATGCGAGGGCGCTGCCAGCCTGCTGCCTTGCCGTGGCTGAGCCTGGCCTTGCTTTGTTGCTCGCTGCAGCGCGGGCTTCGCTAAGTGCGGGCCTAGCTTCGTGTTGGGCCTTGCATCTAGCAAGCTCGTCCGATGTTTATTTCGTACGTCGCGCTTCCAATTCGTTTTCCGATTCCGGAATTCATTTCCGATTCGAACAATATTTAATATTTCCTATTCCGAAATTAATTTCCGTTTCGAACAAATATTTAATATTTTCGTTTCCGGAATTTATTTCCGATTCCGATAATATTTCCAATTCCGGCAATATTTCTGTTTCCGGCAATATTTCCGATTTCGGCAATATTTCCATTTCCGATAATATTTTCCGATACGTACCATGTTTCCGTTTCCGGCAACATCAACGATTTGGATAATATTTATATTTCCGATACGATCCATATTTCCGTTTCCGGCAATATCATCGTTTCCGGAGTATTCATAATTTGCCTTTTGACGATTTCAGCTCCCACTGGAACCGAGATCCGTCGATTCCGAATATCCATAAATGGATTATTTAATTCACTTAAATACTTGATCCGTTCACGTACTGTTTGTGTGACCCTACGGGTTCAGTCAAGAGTAAATTGTGGATTAATATTATTAATTCCACTTGAACTGAAGCGGCCTCTAGCTACGCATACAGTTCACTTGATCTCACTGAATTATTAACTTGTATAATTAATTAATACTGAACCGCATTTATTAGACTTAGCATTGAATGCATACTTGGACCAAGGGCATTATTTCCTTCACAAAATTCTACAAGTTCCAACAGTTCAAAATCCTGCAAGTTCCAACAGTTCAAGTTCAAGTGGCTACCAAACAATTTTCTTCTACAATATTCAAGAAGCCTACTATCATACAAGCATCTTATCAACAAGCATTTCAAAATACAGAAATCGAAACTACATGAAATCCTAAAGGTTATTTCGTAAACAAAACATGAAATACTTACATGGATAAGGAAAGAACCACAAGATCAAGGGGAGTAGTCGACCTTTGAGAGAGAGAAGCAAGAAAAATGAGTGTGGTTGCTCTTCAAATGGCACAGCGAGGGGGGAATTTATAGCCCAGCCCCGCGCTGAACGCCGAGCCCTACGCCTGGCGCCGCGCTGCTGCATGCACTGGGCGCAGCTGTCATTTGGCGTTTAGCCATCTATTTTTCTATTTAAACCCTAATTTCCAAGCATTTTGGGGCACCAAATGACAATAAGAACGTCGTAATTCTGAAATTTCCCCTCAAAAATCAATACAAAAACTTCGAATTCTCATAAAAATCTCAAGTGTTCAAGCAATTGGGAGCTCCAAGAGGAATTCTAACCTAAACCTAACTAGGTAATTCAGAATCCCAATCCTAATCTACTATGTTTTCTACAATTTCTCTTTCAAAATGATTAGTAAAGTTGACACTTTTGCTCTCAAAAGTGTCACTTACAACAATCACATATTTTTACAAAATCAACACTTTCTATGATTCAAATACAAAGTTATGGATTTCATGATGTTTAAGGTTGTTTGTAATCACTTCCTTAAACTAGAATCATTTTCAAAATATGGAGTAATCAAAGGTGAGGCCTTTTTTAACATTTAAAGGTCTAATCTTTGAGATTCAAGACTCTTCTTTTCAATATTAAAGTCCAAGTTTTCAAGATTCCATGATGTTTAAGGTTGTTTGTAATCACTTCCTTAAACTAGAATCATTTTCAAGTTATGGAGCATATCAAAGGTGAAACCTTTTTAACATTAAAAGGTCTAACCTTTGAGATTCAAGACTCCTTATTTCAATATTCAAGTGTAAGTTTCATTTTCAAGATTCTATGATGTTTAAGGTTGTTTGTAATCACTTCCTTAAACTAGAATCATTTCAATTTATGGAGCACATCAAAGATGAAACCTTTTTAACATTAAAAGGTATAATGTTTGAGATTCAAAACTCCTAAGTTCAATATTCAAGTTCAAAATTCAAGATTCAATATTTCAAGTTCAATTTCTATGTCCAAAATCTAAGACACTTTTGGATGAGCAACTTGTCCTAAAGTTGAGATTTTTAGACTTGAATCCGTGTCGGACGCACTTATTACTAAGTAGTCGTTTGGCGTTCGGATCTCAAATACAATAGTTCAATTTCAATATCGCATCTTTTCAATTATGCACTTCAATACCGCAATTTCAATAATGCCTTTCAATATTACACTTCAATTTCGCACCTTTATTATTTGCTATTTCAATTCCGCATTCTTTACTCATCTCACTTTGAGATGATGTGGTTTTGTACGCACCTTCAATAATTCCTTTATTTATTGTGATGTTTCTTTACTTGTTTATTGCTTTCATCACCTCACATGCTAAATACAACAAAATGCAAAGTTACACCACGCTTAACAAAGATAATTTCTTGGACAAACCGGCCTTAAGTTCCCTTAAATTAACTTTAAAGTGAAGTGGTCACAATACAAGTAGAAATTCTATGAGCTAAAATTCCAAGTTCAAACCCACATAGTGCCATGACTAGGGTTATTCGAAAATGCTCTTTGCTATGCACTCGAATACAATTTTTAAGGCTCGCGGGATAAGCATCTCGCTCCCTTGTCCGGATCTCACCCATCCGTTTCTAAGATTCAATGCCTTATCCACTAAAGAGTCAACTTTGGTCTTTCCAAACGGGACCCTTCAAATTGTTTGGTGGCGACTCCTTCGAAATCAAAAAACATACAAAGCTCCAAGCCTTTTCGTAGGGGAAATAGAAAAAAGAATGAGCACGAAAAAATACCCCCTACAGTAATTTAAAACTTTGAGATTTTAAGGTGGTAAATCACAAATTTGGTTTTTTTTTTAGGTGGTAAATCACAAAAATTCCTTAAGATTTTTACTTATTTTTAATTAAGGTTTATTAGAAAATTATATGAAATTCTCGGACATAGTTGAGTCAATAACTAGTTTAAGTCATACTTCACTCCGATGAATCCGTGTGATAAAATGAAAAGTAGGTTAGATAAGTTCAATTCCATTCAAATAAGTTCAAGGGTCATAAAATAAAAAAAAATCCTATATAATAATAATAATAATAATAATAATAATAATGTAAATTTTAATGCGAGGCCTCCAAAATCCCAAAGGAGCGATTTTGTGCACTCCCTCCAAAATCACTCACAACTTACACCAATCTAATTCAAATTATTTTAAAAAGGGAACAAACGACTCATAATTAAAGATACAAAAAACAACAACTACCCTCAACTTTCAAATCCCCAACGCAATAAACTGCAAAATCCTAATAAAAACCACATGCACGTCAATGTTACTTATCTTGCTCCTTTTGGATTTTGGAGGCCTCGGGTTAAAGTTGACATTCTTATTATTATATAGGATTCCCCTGTTCATACAAAATTGTATAATGGTGAATTTGACTTCCAATTATAACTTTACAGGTAATTGTTGATAATCTACTTTTTTCGATTCTATTACTCCAAGGTCATGTTCGACAAAATTAGTTGTAGTGGTTAGCGGTTAAGTAGCGGACTAGCGGGTAGCGGTTAGAGTAGTGGAGTGAATAGTAATGGGTAACAGTTAGACCTGGTTATTGTACAGGGTAGTCCAATGGGTATAAGGGTCTTGACCCTTAACCTTATTATTGGACAGGGCCCTTATAGGGTATTTTCTTATAGGGCTTTTATAGGGTTTTCTTAAAAGCCCAATAACTTTACACAAAAAATATAAGGGTCAAGAAAAATACCCATGTTGCCTTAAAAAAATCATATAAATTAAATTTAGAAAGTTCCAAAAAAATAGTACCCAGCGTTTTTTCTCTCTCCTCCTCCTCCATACGCGCTGGTGATGCTATGATTATTTTAACCATTAGTTTTGCGTATCACTTTTACAATCAATACTTTAATAGTGGTACAAAGCCCCTTCAAAGTTTTCTTGTGGGTACAAGACTATCACGACTAATACGGGTGGAATTTTTATAATGATACTAACCTTATTACTTACTAACATTAGTAAAAGGAGATTTCTGGCAATTAAGGAACACATACTAGGATAACATTGTGAAGGACTCATCACATACATAGAGTTTAAACAACGTTTCTTTGACTCAATCTTTATTAGCGGTACAACTATCGTGACATGCTTGACACATTAGACGAGTCTGTCTTTAATGTCTTATTCCACCTCGATTGCATTGTTGGTTACAACCAATAACATATGAGAGAACTGGACATGATTATTAGGACCTTAGGCCGATTGGCAATGTCGCATAAGGCCTATCATTATAGAAATTTGATACCTCAATGCTTGATTTGCTGCAACACACATCATGATTGGTAACATCTAACATACTTGGAACAAAACAACATCTAAAGTTCACAGTGCTATCATGCTTATTTTTAGGTTGCCTTTGTGCCTTAGGTGGGCTTGTAGCCACACATCTCATGTGTTTACAATGAAAAATGAAATGGCAATATTCTCATGCATACAATCAAGTATAACCATCTTTAACATCGAGCATACACAAGAAGGATTTAGAGAGACTTTCCTGACTTTTATCGTAATTGCTGCGAGCTTATTCTTTTCAGTGTTTTTCTGCTTATGCTCACGATGAGGTGTTCTTCCATAGGTCGTCATGGGATGTTTAGACTCCGGATAGGAAGTAGCGAAGCAATTTGCTGGATTAAGCACCTAATGCACACGTCAAACACATTATATATAAACTGAAATTGGCCACTCTTCATTTTCAAGCTAAATTGACTTTGCAATGGGACTCTTAAGTCTTAACGAAGCCATCATAAATACCCTATGACTTATCTTACTGCCAGCCATTTATGTAAAAACCCTTGAATTAATGTTCAGGACATTGAATTGAATTTCTGAGTTTTACTACTTTTACTACTATCAGCCAACTTTTGATAAAAACCAAAACAAAGAGTTTATAGCAAAGAAATGATGTGCCATCAATCATTCCTTGGCCATATAATTAAAAGACTTGACCGATACGATCGAGAATTATTTTGACAACATCATAAACTCACAAAGCAACTTAATTTTGACAAAAGGACACTTGGTGGGATACACACTTGCGGTGGTCTTTAAACCAAACCGACTAACCAGCTAATACGGTAGTATTTACTTGGTTAATACACACTTATTGGGCAGCAATTTAGATTGGTACCGAAATTTCTTCAATTTGTAGAGCAATCAACAATTAAACTAGACTGAATGGGGTACGACTAAACTTACCGCGACGGCAATATGGATAGCCCCACATTGTCTGACTAAATGGCATGAGTGCGATTTTTCCAAAATTATTTACACTATGGTTTGCATTTTATGAGCCCGACAAGGACTTGGCCGGCAGAAATTACGATACTAGACAGATAGCTCTGACTTACAATTAAGACGTAGATTAGCTTTACTCTGGTTATTGGAGACTTATGAGTCTTTACCAAACATCATCTAACAACCTTTGGTGCTTGAACTCACGGTAGTAAATAAAATGGTATAAATGACATTTTCTTTCTAAAACGTTTGCTCAAAACAAGCTCTTATATTGGGCAAATAGAAAATTGCTGGTAAAAAGCAGGAAATTAAATGATATGGATTATGACATTGCCCGATATTGGCTTGACATTTCTGACAAAAAACAACAATTACTAGCTAACAAATTGAATACATTTCACCGTAAGAGGTGTATTATGACAATTGGAGTCACTAACTACCAAAGGATAAGTTTTGCTAATGAAACTCAGCTTCGGTCTTAGCACACAATCACACATGGGGAGATTAATATGCTGGTAGAATAATAATAATGACGACCATTTGCAGCCCATTGCCATGACTCGTGAGATGAATGCTCGGCAAGATTAT
The DNA here is from genome assembly GCF_020520425.1 of Spinacia oleracea. Classification (NCBI taxonomy): domain Eukaryota; kingdom Viridiplantae; phylum Streptophyta; class Magnoliopsida; order Caryophyllales; family Amaranthaceae; genus Spinacia; species Spinacia oleracea. The sequence continues at coordinate 128,443,852 of NC_079490.1, read as the reverse complement.
AGTCCTTCAATCTTGAAGATACACACTTGCGGCAATTTGGCTTTGGAATAGCACATAACCTCAAATAGCACAATGAAATGCACTCAGACAACGTAACAATTTCTCTACAGACGGTTAATTAGAAGGTATGGGACTATGTGTTATGACCTTTCAAATCAGGCCGGTAACAATTTGAACGGTAGCAGATAGTGTGACTTCAGATTCATAGTTTTAAAAGCACCTTTCTAGTTAAGAGTCATGCGAAAAAATTGTGATATTTAGCAAGTACTAACCAGCTCCCTTAAGTTTCTTGTTACTCATGCTGGGAAGCACATAGTGACTCATAAGTAAATTGTTGTTGGCAAGGCAAATTAGGTTTGCTAAGTGATTCGTACTCGTATGTCCGAGTCCGGGAAGGATTAGACCGGTAGAGAATGCATACTTTTGACAGACCGAACATAACTGCCGGTAGCATAAAACAGAGTATTGAAAAGAAAATAGTTCAGTTTTTCTCTGGGTATTAGGATTTTATAAAGTTATACCTCGCAAGTGTTACCAAACATCTTAAAATAGTATCGGGTGACTAATAGGCCGGTATTAAATAAAAATTGTCTTAAGCAGCTCATTAGAAAAACGATCTTAACTGACACAAGGTCTAGAACAATATTGGTTAATTTATTAAACAACCTTGGTATTATGCCTCCATGGCTATTGACAAGGTATTGGGGCAGCCACGAAGTGCTGGCAACTTGGTTTTAGATAGACAGGAAGTCACTACCCATGACTTTAGGATTTATGACTATTAGAGGCTTATGAGTCTTGCCAAACATCATCTAACAGCATGGAGTGGTTAAAGTGCCGGTAGGAACTAACATGAGAATAACTTCACCAAACTTGCCGGTAGGAGGCATATAACATAGCCGGATAGCAAATTTGAACTGGTAAGAGGTATATGCTGCTGACTATATTACACTATGACCGATATCAGATTAATGCAGCCGACAGAGAAGTAATACGACAGCAAACCAAAATGACCGACAATAAACTAGCTGTCAGTATTTTCAAAACGTATAAGGTTGGAACTGGCTGAGCAACTTACGAGATGCGCACTCGGCGGCGAATCAAACGTTAAGGAGTACTTGTGGAAATTTATGCACACACATCATCATAACAACTATTTTACTCACACAGCTGACAACAAATTAGAGGGTATGTGATGTGACTGTTGCAAATTAGCACAATATAATAATAATAATGTTGCTATAAGAATGTAGATAGAATATACTTATCGGGTAGATGCGAATAATCGGATAAACATATAACAAACAATTGCTGTGCCGTGGGATACCACTGTCCTAAAAGACGATTCCGCACTACCTCCTGGTGCAGTAGAACAAAAGCGGTCGCCCTCCAGGATTAACACAACTCCGAATTTGTGTGCACGCACAAACCCGAATGGAGTCAGAACATATGCCCAAAACCAAGAGCAATTTGGGAGAGAAAGCATGTGTTTGGTTTTTCTGGAATTGTGTATTACGTATATCTTTTTTGGAAGGTACAAAGTTTGATTAAATAATCAAATTTTAGGAAAAGCAAGAGACCAAAAACGGCTAGAATAATAAAGATTGTAACGGCCGCCATTAAGGCTAATTAAACCAACGGTTACGTAATCAATATAGATTCCCGTAACAATGTTTTAACCGAAACAACCCGGTACGAAAAGAATATGTAAGGCCCACAAAACCCACCCCACGCCCGCGCATCACATTCCCAAGAGCCCAAGGCCCATGGCCTGACCCAACCCGGCCAGCCGACACGCGCGCACGTGAGTGTGCTATGTGTCCACCCATACCACTCTCACACTTTCTCAAACAAGAGTTACACCTTCAACCCAATATATAAACAAAGAGGAAATGAGTTATAGTTTCAATGTGGGACAAAAACAACATTCACATTTTTACACTCTTTTCTTTTGTATTTCCTAACAAGAACTTCCAACAATCCCCCACAGGTTCGAAGATGAGAAAAAGAAAGAAAAGAATGAATTGGTTTTGGACAAAACATACCAATTGAATAGGTGCCAATGTCTTTCGACTTGAATTAACACTTAGTGACATTTGAGCTATGATGTCTTTCCTACCAAGTGACTTTCGTATTGAACTTGATAGGGGGTTAGAAACCCGTCACTCAAAGCACACAACTGAATATGTATGATATTCTAACTCCGCGAATAAAGTGACGCCTTATACTGGCCATACGTCCGACCTGGATATGCTCATAGGTGCTCTAGAGAATAGCCCATATCGCAATTCTCATAGGAAGCGGCCACACTTCCACACCTACGTAGGTGAATCCCATCAAGTGTGAGCTACATTCACACCACCAAACATATGGTATGGGTTCATTAAGAGCCGTATGCTCAACCTCTTTCCGATTGTAGCAAGCACATTATAACATTTAGGGGATGGACAAAAAATAAAATTTTGTGCTTCCGAATTATAACATAATGTCGTCCTTTGAACTCTGTGAGTAGGAGTTCATTATTTTACAATTCATTCAATGGGCCTCAAGTCCATCCCTTCCAATGTTTCCAGAACTAGTTTTCATTATAGGCCTTTTCGTTTACGGATCCGCTTTATTCATTTCAGACTTTACACAGTAAAGATTTACTCAATAGACAACATATCTTTGACGGCTTTATACCTCAAACGAATGTGTCTATCTTCCATTATAGGCATGGTTCTTTGCAACAACAATTGCCAAGGAGCTGGCTTCCCCCACACTGGAATATCTGCAAGCACATTCCTCAACCATTTTGCCTCATAACCTGCCAATTCGATCAATAGCAATAAATTCATATTCCATATTAGTCATAACAGTCTATACAAGATTGCTTGCAAGATTTCCAAGATACAGCTCCACCCCCTAGGGTGAAGAACAACGACTATTGGAGTGGACTTTATAATTAACAGATACCAAATAGAAATCACATGATCCCTCCAATCACTCCTGGAAATTTGGAGTAGTGCAAACTCCAATCCATGGTACCTACATGGTACCGAAGCAATCACCTTATAGCATCCCAATAATCATTACTTGGGCTATGATTGTACCTGCTCAAACCACTCACATAATAATCAATGTCAAGCGTAGTGTAGTTCATACGAAACATAATACTACTAACAATCTTAGCATATTCAGATTTGACAAACTAGACCACTTTTATCCTTAAGTGGATGTTTGGATCAAAAGGAGTCCTAACTTGATCGACATTAAATGAGAAAAACGTTTAAACATTTTTTCCAGCTTAGTGAGACAGACCAAGAAAAACGCCATTTGGAGTCCTTATAAATTTTACTCCCAAAATCATATTTGCCTCATCCATGGTTTATCATTTCAAAATTCCGAATTAAAAAAAATCTTTTATCTCATTTATTCGATTCAAGTTAGTGTCAAACATTGTTATATCATCCACGTAAAGACAAACACAATCAAGAGAATCATGCTTAGAATAAACACAAGCGTCACCTTCAATGACATGAAAACATTACCAGACATAGTCTTGTCAAACTTGTAATACCGTCATTTAGGAGCTTGCTTAAGTCTTTCAACGTATGACTTAACCAACTTACAGACCTTGTTCTTTTGACATCTTGAAATCAGCCCTATGAGCTCAGCTTCATATTGTAAAGTGCAATATACTTATGCTTTGCATCTTTTCATAACATTACACACTATCACCTGGTGAAGAACAAATTTACTAGTAATGATATGATCGTCCCAACTGTAAAGCAACAACAATCAAGAGTAAGTGGGCACCGCATTATACTTACAAACACATTAGCATAATATTTTGAGGGTTCTTTCTCAAAATTTAACAATAATATGCTAGAACTACAACGAGTGTACATTAGGTAATTGACGATTACCAAACACTTTCCATGAGGTGAGAATAAGATTAAATGTACATGTACCAACTCATTTGCCTTACCAAGCCATCAAGTATCATATAATTTACCGCGAACCTTCATCTTGGCTTAAGACATTAAAAACATTAGTCTCACCAACATCATTATAGCGTGTGAGAGCCAACAACATGATTACCTCAATCCATATTGGCACACTCAAAGCTAAAATTTAGGCTACACACATGCAATAAATCCCAAACGTTATAACCCAAGAAAAGAATAAAACTTCTCATATGACTTTTGTATTTAGGTGGTTGCAACGATTCTTTCGTAGGTTTACAAACATACTCAACATAACTAGGTTTGCAACTAACTTATTAGTTAGTCTCAAATACTAGCTTACCCCCACATTGCAAAACTATTTACCAAAATAAATATTATGCATAAACGGGGTACAAGTAAAACATATAATAATATTCATATATTAGAAAGCGATTAAAGACCTCCTTACTAACGTGCTCGATGGGTGTGCTACCATCACTGCACCTGTTCGCCGAGTAGAATATGAGTAACCTCATTAGTATTGATAGCATCGCAGGAAAGTAGTCATGACAACTGTGAGTACATTTAGCACACTTATAATCTTACTAGCGACCAATTTCGCACCATAACTTACTTACTCGTTAGGGCTCAAATTTTAACTCCAACCCCCACATAGTCTAGCTGATAGAGAGTTAAAAAAAAAAAAACAAAAAAGTACCCAACATGAGCCTATGAGAGGGTACATAAACTAAAATATGTAAATAAGTTATAAAATGATAATAAATTGAGAAATAACTATATCACTCAATAAATAAAAATTCACTCGACCGTTTCGAAACCTCCAAAGTAAAGGTAATTAGTACGACATCTGATTCTTAAAACTAGACCAAAGAACTCCATTAGCTGGTCAAGTTTGTCTTTTAATTCCATAACAATAACAATCCTTACCCCCAAGTTCTAACTTAGAAAAGTATGAGGAAAATGAATTAAATAGTTACAAAGGTCAAACAAGAAAAACTAAATTAATAATCAACAATAAAAATTTAGTTGACCGTAACATTATAAGTTTATAACGCATTTGAAAAAACTCATACAACATCAACAAGTCTAATCCATGCTGCTGCCTCCCAATATGAGTCGCTAATTGCTATGCCCATAAAGAAGGATAACCATCTCGAGGGATGAGGAGTTCATGCCCCAACAAGGAACACAAAAAAAAAAAAAAAAAAACCAACTATCAAGACTACTTAATAGAAAAGGGGATGACTCCTACAAGTACTCCTACTTCGTATTACATTAGACAAAGAACCAGAAAGAGTAGGACATACTGGTAGTACTATATGAGTATTACAACAACATTTATTTGTCCGAGGAGAAAGAATTCAGAGAACACTTCTCTAACCGCAATAAATAAAACTCCTCTTGTTTGGCGTCTTATCTCAAGAATTACATAAAACACCATAAACACAACACACAAGTCCTTTGAGTTTCACGGAGAACCAATGTAATTAAGGCGGCATAATTCACGAAGAGTTATGAGAAATTAAAAGATCCTTGAACCATTTATGTACAAAGACACTAACGTAATTTGAGGCTAAAACTTAGCTAATCACAATGTACGACTACCACGATATATCATATATGATTGACCAAATTAATGGTAACTTAATAAAAACCAAATGCCAGTCAAACAAAAAACCAAACCGGCTGAAAATAAATGCAGTATACAAAACGTATGACTTATCAAGATGCTGAGAACCGCTTTGCATAACCATATACGGAGTATACCGTATCATTGTAAAATTGCATTGCTCTGATGATATTGATCACATGATCTCAGTCGGAAAAAAAAAAGCTCCCGATCCAAGGTTGTGACATTTGGTTCAGACAGGTTTACATTCCAAGTGATTTCCAAAGGCCACAAACAGACTATAAACAATTCTAATATAGCCCATTTATGCTAAATAAATAATCCACAATAGTGAAGCAATACTCCGTAGCAATAACGAAAAAATACTAACATGCGTAATACTCCGTATTAAAGATCCAATAACGAATCATACATAACCAGGCACAACAATTTTATAACAAATGCATAAAAGCTCCATAACACAGTTTCCGAAATGCCAAAAAATGGAACAAGAATAAACTTGATCGAATTAATTACCGAATTCCTTTCACATATACCAACAACAGATTATGCGGTGTCATTAATATGAGTAGAAATTAGAAAACTCCCTTAGTAATAGCACTCTGATGCAAGGCCAAGCAATACCAACAACATTTTCGTCATTTCCGATTTCGTATATTTTCAGATCGTCTTAAAGGTCCGACCAATTAAGGAAATCAACATTTATACCAACACCATAAAAAACATACGCAACATTGATCAATCGTCTTTTAGATTGTTGCAAATTAGCACAATATAATAATAATAATGTTGCTATAAGAATGTAGATAGAATATACTTATCTGGTAGATGCGAATAATCGGATAAACATATAACAAACAATTGCTGTGCCGTGGGATACCACTGTCCTAAAAGACGATTCCGCACTACCTCCTGGTGCAGTAGAACAAAAGCGGTCGCCCTCCAGGATTAACACAACTCCGAATTTGTGTGCACGCACAAACCCGAATGGAGTCAGAACATATGCCCAAAACCAAGAGCAATTTGGGAGAGAAAGCATGTGTTTGGTTTTTCTGGAATTGTGTATTACGTATATCTTTTTTGGAAGGTACAAAGTTTGATTAAATAATCAAATTTTAGGAAAAGCAAGAGACCAAAAACGGCTAGAATAATAAAGATTGTAACGGCCGCCATTAAGGCTAATTAAACCAACGGTTACGTAATCAATATAGATTCCCGTAACAATGTTTTAACCGAAACAACCCGGTACGAAAAGAATATGTAAGGCCCACAAAACCCACCCCACGCCCGCGCATCACATTCCCAAGAGCCCAAGGCCCATGGCCTGACCCAACCCGGCCAGCCGACACGCGCGCACGTGAGTGTGCTATGTGTCCACCCATACCACTCTCACACTTTCTCAAACAAGAGTTACACCTTCAACCCAATATATAAACAAAGAGGAAATGAGTTATAGTTTCAATGTGGGACAAAAACAACATTCACATTTTTACACTCTTTTCTTTTGTATTTCCTAACAAGAACTTCCAACAGTGACTACCAGACTATGGGTTATGGACTTTCAAATCAGGTTGGTAGTAAATCATGCCGGTAGTAAATCAGGTAATAATTAATCACTTTTTAATAATTCCTTGCTTAAATTTTTTTATTTTTTCTTTTTTTTATTTTTTTTTTTAACATTACTTCACACAAACCAGGTAGTTTCAGACTACACTGGTAGCAAAATTCAACCGGTATAAGGTTGGCTGACAACCAGAACAAAAATGTTTGACCTTATATTGGTAGCCGACAAAAATGCTCGTATGCTCACATTACCGTGGGATTTCGAAAAGACACATTTCTGACAATTAAATAACAAGAACCTTGCAGGCGGAGCCGACAGCTAATTTAGAGGCATGGGGCATGGCTTTTCAAATCAGTCCGGCAACAAGTATGACTTTCAAACCAAACGTAAATTATACCAGTAGCAAGCAGAAAATATGATTTCATTTTATAGCGGTAACCAGCATTTTTGCTATGGAGTAATAAATTAGATGGTAGGAGGCATATAGCATTGTATGCGGCACTAGTATTATCGTGGGATTTCGGAAAGACATAATTAACCACTTATTAATAATCACCATAAACCAGGTAATTTCAGATTACCCTGGGAGCAAACCACCGGCAAAAAATCAGGTAGTTTTATCCGGCAATAATACAGTCGGCAATTAATCAGGTAATCTTAGCCAGCAATTAGTGGGTACGCTAATCATGGATGAGCATTTGAAGAATTAAAAACCCCCTCTTAATCACATAAATAAGGAGAGAGAAAGCTTAGCTTTGGTGACGGCGCTTTGGTACAAAATGTTGCTAAACCGGTAACGCCGGTAGCAAACTGACCGGTTGGAGATATGCCGACAAAATTGATTTACTCCGTTCCCTTTGAATCTGCACTCTTTTTGGCTATGCTTTTGCCCAAATTACACACTTTCCTTTTACTCTTCCATTGTTGCTTGTCTTTTCTTTTTCTTCTTTTAACTGACTTTCTTAGATCCGAACATTTTCCGAACATTTCGCGACTCAATGCAAATTTTTGCTGCTCTATAGTCAAGTTAACTTCACAAATAAAGGGATTTGCTCATGATATATGAAATTCCTACCTTCTGTATTGATGATTTTGAGATTGAATTTGTTTTTGGGGAGCAATTCGTTTTGGGTAATAGACCTAACAATGGTTTTGCTTTTATTTTACTTTGTCTTTGCTTAATTATCTATGTCGAAAAATGGAGATGGGCTTATGTACTTTGTACACAATATTCATCATTTTTTTTTTGTAGATTTGGGGGGATGTGAATGTGTTTCGTTGTCGGAAGTTCTGGGCACAATGGTATGTTATTGTGCCCCTCCTTCTAGCGCCAATTGTTCCGGTATTGGAATCGGTGGTGTGGTCGGATCTTCGTATCTTGAATGTGGAGGTGATTTCCTGCAAAGTAAACCCCGAACCCGAGGGAGGTTCCCCGGATCGGAGCCTCCGACGCCCAACATTAGTAATATATCATAAAGAGATGGAGTACAGAGAGGAGGGAGTAGAGAGTGCAGAGAAGTTAAGTTTACATTCCCCCATAAATGAGTATTTATAGGGGTTTGATGGATTATTAGGTCATAGATTGGGCCTTGGCCTTTATTGCACTTTGAGCCCATAACACTAGAATATGATATTCTGGTATAGAATTGGGCCTACGGGAGTATCCCGTACAGGTTGGATTTTGATTTGCTAAAATTATTGGGTTTACTTTGTCTACTATTGTCGTTCTCTTGCTAAGGATTTTTGTTTGTAATGCTGGAGAATACAATACAGATAATTTTATTTCCATCTAACTTTAGTTTGTTTAATTCATTGTCTATTTTGATGAAGTAGGTTTGATTGGAATTTTTTTTGTTGACTTTGTTCTTGGATGATTTGATGAGGTGCTGTGAAATTTGTTTTTGCTGCTTCTATCAGCAATTTTTGTTGCCATTGATGAAATAGTAAGGTCCTGAATTACTTTAATTAACTTTGTGTGACCAACAATGTACTTTGCAATTGGTGAAGTTGCGGTGCAGCTGCTGTAATCTTAGCAGAAGACAACAAAGCATTTTTGGGCTTTCATCTACATGCATCCCATCAACTACAGCTGCCTGCTTGAAACGCTTTTTTATTGTGGTCCATGTTTTTAAATTATCTACTGAGCTGCGAAGTATATGAATTTTTCAATTCATTCAATTTGTAATTATAATGATTTCAAAATACCTAAAATATGTACTCTGTAGTAGATATTTGCTTTGAAATCATTATAATTACAAATTGAATATTTACCTAAAATATGTACTCTGTAGTAATTATATGAATATTTACTGAGATCACATTTTTTGTCACAGAGACCAGCATCCAGCAACTTGTTGGAGGAGAAGTTACAACTGGTAACTTGTGGTTTATGACCATGACCCTCTATAGACCCTATTAGCTTTTGGATATGACCCTGACCCGACCCTAACCCTTATGACCCTAACCCGACCCTGACCCGCATGTATTTTTATATGACCCGCAAATGACCCGACCCGCTAATGACCCGCCCTGACCCGCCCCGACCCGTCCAATAACCAGGTCTAGTACTAACAGTTAGCTGCCAAAGTAGCGGGTAACTAATATGAGTGTTCGGTAAAAGTATCGGTTGATATTGTAAAATAAAATAAAAGCTTGAATATTGTTCAAAACTTTACTATAGATTTGTCAAACATTATCCGCTAGTTTCCTTAAAAGCTACTAATTTTAACATTAGACAAAAGCTACTCAACCGCTACATCTACCGCTAACCGCTACCTAAACCGCAATCTTGCCGAACACTTGAAAATTTTACAAGTAGCGTTTTGAATAAGTCAAAACGCTACCCACTACCTCAAAAGCTACTGACGAACGCACCCCATATATAATTTGTAGTTGTTAAGATATAAGAAATCCTTACTATGTCTGAGTTTTGTGTATAATTCATTCATTCCTCCATTCCTCATTTCAATACGTTCTCATTGCAATACATTCTCAGGAACTATCGTCATTCCCATAAATCTATATATTATGTTGATGAGGGAATATTTAAGTATGGTGGGGTTTAACAATTCACGCAGTATGATTATTCATTATGATCATCAATAAAGAGGTTTTTGTTTAGTTATCTTAACATATACTATTACAACCCAACTATATAGACATGATCACATGAAGGTGTTCTAATTGTTTTAATTTTACTATATCTCCCTCTTTTATCTAAGTTAGTCTCGATCTTTTTCCCGTTCTTTTTATTGATTTTTTTCATTATTTTGTTGATTGTTTTTATAATCCTTTGGTTGATAGTTACAAATATAAGTCATTATAATTGTCAATTGTTTGTGTTCCCTAATTTGTTTTAGACTATTTACGTTAAAGTAAAATAATGGTTAAAGTATTGTTATATTTCGGTAATCCCAACTATTAATTACAATGATGTCATAAGACGAAACTGAGAATGGAGGTATTCAGGTATACGAAATGGAGTACTACGAGTCGTCTATGATTGCATCATTGTATCACTTTAACAATTTTGTTTTGTTTTTTTTTCGGTTAATTTCTTTCTTGCATTTATGTAAGTTTTTGTTCTTAGTTATTTACCGTCATAATTTTGATCGAAATCTTGCGTATTTGGACCTTTTGCCTAGCAAATCTATGAATGTCCTTGAAGTTTTTGCGGGTCATGATGCTAGAGGGGGGGGGGGGCAATGGAGACATTGGCGGCGTAGACACCCCTTCATAGGTTACAACTTCTTTATGTATTTCTGCTTCGAATTAAATATTCTAAAATCACGTTTTGGGATTGGCCATGATCGTCTTCGCTAACTGCCACTCATTATAATTGGAGGTCTAATGGTTAGCTCCATCATCGATGGTTACCTTGAAAATCTTTTATTCTTCATCGATTGTTTTTTCTAATGGAAAATTCCAATTTAACGTTGGTTTTGCAATTACTAAACTTTATTGGCCTATTGCACTAAATTAGTGGTGTGATTCCAGTATAACTACTGAACATGAAGTCCAAAGCATTTGCCAGTTTTTATATGCTTAGCTTGCATGATATGTCGTGCATTGATAACATATATTGAGTTAATATTGATAGTAGTTTTATAACTCTACTTGGTCAATCAATAAATATTGTCCATGTTGATAATTATATATATATATATATATATATATATATATATATATATATATATATATATATATATATATTAAAAAATTACTTTATTCTTGACAAGCTAGGTTGTTGATGTGGCCTAAAATAAAAGACTGCCACATGGCCTTATTAGGATGGCCAAAAAGGAGGACAAAGATGCTCCAGCATGAATACCCAGAATCCATACTGAGCCCATATCCGCATCCAGACCCAGGGTCCATCTCTTAGGCCCATGACCCCATTTTGATTGGAAAGACCCTAGTCAAATTATGACTGAAAGCCCAACATATAACGGGACCAACAGGTCTAATCAGACATCCTATTATTAGACACATGTCCTAATCTGGAAAATCACCCAATCATCAGGTCAGGGTTTGAGGATCAAATCCCAAGAAACCCTAGCACTATAAATAGTGAAGATCCCAAGGTAAAAGTGGGCATTCAATTTATTCCCACCTACCTTAAACTATCTTTGCTCTGCCTTCTCTCTAAAATTACTTCTCTCTCTAGCTTATACTCACTTAGGCATCGGAGGGAATATTCCTACGGGAATATTCTAGTTTTGTAGGTTTCTAGAGGATCGTGCCAGCTCATACTTGATACCTCCGAGGAACGCGTGACACGTCATCACCGTAAAACATCCCACAACATTTGTCGCAGTCTGTGGGGAGGTATAGTATCATGGCTGAGCCACAATCTGAAGGAGAGTATAATGGTGAAGTAGAGGAAAGGCAGCCCCGGGAAAGGAGTCAACGCCATATAGAGGAAGCAAATCGAGTTGCAAACGCTGGAAACACGCCGCGCTGAGTTCAGGAGGCCGAGGTGCTCGTAGAAGAGGAACCCGTCTTGGAAGCACCTCCACCAGGCGGCCATCTAAGCCCTAGTGTCCGGGACGCCGTGCTGGATGAAAATCTGGACTTGCCTGTCTCGGTAGGATCACTGCGTGAAATCCTGGCAGGATTCCAACAACAAATGAATCAAACCTTCTGACAGCAGATGAGTACCACGTTGCAGGATAAAATACGAAGGAACATGTTGATCTACAGCACTGAAAGGGCGGCTACGCAGAGGCCTCTCAGTCTTGGCGTCAATCAGATAAACAGAATGCCATTCAGATCCAACGTATGGAGAGCAGGAGAAAGTTCCCGTCCACAAGCTAGCCGAGGAGCCACTCCTTTGGCAGAACGCTCAGAGATTGACCGCGGCCATCAAGCCTTTCTGCCTCGGCGAGAGCAGGTCGTGCGACCACCTTCCAGGGTAAACCCACCGGCCATCTTACGGCCATCCTCTAGACGTCAGGAACACTATGAAGCTGAATCTGAACTATCAAACACTGGATCTACTCCAGTTATGGAGTATCCCCCATTTTACCCCTCTACTCGAGGACAAACCCAGATGACGCCTAACAGAGTGAGCATGCGTCCTCGTATGATCTCCAGCCGCCGTGAACCAACTTATCATATCCAGTAGGGGTTGAATAACTTGACGTTGAGGCATATGAGCACTCCCTTCTCTGAGGACACAATGAACGCCCCGAAAGAACCTAAAGTCAAAACTCCCACCATTGAAGCTTATGACGGCACCACCGACCCAGACATGCACCTAGTTGCATACCGTCACCACATGTATGTTCAAGGAACCAACGAGGCCATGTGGTGCAAATACTTTCTGGCCACCCTTAAAGGAGTGGCGTCCAAATGGTTTGAACGATTTCCCCCAGGATCAATCGCCTCTTTCAACGAGCTACAAAACTTGTTCTCCACCAGGTTCATGGCACACAAGGAAGAAAGGAAAACAAGCATGCATTTGGGACGCATTCAACAAGGAAATGATGAGTCTTTGAGAAGCTATGTTAAGCGCTTCAATCTAGAGGCCGGACAGATCCCGGATCTTCCTGATGGTGTCTCCTTCGATAATTTTATCAGAGGATTGAAGAAATGGTCATTCAAATTTGACTTGGTTAAGAAGAGTGTCCGGACTATGGCTGAAGTTTTGGAGGAGGACGAAGCATTTATCCATGCAACAGAAATATGCAGTGCGTCCAAAGATGGAAAGGCGGGTAAGGCGACAGATTCCTCAGGGAAGAAAGAGAAGATAGATAGGAAAGCCCCACGGGTAAATGGTACTTGGGCTCATTCGAAAGAGCATGATACCAATTCTCCCGGACAGAAGAGAAGACGTCCACAAGAAAGAGAATATTTCGAATACAATACAGACCTTCTCACGATCCTAGTGGTCGTCGGGACCAGGTTCGATCTTGAACGACCCTTCCCCATGAAATTTCCAGCTGAAAGTCAAGATCCTAAGCTGTATTGTCAGTTCCACGAAGATATAGGGCATGACACCAAAGAGTGCAGAAGCCTGAAGAGAGCCCTGGACGGCCTAGCCTCCAAGGCCCACTCACGGCACAGGGAAGAATCAGTATAAGAAAAACAAGTCACCCGTCTAAGCCACAGAGGGAAATCACAACGAAGGTGGATATGTAGCCGTCATATCAGGAGGACCAGCTGTAATACCTCGTATTTTTATAATATTTATAAGTATATTTTATTATATTTATAAAGCATTTTACGATTTATTAACATTTAAATAATATTTAAATGCATTTTATTTAATGTATTTTAATTAATTAGAATATTTATTATTTTAATTAATTACGAAACGAATTTAATTCTTGAGTCGGGAAATTAAATGAGTTGCAAATGATTTTTAAAGCTTCGGGTTTTAAATAAAAAGTCCAATTTGTTTTATTAAACGAGCCCAATCAAAAGAGTTTAATTTAAATCCTAAGCTAGCCCAAATCATTTATTTCCTAAGCCCAACTCAAATCTCCTAAGCCTAGCCCATCAAGGGATTAAGGAGCCTATAAATAGGACTCCCCCATCATTAAATGAGCCCCTAAAATTCATAAACCCTCTTTTGTTTTTCTTGCCCCTCACTCCAACTCCCTCTCCTCTCTCTTTGCTCGACACCCGCACGGCCTCGTGCCCTCGAGCCCTCCTGCTCGCCCGCCTCTCACCCACACACACTCTCGCCCTCCCTTTTTCTCTCGCAGCCCGCCCAGCCAGCACGCATAGTTGCTGGTGCTGTGCTGCTGTGTTGTTGCATCTTGTGCATCGAACACCCACACCCTCGCTCTCTCTCTCTCGTGCCCTCGCGCACAGCGCTGCACCCACACTCTCGCTCTCTCGCTCTCTCCTTCGTGCCCCAGCGCGCGCGTCCCCCTCTTGCTCGCGCCTGCTGCTGCTGCCTCGCCCCTTCGACGCTGCGCGCACCCGCACACAAGTCGTGCGTGTGTGTGTGCGGTGTTGTTCGTGTGTTGTTCGTGTTCGTTCTTGTTCAATTTTTCGCCCAATCACTTTAAATTCTTGGTTGTTCCGTGCTATAGGCCGGATTGGTATAATTCTCTTCTTCCTTACCTATTCTATTTAAATTCCGTATTTTAAATTATTATATTAATATTGTTTTGAGTAATTAAAATGCTGGGAACCGGTTATGAATACCGTGGTTTGAGAATTTGCGTGTTGTGATTCATTAGGTTTTTTTAATTATTAAAGGATGAATTTTCAGATTTGTTTATTGAATAAAGCATTGATTTTTATGATAATAAACTAGTGTTATTGGGATTTTCAAGTTAGGGTTTTAACCTAGACCTAATGAGTCAATTGATTAGCATAATTAGGTGATGATTTTAATTATGATAATCAATTATATTTTCAGATTTGAATAAAGGTTTAAAGTGTCGATTTTTATTGATTTTAAAGGCGGAAAAAGTATGTTTTTGTACTAGAGATTGATTTTGCAAATTGAGACGATTTTATTATTGAAAAACGATTGAATTCTAAAGTTTAAAGGAGGTTTTAAATTTTATAAAGTTGCTGGAAATTTAATGAACATGGAAATAATTTAAGTTTCATTATTTTGATGATAGGAGGTGATTTCTAGTTGAGTGCTCGTTATTGCAAAGTGGCCCCTACGCTTAGGTATTCAAGGTACGTACAAGTCTAGGGCGACCACACCTTTTGTCAATGACATTACATGATTGTTGATGATGTGAATTATATTATGTGGAACCATGTTTATTTTGGTGAACGAGCATGTGATTTGTGATGTTGGATTTATTGGATTAATTGTTGAACAAGCATGTTGGAATTATTATGAGTATGGATTTCATTGTCAATCATGTTGTTCAATATTTATGCATGTATGGTTTATTTCACATGCAAGGGATGGATTATTTATTTGTATGCTATTGTACGGGATGTCTAGCATACTTTGAGCCAATTATTCGTACTTTGTTGTACTATTTATTTTACCACATGTGAAGGGTTAGCTCACGTAAGCCACCGCACATGTAGGGTTCAGTTGGGAATATTATGTATGAAATGAATTAGGATTTGTCGTGCAAGGGCACAACCCTCATGTTAATGTGCATGATGTGGAGTCTCACCTTGGTGAGGAGGAACATGGTAGTAATATCACAAGTGTCTTTCCTTGTTGATCACAAGTCCTAAAGCATTTAAAATAAGATTGTTTTGGTTGTTGTTTATTAATTGTATGTGTGCATGTTGGTGAGTCTTGAGTTCGCCTTTAATAATATATTAATAAACGTAAAGTGCAACCAGAACAAGCTTCAAAACTCTTGGAACATATATACCTTGAGTATGAACAATGGGGGGAGTCTTTCCGGAAAGCTCGTACTCCTACTAATGATACAAGACGTTGTTTCATTTATATTATGCGCAGGAATTCCGTCGGTATGGCCCGACACTCGGTATGGCCCGATTTTATTATTATATATTTGGTGTATGGTTGGCTCCCATCACCTTTTCCCTTTGTGGATTATTCTTTTGGCCCGTTCGAAGCTTATTCTAATTAAATTGTGAGTCAAGAGTCGAGTCAAGTGTCGAGTCTTGTATTCATGATTGGTTGTTAATCATTATATGGCTTTTGCATGTTGATTAGTACTTAGCGAGTGATGCATGTTTTAGTTTCATTTCACTTTATTCTTGTAAGTACTCAGCTTTTGCTGACTACGTGCTTTGTGTGTTTTGGTCATGGCCTTTGCCTTAATGACCCTATGATGATCTATCATTTGCACTTGCATTGATGGGGAGTAGAATAAAATAGCAGGTTGGTAGATCGGAATCATGTGGCTTGGGATGATCGAGAGAGTTGCATGTTTTCGTATTTCGAACTATTTAACTTAACTTTATTTATGTTTGGAATGTTTTAATTATTTATACTCTGGGTTTTGGGCCTTTATGGTTCCAAATTGTAGGAGGCCTCAATATTTCATTAATTATGTTTTTAAAAGTTAGTTGACATTTAATTCCGCTGCGTAATTCTGGTAATAGCCTTAACCGTTATCACGGTGGCGGTAATACTTTAGTAATTCCTTTATTTTAAGTTGGAAAATGGTTTTATAAAAGCAAGGAATTATTAGGGTGTTACAAAGTGGTATACTAGACCTTAGTTTCATTCCTTCTTTGTAGTAAACAATACTACAAAGTGGTAATCGGAGACTAATGCGGAACTTTAGGATTTTTAAATATTATTTTCCTAAAGTCAAAACGTATTATTTTGAGTACTCAATATTTTAAAGGTCAAATATCAACTATTTTGGGTCGTTTGAAATAAGTTGAAAAGTTTGGATTATTATTTAATTTAATTAATTTTTCCGAATTTTTTTTTATTCGAAAATTTCGAATTAAATTCGAATTAATTTTATTATTTTCGGATTTTCTTTTATTTAAATATCCGAATTATTTTAATTATTTATTTATTTATTCGAATCTTTTTCGAATTTATAATTTTTTTATTTTTTTTTAATTTCCGGATTCTTTTTTTTTAATTTTTCCGAAATTAATTTATTTAATTAATTAATAATTTTTATTAATTTTCGATTTTAATTTTAATAATTTCAACTAAGTTAGGAGTCATTTCTTAATTAATTTCGAAAATTAATATTATTATCAAGTGAGGAGTGGGTAGACTAAGAAGGGCATATTAGTCTAAGAATGCATATCATGTGATAATGTGATTTATTAATTGCCATGTATATGTTTTGACCATGTCTTATCTTGCTTTATGTGATTGATTGCATCATATTTCATGTTGATCATATACTTGTGCATTGAAATTGTATGGCTCCACGAACTATTTATTGTATCCTTTTGGGGTTGGAATTTCTATGGAAACGCGTTAGTAAGACTTTTGAGTTGTGAATTTTCAGGAATTAAGGATGCTACCTTCTAAGTTCACCAGTCTAGGATACTTAAGAGAAGATGGATAATGAGACTCCTCGCACGTATGTTCAGAAGATCGTGTTTGCTTGTGACTATTTGGCTTCGACCAAGAATATGCCCCACCTTAGGCACAAAGATATGATGGCTAGTATGGTTATACATTGTTTACCCCAAAAGAACCCTTACATAGACCTCAAGAACAAGTTAAGTGACATGCATTTTGGTGATGGTACCCCTAATTGGTACAAATATGGGACTAGTGATGGTAGGTGGAAGTATGATTCTGAGGTTCTTGCTACTATCTTAGAGGTTGCGGAAAATAGCTATGAGGATGGGAAGTACTCTGCGGGTCTAGGTATGGGCTATGGAGGAATAGAAAGTGATGGTGAGGATGGCATGATCCATGATGAGCAAGCTAGTGACGTTGAGGAGGATAGTGATGATGATGTGGTAGAGATTGAAAATCCTAACCCTATAGTTCCTGAACCCACCATTGAGATATCCAGTGGATCTGAAGATGAGTTTGAAGAGAATAATGTGGTTGATAGTGAGCCACAGCAAAATGATGAGGCTATGGATGAAGACTCGGATCCGGAAGAAGACTTGGATGATCCTAATGATCAAGACTTTACTCCAGAGCAATACAAGGAAAGAAATGATCGTCGTGATGACGTTAGTCTCTAGAGAAATGTAATCCTTAGTTTTATTTTTCGTTGATTAATAAAGTGGCAAAGCTACTATTTATGGTTTTAGTTTTATCATAGTTGGAGAATAAATGCTATGGCATTAGTGGATGTAAGACTTATTCATTGGAGTTTTATAAAAGAATAGAATTTCCTTTTCGTTATCCTTTAAGTTCAATTCTCAATTCTAAGTCTTGTGGGTATCGCAAAGGGATTACTTGTTATTTCTTCAATAAAATTTTATGTGCAAGGTGGTTTAGTGCAACCATCTAAATTTACCTGCATCGAATAGTGGGGTGAGAAGGCCCAAGAATGGCGCCAACTCTTCCCCTAGGTTGCGCCTAAATGTGTTCTTGTTGTGAGTAGGTTCGTTGTTGAACTAGTGCCTTAGTAATGTCATGTCCAACCAATATTAAAGTTAGCCTTTTTATTTATTCAGGAGAAGGGATATGGCTAACCAAGAGATTTCTGAAGTGGTTAGACAACTAGCTGAGGTAGTTCGAGACCTAGCTCAAACTAGAGCCAACCCAGTGCATGATCCGGCTGGGGAAATGTTTAAGAAAATAGCTCAAAGAAAGCCTCCACTCTATAGCGGAGAGATTGAACCCAGTGTACTTGAGAACTAGTTGAGAGAGTTTGATAAGCTCATTGTAGCTGTGAATTGCCCCGAAAACCTTAGGGTGAATAGTGTTGTGTACTACCTGAGAGGTGAAGCTGATTTATGGTGGCAACTATGTGAAAATACCCTTAGAGCCACACCTAACTTTGGATGGGAAGCATTCAAAACTGCACTAAGGAACCAGTTTTACCCACCTTATCTGAAGAAGCAAAAGGCGCAGGAGTTCATTGAACTCAAAATGGGAGGTCTGTCTGTGACAGAATACTATTCTAAGTTTATAGAGCTGTCTAGGTTTGCACCTGAAGTGGTGGCAATGGAAGAGCTCAGGGCTCAAAGATTTGAGAATGGTTTGACCATGGACTTACAGCTGTTGTTGCCTGGAGAGATCTTTACCTTATTAGACACCCTGTACGGAAAAGCTGCTCACCTGTATGGGTTACAGAAAAGGAAGAATGGTAGTGCTGAAAAGAGAAAGGATGGTGGAAGCTCGAATCAAGGGAATAACCATCAAAATCAGGGGAATTTTAAGAAGCACAAAGGAAATGGGAATTTCCAGTTTAGGGCTGACAATGGTGGTAATCGCAACAACCAAGGTGGTGGGAATCAGTCTGGAAGGAATGGAGTACGAACCTACGACTGTAGGTGCTATAACATGAATCACCCTGGAAAGGATTGTGATGGAAATTTGGTGACTTGTAGATTCTGTCAGAAGTTAGGCCATAGGGAGTATGAATTCTATTCTAAGAATGGAAAGCCTAACCAAGGTAACCACCAAGGCAATAACCGGAACAATCAGAACCGGAATGGGGGAAATGGAGGTGGAAACCAAAGGAACTACCAAGGTGGTAACAATGGCAATAACAATGGCAATAGCAATGGCAATCACCAGAACCATGGAAAGCCTGGAGGGAACCAACAGCAGAATGGGAACCGAAACAACAATGGGAACACCAATGGAGGTGGCTATAACAAAGGAGTTGCCCAAGGAAAGTTGAATGTGATATCTAGGCAAGAAGCGGAGACTTCCTCTGACGTCATAGCGGGTACTTTTTCTATTAATTCCGTTTTAGTTAAAGTTCTATTTGATTCTGGTGCGACTTATTCTTTTATATCAGTAGATGCTTTGGGGAAACTAGGGATGAAAGAACCTGAAACAATTGAGGTACCTATAGTCATACCTACTGGTAGTATAGTGAAGTGTACCAAAATTCATAGAGATGTGCCTTTGACCATAGCCAAGACCGTGTTCTTATCTAACCTAATCGAATTTGAGTTAGGAGAGCTAGATGTAATTCTAGGGATGGATTGGTTGGCCAAGTTCAGAGCCAAGATAGATTGTGAGAAGCAGAAGGTTCACTTGAGGTCTAGCCTAGGCAAAGTAGTGTCATATCGTTGTTTTGGTAAGCCTAAGAACATAGGAATCATCACGGCAATGGAACTCGTGAAGCTAGTCAGTAAAGGGAACCCAGCCTCCTTATATAATGTGAGAAACCTAGAGATCCCGGAGATGCCTCCCAATCGACCTATTGACGTTACCATAGATTTAGTGCCTGGAACCGCCACTATTTCAAAAGCACCCTATTGAATGGCTCCAGCAGAAATGAATGAGTTAAAAAGCCAACTAGAGGATCTATTGGAGAAAGGTTACATTAGGCCAAGTGCATCGCCTTGGGGAGCACCAGTGTTCTTTGTGAAGAAAAAGGATGGAAGTATGAGGCTCTGTATAGACTACAGGGAGCTCAATAAGGTCACGATCAAGAACAAGTATCCATTACCTAGGATAGAAGACCTATTTGACCAACTGAAGGGAGCTGGAATCTTTTCGAAGATCGATTTGCGTTCGAGTTATCATCAATTGAGAATCGATGATCACGATATACCAAAGACCGCATTCAGGACTAGATACGGACATTATGAGTTCACTGTCATGGCTTTTGGGTTAACCAATGCCCCTGCAATATTTATGGACTTAATGAACCGTGTATTCCATGCCTATTTGGACAAGTTTGTAGTGGTTTTCATAGATGGCATCCTAGTATATTCAAAGAGTGAAGAATATCACGCAGAACACTTGAGATCGGTGTTGAGTACCTTGAGAGATAACCAGTTGTATGCCAAGTTCTCAAAGTGTGAGTTTTGGTTGGAAAGAGTTGCATTTTTGGGACATTTTGTGTCAAAAGAAGGAGTGGCAGTTGACCCTGCTAAGATCAAAGCTGTTAGTGAATGGCCTACACCCAAGAGTGTGACTGACATTCGTAGTTTTCTGGGATCAGTTGGCTACTATAGGCGCTTTGTGCAAGACTTCTCTAGGATAGCCAAGCCCATGACTACCTTGATGAAGAAGGAAGCAAAGTTTGAATGGAGTGACCAGTGTGAGGAAGCATTCCAAGCCTTAAAGACGCGATTGACAACCGCGCCAGTATTAACCTTACCAGATGAGAGTGGTGCATACGATGTGTACAGTGATGCCTCTAAGAATGGTTTAGGGTGTGTATTGATGCAGAACGGGAAGGTTATTGCGTATGCGTCAAGGCAATTGAAGCCATATGAATCCAATTACCCTACCCATGATTTAGAGCTGGCTGCTATAGTGTTTGCATTGAAGATATGGAGACACTATCTGTACGGTGTGAAGTGTAGCATATTTACGGACCACAAAAGTTTGAAGTACATCTTCACACAGAAGGATTTTAATATGCGCCAACGAAGGTGGTTGAAGTTAATTAAGGACTATGATTTGGATATCCAGTACCATGAAGGAAAAGACAATGTAGTTGCGGATGCCTTGAGTAGGAAATCAAGTCATAGTGTTAATGCGTTAGTCGTTGCTAACGAGCTGTATAAGGACATGCAGCGTTTGAACCTTGAAATAGTAAGTGGTGAAAGCCTTGTGGGAATAATGAATGCCTTAACCATCCAACCGTCGATATTTGATGAGATTAGGGAGAATCAGGCTGGTGATGTAAAGTTGGAGCGAATCAAGGAAAAGATTTCGCAGGGTAAGGAGTTAGAATTCCGAATCCATGATGATGGAAGTTTGAGGTACAAAGGCAGGTGGTGCGTGCCTCAACAGTGTGGAGAATTGAAAGAGAGATTGATGAAAGAAGGGCATAATACGCCATATTCTGTGCACCCAGGTGGTGACAAGTTGTATAAGGACTTGAAGAAGGTCTATTGGTGGCCAAGGATGAAGAACGAAGTGGCTGAATTTGTGGCTAGATGTCTGACTTGTCAGAAGGTTAAAATAGAGCACAGGAGACCTCAAGGGAAGGTCCAACCTTTAGAGATTCCAAGCTGGAAATGGGACTGTATTTCTATGGACTTTGTCACTTGTTTACGTAAGTCAAAGACTGGGAATGATACAATTTGGGTGGTGGTAGATAGGTTGACTAAGTCAGCAGTGTTTATACCAATGAAGGAAACCTGGAAAATGGAACAACTTGCTAAAGCCTACATTAAGAATGTTGTGAGGTTACATGGAGTTCCTAAGGATATCGTATCAGATAGGGATTCAAGGTTTCTTTCGAATTTCTGGAAAAGTGTGCAGAAAAGTTTTGGTACAACATTGAAAATGAGTACAGCCTTCCACCCAGCCACGGATGGGCAAGCTGAAAGGACTATCCAAACCCTGGAGGATATGCTTCGGGCATGCGTTATTGATTTCCAAGGAAGTTGGGAAGATAGCCTGGATTTGATTGAGTTTTCCTATAATAATAGCTATCATGCTAGCATTGGAATGACACCATTTGAGGCTCTGTATGGACGAAAGTGTAGAAGTCCACTTTGCTGGAACGACATTAGTGAAACCGTAGTGTTGGGACCTCAAATGATAGAGGACACCATGAACCAAATCCGAACCATCCAATCCAAGATTCAAGCGGCGCAGGATCGCCAAAAGAGTTATGCAGACTTGAAACGTAGGGATGAAGAGTTCAATATAGGTGATAAAGTGTTGCTCAAAGTGTCACCAATGAAAGGTGTCATGAGATTTGGAAAGAAAGGGAAGTTAAGCCCTAAGTACATAGGCCCATATGAAATCTTAGAAAGAATTTGAAAGGTAGCTTATAGACTAGCCTTGCCTATGGACTTGCATAGAGTGCATAATGTGTTCCACATATCTCAGTTAAGGAAATATATCCCGGATAAATCGCATGTGTTGCAACCGGAGACCATAGAATTAGACCAAAGTTTAACCTTTGAGGAAAGACCTGTCAAAATCCTTGAAAGCAAAGTGCGTAGTACGCATACTAAAGATGTGAAAATTGTCAAAGTGTTGTGGTCTAATCAAGAATCTGAGGAAGCAACTTGGGAAGCGGAGGACGAAATGAGAATTAAATATCCCGAGCTTTTTCCCGAGGTTAGTTGAGTTACGAGGTGGTAACTCGTGTCTTTTAAGGGGGGTAGAGTGCGGTAGAATTTCGCGCTTTTTACCTTGTTTTCCCCTATTTTATGCTCAATTTAGTGCTTTCTATTGAATTTGCACTTATTATTGTCATGTTTAATCATGTAAAGAGTACAACAACTTGTGAGGGGGTCGAAAAAGCACGAGGCTAATGCGTGACCTCGTCCCTCGTGGGTGTGACGCTTCTTTTTGTCAAATCAAGTGTAATTGGATTTCCTGTGAGTTTACACCCAATTGACTAGTAATATAGGAGTCGCCATTCAGTTTTTAACGACAATGAGAAAAACTGACAAAACCCGGTTATCGTGACATAAAGGGAGTGCAATTATGTTTGACCACGACGGCCGTAGGTTCCCTTGTGATCCCTGGTGGTGGGGATCGCTCAACGTACACCCGCAGGGTAGAGATTGAGGGTTCGGGGGACTGTAACTACCGAGAGGAGTACTCGCTCTTCGATAACTCCAGAGGCAGGATATCCTTACTAGCTCAGCATAAATAATTGAAGGGACATGCGTTAACTATTAAACTAATCTGATTTGATTTTATCAATATGCAACATATAGTACTGGATCGAACGCGATTATCTGATTTAGATTGTTTTAAGGGACCTAGCATGATAATCCAATTTCCCAAAAATATCATATTTATTAAGCGTGATCGAACAATCAGATTTTAGTTAGTTTAACAGTTCATAAAAGGTCGAGGAAAGCAATTAAACCACGGAAAAGGGACACATTACGACGCACCCTTGAGAGGTGCGTCATGGTTCTCAGAAAACTAACCACTTTGACTTTGCTATTTCTACTTTTATTTAACGAATCTCAAATTATGGGACAGGATACGTTCTGTTCGATTTATGGATCAATTGCGACAGAACGCGTGATCAGTTTTGCAGCGTGAGGCTTAGGCTTAGGGGTTTAGAGTCGATACTCAGAATATAATTGTGTGTTGTTGTGTCCTTTTCACGTCGAACTTAAGGCCCTATTTATAGAAAAGAGTTCGTGGAAAGATAGAATTGCAGAACTCTAATCCACGAGGAATTAGGAAAAAACACGTACCAGGTATTTTCAGCGCCCAGGCCTGGGCGCCGAAGATTTCGGCGCCCAGAGCCAGGCGTTCAAAATAGGGTCTAGGCTGTTTTTCTTAGTCAGATTCGGATTCCTAGAATCCGGAGTATTTGAGATTTAATTGAGTCCTTTAGTGCGTATTAACCTTGTGACGGGATGCGTCTGGGCCCGTTACGAACTCTAGGCTCGTTAGGATTTTAATTAATACGTGACTCTTACTTTCGAATCATATTAGGAATAGGATTCTCTCGCCATTTCTATCTCACTTAGGATTTATGTTGGAGTTAAACACCTAATTCCGACAGGTTTCTATCTTTTATGACTTGCCACTTTTAACAACTACCCATTACGGCAATTACTATTTTTAGCAGGTTTCCATAAATAGCAGGTTTCTATAAATAGCAGGTTTCGGGTGAAACGAAAAGGGGAATTGAGATTCGTTATTTTATAGGAGATGCGTTGTCAAGTGGAGATTTACGTTCTCATCATCGAACCTTCCCTTTCGGGAATGGGGACAAAAGTAGGTGTCTACAGTTAGCCCCCACTTTGACTGAGTCTTGGAATAAGACGATGGTCAAAGTACTAGAAGGAGTGCGCCACACAAGCCATGGTGACCTGTTTTTGCGAGGGTCTCACGAGCCCCCGAGTGATAACATTTGACTTAAGGGTCATCACTTGGAGTGTCGACATATCCCTCACGTGTCATTGGGATTTGTCAATGGATAGTATAGAAACTTCCTCACTTTGTCATTGGAAGGATCTAAAGAAGTGTAGAAACTCCTTCACTTTCTCATTGGGAGTAGCTACAGATGTTTTCGAAATCAAAGCTATAAAGTGTAATTGGGCCTGGCCAAGCCCAACCACGAGGTAAAAACGTTTTTAAAGATTCTCATTTTCAAGGCTAGTTAAACGAGAAAACCCCCTTGTTTTTATGGGACGTAAAACGAAGGAAAATCCAGCACATCGTTCTATTTTGGAAAAACGGATAACCAATCCTTTAATTTTTGGAAAAAAGGGAAAACCAATCTCATCGTTCTTTTTTGGAAAAACGGAAAACCAACCCTTTAATTTTTGGAAAAAGGGAAAACCGATCACATCGTTCTTTTTTGGAAAAACGGAAAACCAATCCTTTAACTTTTGGAAAAAGGGAAAACCGATCCTTTAATTTTTGGAAAAAGGGAAAACCGATCCTTTAATTTTTGGAAAAAGGGAAAACCGATCCTTTAATTTTTGGAAAAAGGGAAAACCGATAAAGGTTATCGCTGCAGCGACTAAGGACCTGCGCGGTTAGTGACGCAGACCCCGCCGGCTAAAGATGGCGAGCCTGTCCGCTAAGGGTGGACACCCCGTCCGATAGAAGTGGACGAATCTGTTTTTGAAATTTGAAGATAAGGACCTACGCGGTTTGTGACGTAGACCCCGCCGGCTAAAGATGGCGAGCCTATTTTGAATTTGAAGACTTTATTTTTCGAAAACTGAGGACCTGCGCGGCTAGTGACGCAGACCCCGCCTGTGGAAGGTGGGCGAGCCCATTTTGAATTTCTTTCTTTTCATTTTGCCTATGTAGAAGGGCTTTTGTGATTACAACCTGTTGGTGGATCGCAACATTTCCTGATTAGGTGTGTCTTATAAGTGGGCCCACACTCAGTATATTTCTGTTTAACGATATTTTTTAAAATACCGTTTTTTTCCTTTTTTTTTTTTTGAGATTATCCAAACACGGGACTTGTGTATAGCGCAGCCCGGGAATGTGATTTTGATCGCGCGCTCTCTGTTGGAGTATACTTTTCGTGAGCCCCCAAGCACTCGGGCTTTGGTGGTCATTTTTCGCATACTTCATAACGTCTTTTAATCATGTTTGGGGTCGAGCTCGTATGTGCGAGCGACCTTTCATAGTGGTGTGCTACTTTGGCGAAGTCATGGGGTGCGACTTCAGTCTTCGGGCGACAAGGTTTAAATATCATTCGGTTTAGCTTGGCCCGATTTAATCCTTTGACAGACAGACATTTTTATTTGAGAAACCAATGACTTAACAACATTTTTTGGTGTTTCGAAGAATGACGTTAATATTTTTTGTTTTGAAAAGTGTACATATATGTTTCTTGAGACAAGTGTAAGTTTCGACCAAGTTTTACCATTCATTTTTGCTATTTGGGAGCTTAAAGGTGCTTTTGGGCTTGATCTTAATTGTACATAGGGCCTCGTGTCTAGCAACATGGTTTTAAGTCGTTTCCTGCTCCGCGTTTTGTGAAATCTGGGCCTTGGGCTGCATTTTCGGCGCCCAAGGCTGGGCGTTTAAATATTTCGGCGCCCAGCTTCGGGCGCTGAAAGTCCTTTCCTGGCGAATTTTGACTTTCGGATTTCTTAACGCGTTTCCGAATGGGATCAGGATGTGACTTGATGCGTTCAGCTATATATAGGGGCTAGATACGTCCCTATTTTCCATCACTCTCAATTTCCTTTTTTCTTTGTTGTGTTTTAATTACTCCTTGCTTTTGTCATGTCGATTCCCACTTTCTCCCTCCAACGGGCTGTTAGGCGTTGGCTACGGGCCCTTAATCCTACAGAAAAGGCTTTATTGAAAGAATACCACTTAGAGGCACTTTTAGGCTTACAACAAATTAACATTGACTATAATTTTCTGCACGCAGCCCTAAGCTTTTGGGACTCCGATCATCATGTTTTTGTCTTTCGGGGCAACGAAATATGTCCTTTGCCAGATGAATTTGCTGCGATCCTTGGTTATCCTACTAATGCTACCCCTGCCACTCCTGGCACTATCGAAGAGAGTAAAACAACCATAGGGGCTTTCCTAGGACTAGATGCTAACATGCTTGCTGAAGTTGTTGTAGGTGATGAGGTTAATTTGGCAAAACTTGTAAAACACCACTTTAGGCCTTGTATTTTGCTTGTTGAATCATTATTTGCTGTCGAATAACAATGACGAGTTCGGTGATATAAGGTTGATCCCCTTGATTAGCCAGATGGAAATTTGCTATTCTATTATGCCGTTGGTTGTTGCCGAGACTTTGCTGAGTGCGGACGAGCTGAAGAAGGATGCCAAATCTGAACATTTTAAGGGAAGCCCCCTATTACTACAGGTAATCGATTTTTCTTGCGCACGTACACACTTTTTTTTTTGCATACACATTTTTTATTCGTCCTGCCTTGGGGCTGAGTTTCAGCGCCCAGGGCTGGGCGCTGGAATTTTCGGCGCCTGGTCCTGGGCGTTGAAACTGCGCCCCAGGAACCGTTTTCTTTTATTATTATTTTTTGATCGTACACGTTTTTTGCAGATTTGGCTCGTGGAACGGCTTAGACTCTTGGAAGCTCCTGCCGATCCTAAATAGGGTAACCGAAAATACTTGCACCAAGGCCAGGACGAGGCCGAATGGGCCTCCTTTTTTACTTATGGCATTTGTTCATTAAGTGGGTGGTACCATGGTGGGGTTTGACTACTATGACGGGCGGTTCTGATGTATCGGTTTATGTTTCCTTGTTGGGGCTATCTCGACCCATTTATATTTTCCCTTACCGAGTCATGCGTCAATATGGTTTAAGGCAGACTATCCCCTTTTCTGATACGGTACCACCTAAGGTAGCGGCCTTTTCACAAGCACGGGTTCTAGCGTGGGCTAAGTATTATGATGGTCTCCCGCGTTGGGCCGTAGCTACAAATGGCTTTGTGGGTCTTTCCGAAAACTACAAGTTGTGGATGAGCTCCGATGATAAAGCTGTGAGGACCGAGGCTCGAAATGAGGAGCCGGCTGAGCTTTTGATACCTCGTATTCGTGTTAAGTATGAGGGTCCTGATTCTGCCAAACCTCGTACCTATGGTATTAAGACTGTGAAAGCTCGTCCTGATCGAAAGCGAAAGGAAGTTCCTCCCCGTTCCAGTTTCAGGCCTAAAAAGATGCCTAACATGAAGGTGCCTGCTGTTGTTAAAAGAAATGCAAGCTCTCGCGGAGATCGTCGCCGGAACAATGTATGGGTTAAGAAGGCTCAGCCACCTGTAGAAACACTGGCTAGTCTAGTTGATGATAATAATCCTTCTCCCACCATTGTCTGTGCCCTTGAGGCTGAGCGGGCTATAACTGAGAATGTTTCTGAAACCTTGGCATCTTTGGAAGTTAGTGTCCAGGAGCCGGTTCTTATGGAGATTGATATTGGGGCAGCGCAGAAGACTGTGGGGATGGATCCTGCGAACATTGCCCTCTACAAGACTTTATTTGATGATCCGGAAGAACTAGAGTAGTGTTGTTCTTGCTAGGGTGTAGGTGCCCTTTATTTATTTCAGTTGTGTTTGTTTTTTCATTCCTTAGCACTTTGTTTTCCTTCTTATTATTTTTCAATAAAGGCGTATTTTATTTTTTCATTTTCATTTTTTGTTTCTCCTTCTTTTTATATTTTTAAATGTCTAACACTTTTTGCACAATTTATGTATGTTTGTTTTTTGATTGGACCGAATCCTTGGTAAGGATTGCCTACGTATCTTGTCAGAATCAGGTCGCGCGTAGTTCTGGCTAGAATAAGTTCTAGGGTGCCAGATTTTAATAGATATGCCCTGAGGTGGTAGCATATAACTTAATCGGTCAAATGAGTGAAGTATTATCATTATTTTCGTCTGCCGTTTTTTGTTTGCCGTAAGTCGCGTAAAAAATGAAATTCAACTACTTTTTGTATGGCTATATTTTTTGGTGAGCTTATTTGGATACGTGATGTACCCCCCAAGTGTTCGTTATTTTTCCGTTATGTGCGGATAAAATGACGAGCACTTAAAAAAAATTTAGGCAGGCAGAGAGTTTCAACGCCCAGGCTGGGGCGTCAAAGATTTCGACGCCCAGCCCTGGGCGCTGAAAATGACTTGGGCGGTCGTTTTTGACGCTTTGCTTCACGTGTTCTTGCATTTATTTCTTTTTTCTCTTTTTTTAGTGCTTTGATTTTGCTCGTATTTAAAATCAATTTTGAGGCTAATTCGGAGGCCTTTTGACTGTTAGCGTGAGATGCATTTTTCTCCGGATTAATTTTTTTATCCTGTGACTCGAAACGGCTTTGAAAATGGGGTTAAGGTGTGGAAGATATGCAGATCTTTGTGTAGGCGTTTTGGGTGGATTGAGGTGCGCGTTGTTAGTGAAGGGTATGATGGAATTATGTTTTATGAATCTGTTTTTTTTGGTAACATTTGCATTGTTTTGGATTTTGATTTCCTTTGATTTCTTTGGGTTGCATGGATTGACTCTTTGTGATAACACTGGTTGACTTTTTAGGTTTTTGGGGATATGAATGGGATGGTGCGGTTTATTTTGTGGGTTACGGGAGCTAGTTCCCATGGCACTATTTCAAGACCGAGTGGGCCTCGTTTGTTGGACCTAGAGTGGGCCGCCTCTTTATTTTTGTATTTTGCAAGTACATTTGGTGTTCACTTAGTGTTAGAATAACATTTTAGGAGAAATATTACGCCTTTATTAATTTGGAAAGTAAGGAAAACACACTGAAACAAACTTGACCTATATTCTAAGGGGTCTTAGGACCATCTAAAGTCTTTATTACTTTTCTACCAATCTAAAGAACTACTAGGCGCTTTTTACTACGGTGCTCTATGTGGCTCAAGCCTTGGGTTTAGTCTCTTAAAACTTTGGTCCTTCACCGGTACTCATCTTGAATTCTATTCCTTTTGCATTGACCCACTGATATGTCTTCACCCATCCGTTCTCGATCTCTTCTAGTTTTGATGCAGGAGCGATTAACCGGGTTGGATCGAAACCTTCATCTTGTAAAGCTAGGGTAGTCGTCACAGTCTCGTCCTCCATGGGCCTCGATTCGTTAAACAATGTCCATAGAGCCTGGTCGTCCAATATTTCAGTTGTTTTAGTCTTGGTGAGGTGGGGTGCCTCATCCAAGGTGTGGCAGTCATGGAAGATTTCAAATCCTGGTTTTAGCAAGCCATCCTGAACGAAGGGTTCAGGGAAATAACAGCATGGGTGTCCTTCTCCTTCCCGAACGAACATCCCGTTAAGGGTTCTTTGATATGGGGGAAGGAGGGTGGTTTGTTTGGCCTTGTTAAGGTGTAGCCTAGACAGGCGGTCAGCAATATCTTCCTCCGTTGGTTCATAGCCTAAGCCAAAGGGA
This sequence comes from Spinacia oleracea, assembly GCF_020520425.1. Lineage (NCBI taxonomy): Eukaryota > Viridiplantae > Streptophyta > Magnoliopsida > Caryophyllales > Amaranthaceae > Spinacia > Spinacia oleracea. The sequence goes on along the minus strand of NC_079490.1, from coordinate 128,413,404 downwards.
GTAGATTTGTTGGGTAAAGGATGGAATGTGCATTCCTTCTTCCTTATGCCCAATGGGGTTCCAGGGAAATAACCTTGAGCTAACAGCATTCTAGGGATGACTCGGGATGCATGCGGGTCTAGGAATGCTGGATCATAATCTTCGATGAACTGGATTGTTTCTTCCATTTGAAACCCGTAAAGGTCGTCTGCAGTTTCGGCCGTTCCAACCATAGTACAACTTACGTCGAGAGGAGGGGCGCGGATTTCTAGTATTACCCCGTTATGGTTAAGTTTAACCATTTGGTGCAAGGTAGAAGCCACACCTCCTAAGTCATGGAGCCAAGGTCGCCCCAAGAGGAGGTTGAAAGTGGGCTTGATGTCAATTATTTGAAACTCCGTGGTGCGTGCCACAGGCCCGGTTTGTATGGTGAGGTTGATTTTTCCCCAACACAGGCCTTCGGGAGTTATCATAAGCTCGTACCCCTTGCGTGGAGGTTTGGAAGTCATCATTTCCTAGCCCTAAGCAATTGGCGGTTCGCAATGGGCAAAATTGACCGCTAAACCGTTATCTACGAGCGCTAGGGGGATGTTTTGTCCTTTGCATCCAACCACAAGATAAAGGGCTTTGTTGTGAGCACCCCCCTCTTTGGGCAAGTCTTTGTCAGTGAAAACTATGGCCTTTTCTCTTCTCCAGCATCTCTCGTGACATGGCTAACCAGTGAGTAAGGTGTGATATCTGTAGGTACTGAGATGAGGTCGAGTGAGCGAATAAGCTTTTCGCGATGTTCCTTTGAAGTACACATGAGATCCCAAATGGTAATTTCGGCTTTGATTCTTTTTAGTTGTTTCAAGAGAGGATTTTCAATGACTTCCGCGACGATGGTGTGCCGTCCATTCTCAGGAGTTTGCCTAACTGGGATATCGCCCATAGGAGGTGGGTGAATATCCGGTTAGTATATCCTTCCGGATCGGGTGAGGTTGTCGACCTCGGGCTCCTGAGGGGTGGTGTCAATGAGAGCATACCCGGGCCAAGTTTCAGTAAAGAGGTCCTGGCCCGACGCTTAAGATAGGTAAATATCTTCAACATCATCATCCCACACACCGCACACTTCTCTCTCGATTCGATCCATAGGGACCACAGCGGGTGGTGCACCTTGGGGCGTAATGTACACCGTAGGGTCGAAGTTCTCATTTTCTGGTTGGTCGAGAGAGATGTGACAAGAGCCGAGTGGGCTCTTGTTGTTGTTGGGTTTGCCAACGTTAGGGAGATGTATCACTTCATCCTCTATCATGTCCTGGATCGTATGTTTTAGATTCCAGCAGTTTTCGGTGTCATGCCCATTTCCTTGATGGAATTTGCAGTAAGTACCTTCGACCCAATATTTGTTCTTGACAGGAGGGTCACGGGTGGGGCCTATAGGTCTCAACTTTCCTTGATTGGTTAGTCTTTCAAAGGCTTGTACCAAAGTCGACCCGAGTGGGGCAAATTTTCGGTCTCGGACCCATCTTCCAGGGCTTCTTCGGGTGGGAGTCTCCTCTACGGCATGGACTTCTTGGGCTTGGGATGTGTTGCTCCTGTTGTAGGTATTGCTTTTGTATGCGGGTTTACTTTTTATTGTTTTTGCGAGATCATCCTCGATCTTTATTCCCACATCATAAACTCTTTTGAAAGTGTCAAGTCCCAGGTACCTAAGGTGCTGTCTGTAGGCCGGGTCCAGGTTGTCCATGAATTTTTGGACCAATTCTGTTTCGGGAGGCCTATTGATTAACTGGGCCGCCTGATCCCTCCATTTAGCAAAGTAGGTTGTGAAACCCTCATTTTTCTTTTGGAAGAGAACTTCCAGCTCGCGCATGGTGACTTGAAAATCCATGTTCGACGAGTATTGCTTGATGAAGGCATTGACAAAGTCTCCCCAAGTGGGGAAGAGCTTAGGGTCCTGGTGATAGTACCATTTGAGCGGCACAGGTTCCAAGGACAAAGGAAAGGCAGGTAAATACATGGACTTGTCCACGCCTTTCAAGTTCATGGCATTCACAAAGCTCAATAGATGATCACGGGGATTATCCGTGGCTTTAAACTTTGGTAAGTCCGATGAACTAAACTTTTCTGGTAGTTTTCCAGGAAAAGGTTCAGGATCGAGGGAGAAGTACTTGCTCCCCATGGTTTGCTGTAGGACTATTTTTTCAATCCTCTTCTCGTTATCGAGGTCGTTTTTGGCTTGCGCAGCCGCTAAGGCTTCGTTTTCCATTTTCAGTTGGCCCATGAGTTGGGTCATTTGAGCCATCTCCTCTTGCAATTCTTCGATGGACATGTTTGAGGGTGCGAGTCGAGGTTGGGGAAGCGGAGATCCTTGAAATGAGGGATGACGGACGGAGCTTGGAGTCGCTAAACCTGGTGTTGGTGATGTATCTTCGAGGCGCACTAACCGTTGATTTCCTGATGGCCACCAAGTGGCAGGACTAGTCCTATGCATAAGATAAGCTAAAGTTTAGGTCCCAAAGTTTCAAGTATTACTTAGTCTAGACTTCGACTCTCTCTATTGGTTTTTCACTCTTTCTTTTGTTGGTACACTTTTTAGTTCTTTCTTTTGGTCATTCTTTGGATTTTTGACACACTTGCCCGTGTGACATTCATAATTATTAGCATGCATGTTCGGTTTTTAGTGTCGAGCATTGTCGTCGTTTTATTAATTTTTTACGAGTCGCTTTTCAAATCGAGTGCTTTTCTTACGCCCTCGTAGCAATTATTTTTACGAAAGTTTTTTTTGTGCTACGTATTTTCCTTTTGCACGGGCACCGAGGCTGCTGCGCCTGACCAGAAGGCCAAGCAGCAACTTCAGCGCCCAGCGTAGGGCGTGAGAAATTATGGCGCCCAGCCAGGGGCGTTGAAAATGCGTCCCTGGCTGGTTCTCGTTTTCTGTTTGCGTCTACTTTTGTTTACGCGACTTCGATTTTGCGTGCTTGCCTAATAACGTCCTTTACGCGTTGTGCAGCGTTTGTGGGATTCGTTACAGGCCATCCCGAGCGTCGCTTATTTTTGTGGCGATCGTTCGGGTTTGCGGAACACGTGTTTCGGTATAACTCTTTGGCGAATTGGTTTATGAATGTTTGGGAAATTTTTAAGGTCGTTGGTTTTTCTAGGACAGTTTGTCACACACAATCATATATTTCGCTACACATAACTAACATTCCATCATGAGGCAATAATAATATGTCATGTAGTTTATGATAGGCTTTTATGGGTAGTTATTTGCGCCTGGCTTGGTACCGCTTCTATCGTAGATCCAACACATGCCCCGGTCGAGGTAGTGTCTTCAGCAGACGAATTTCGCTCAAGAGGCCAACCCGCAAGTGCAAGCCAAGGGGGCATGCAGGCGAGAGGGACCTAATGGGCGAGCGATTGGGTTTGGGACGGGTGTACTACTAGCGAAAGTGCCGAGTGGACAACATTCGAAGCGTATGCACCCCCCGGTTGGCGATGGGTATCCTTAGTCCCAACTCCCAAGATGAAACACCAAGGGAGCCAAGATTCGTTATGCGGTTCTGTCCGTTCACATTAATATGCTGATTTTCAGGTCGTCCCAACTTGATTGGGAAATAAACGCGGGGTAGGATCGTTTCACCCTTCGGCTATTTTGATTACCTACAAGCACGAGTATTTCCTTCACTATCCCCAGTGGAGTCGCCACTGTGAGGGGGTCGAAAAAGCACGAGGCTAATGCGTGACCTCGTCCCTCGTGGGTGTGACGCTTCTTTTTGTCAAATCAAGTGTAATTGGATTTCCTGTGAGTTTACACCCAATTGACTAGTAATATAGGAGTCGTCATTCAGTTTTTAACGACAATGAGAAAAACTGACAAAACCCGGTTATCGTGACATAAAGGGAGTGCAATTATGTTTGACCACGACGGCCGTAGGTTCCCTTGTGATCCCTGGTGGTGGGGATCGCTCAACGTACACCCGCATGGTAGAGATTGAGGGTTCGGGGGACTGTAACTACCGAGAGGAGTACTCGCTCTTCGATAACTCCAGAGGCAGGATATCCTTACTAGCTCAGCATAAATAATTGAAGGGACATGCGTTAACTATTAAACTAATCTGATTTGATTTTATCAATATGCAACATATAGTACTAGATCGAACGCGATTATCTGATTTAGATTGTTTTAAGGGACCTAGCATGATAATCCAATTTCCCTAAAATATCATATTTATTAAGCGTGATCGAACAATCAGATTTTAGTTAGTTTAACAGTTCATAAAAGGGCAAGGAAATCAATTAAACCACGGAAAAGGGACACATTACGACGCACCCTTGAGAGGTGCGTCACGGTTCTCAGAAAACTAACCACTTTGACTTTGCTATTTCTCCTTTTATTTAACGAATCTCAAATTATGGGACAAGATACGTTCTGTTCGATTTATGGATCGATTGCGACAGAACGCGTGATCAGTTTTGCAGCGTGAGGCTTAGGCTTGGGGGTTTAGAGTCAATACTCAGAATATAATTGTGTGTTGTTGTGTCCTTTTCACGTCGAACTTAAGGCCCTATTTATAGAAAAGAGTTCGTGGAAAGATAGAATTGCAGAACTCTAATCCACGAGGAATTAGGAAAAAACACGTACCAGGTATTTTCAGCGCCCAGGCCTGGGCGCCGAAGATTTCGGCGCCCAGAGCCAGGCGTTGAAAACAGGGTCTGGGCTGTTTTTCTTAGTCAGATTCGGATTCCTAGAATCCAGAGTATTTGAGATTTAATTGAGTCCTTTGGTGCGTATTAACCTTGTGACAGGATGCGTCTGGGCCCGTTACGAACTCTAGGCTCGTTAGGATTTTAATTAATACGTGACTCTTACTTTCGAATCATATTAGGAATATGATTCTCTCGCAATTTCTATCTCACTTAGGATTTATGTTGGAGTGCAACACCTAATTCTGACAGGTTTCTATCTTTTATGACTTGCCACTTTTAACAACTACCCATTATGGCAGTTACTATTTTTAGCAGGTTTCCATAAATAGCAGGTTTCTATAAATAGCAGGTTTCGGGTGAAATGAAAAGGGAATTGAGATTCGTTATTTTATAGGAGATGCGTTGTCAAGTGGAGATTTACGTTCTCATCATCGAACCTTCCCTTCCGGGAATGGGGACAAAAGTAGGTGTCTACACAACTTAAAATTTTTTGTAAATGAACGTATTGAAAGTCTCAGAAAGTCTCAAGTTTTGAGTTGAATTTTGATTTCCGAACCCAAGTTTCGGGACGAAACTTCTTTTAAGGAGGGTAGACTGTAATACCTCGTATTTTTATAATATTTATAAGTATATTTTATTATATTTATAAAGCATTTTACGATTTATTAACATTTAAATAATATTTAAATGCATTTTATTTAATGTATTTTAATTAATTAGAATATTTATTATTTTAATTAATTACGAAACGAATTCAATTCTTGAGTCGGGAAATTAAATGAGTTGCAAATGATTTTTAAAGCTTCGGGTTTTAAATAAAAAGTCCAATTCGTTTTATTAAACGAGCCCAATCAAAAGAGTTCAATTTAAATCCTAAGCTAGCCCAAATCATTTATTTACTAAGCCCAACTCAAATCTCCTAAGCCTAGCCCATCAAGGGATTAGGGAGCCTATAAATAGGACTCCCCCATCATTAAATGAGCCCCTAAAATTCATAAACCCTCTTTTGTTTTTCTTGCCCCTCACTCCAACTCCCTCTCCTCTCTCTTTGCTCGGCACCCGCACGGCCTCGTGCCCTCGAGCCCTCGTGCTCGCCCGCCTCTCGCCCACACACACTCTCGCCCTCCCTTTTTCTCTCGCAGCCCGCCCAGCCAGCACGCATAGCTGCTGGTGTTGTGCTGATGTGTTGTTGCTTCGTGTGCATCGCACACCCACACCCTCGCTCTCTCTCGCTCGTGCCCTCGCGCACAGCGCTGCACCCACACTCTCGCTCTCTCCTTCGCGCCCCAGCGCGCGCGTCCCCCTCTTGCTCGCGCCTGCTGCTGCTGCCTCGCCCCTTCGACGCTGCGCGCACCCGCACACAAGTCGTGCGTGTGTGTGTGCGGTGTTGTTCGTGTGTTGTTCGTGTTCGTTCTTGTTCAATTTTTCGCCCAATCACTTTAAATTCGTGGTTGTTCCGTGCTATAGGCCGGATTGGTATAATTCTCTTCTTCCTTACCTATTCTATTTAAATTCCGTTTTTTAAATTATTATATTAATATTGTTTTGAGTAATTAAAATGCTGGGAACCGGTTATGAATACCGTGGTTTGAGGATTTGCGTGTTGTGATTCATTAGGTTTGTTTTAATTATTAAAGGATGAATTTTCAGATTTGTTTATTGAATAAAGCATTGATTTTTATGATAATAAACTAGTGTTATTGGGATTTTCAAGTTAGGGTTTTAACCTAGACCTAATGAGTCACTTGATTAGCATAATTAGGTGATGATTTTAATTATGATAATCAATTATATTTTCAGATTTGAATAAAGGTTTAAAGTGTCGATTTTTATTGATTTTAAAGGCGGAAAAAGTATGTTTTTGTACTAGGGATTGATTTTGCAAATTGAGACGATTTTATTATTGAAAAACGATTGAATTCTAAAGTTTAAAGGTGGTTTTAAATTTTATAAAGTTGCTGGAAATTTAATGAACATGGAAATAATTTAAGTTTCATTATTTTGATGATAGGAGGTGATTTCTAGTTGAGTGCTCGTTATTGCAAAGTGGCCCCTACGCTTAGGTATTCAAGGTACGTACAAGTCTAGGGCGACCACACCTTTTGTCAATGACATTACATGATTGTTGATGATGTGAATTACATTATGTGGAATCATGTTTATTTTGGTGAACGAGCATGTGATTTGTGATGTTGGATTTATTGGATTAATTGTTGAACAAGCATGCAAGTTGGAATTATTATGAGTATGGATTTCATTGTCAATCATGTTGTTCAATATTTATGCATGTATGGTTTATTTCACATGCAAGGGATGGATTATTTATTTGTATGCTATTGTACGGGATGTCTAGCATACTTTGAGCCAATTATTCGTACTTCGTTGTACTATTTATTTTACCACATGTGAAGGGTTAGCTCACGTAAGCCACCGCACATGTAGGGTTCAGTTGGGAATATTATGTATGAAATGAATTGGGATTTGTCGTGCAAGGGCACAACCCTCATGTTAATGTGCATGATGTGGAGTCTCACCTTGGTGAGGAGGAACATGATAGTAATATCACAAGTGTCATTCCTTGTTGATCACAAGTCCTAAAGCATTTAAAATAAGATTGTTTTGGTTGTTGTTTATTAATTGTATGTGTGCATGTTGGTGAGTCTTGAGTTCGCCTTTAATAATATATTAATAAACGTAAAGTGCAACCAGAACAAGCTTCAAAACTCTTGGAACGTATATACCTTGAGTATGAACAATGGGGGGAGTCTTTCCGGAAAGCTCGTACTCCTACTAATGATACAAGACGTTGTTTCATTTATATTATGCGCAGGAATTCCGTCGGTATGGCCCGACACTCGGTATGGCCCGATTTTATTATTATATATTTGGTGTATGGTTGGCTCCCATCACCTTTTCCCTTTGTGGATTATTCTTTTGGCCCGTTCGAAGCTTATTCTAATTAAATTGTTAGTCAAGAGTCGAGTCAAGTGTCGAGTCTTGTATTCATGATTGGTTGTTAATTATTATATGGCTTTTGCATGTTGATTAGTACTTAGTGAGTGATGCATGTTTTAGTTTCATTTCACTCTATTCTTGTAAGTACTCAGCTTTTGCTGACTACGTGCTTTGTGTGTTTTGGTCATGGCCTTTGCCTTAATGACCCTATAATGATCTATCATTTGCACTTGCATTGATGGGGAGTACAATAAAATAGCAGGTTGGTAGATCGGAATCATGTGGCTTGGGATGATCGAGAGAGTTGCATGTTTTCGTATTTCGAACTATTTAACTTTACTTTATTTATGTTTGAAATGTTTGAATTATTTATACTCTGGATTTTGGGCCATTATGGTTCCAAATTATAGGAGGCATCAATATTTCATTAATTATGTTTTTAAAAGTTAGTTGACATTTAATTCCGCTGTGTAATTCTGGTAATAGCCTTAACCGTTATCACGGTGGCGGTAATACTTTAGTAATTCCTTTATTTTAAGTTGGAAAATGGTTTTATAAAATCAAGGAATTATTAGGGTGTTACACCAGCTGCTGGGGGACCCACCACGAGGGGACATAAAGATTACGCCCGCCGTCTAGGTCAGGTAATGTTGTCAGGGAAGTCACCAGTGGACCCTTTCCCTTGGATAGAGATATGTGAATCGGATGGTCACTACAACAAAAACGGGTTATAGCAACAACCTTTTACGCAACATTTTCACTGGCGTTGCTATATCATAGTTATTGCAACAGTTAAATAATTGTTAATTTGAGTAGAGTTTAACTTTAAAAAAGCGTAACTATAGAAAAACTATGGCAACAATTGTATAATTTGATTATTTTATTGCAACAGTTTTTATTTATATAATACTTTGATGAAATATAGCAACGGTTTTTTTTTCAAGTATCTAAAAAAACAAAAAAATTAAAATTTAAAAATTAAAACATACTGAAAAGTTATTGAAAAGTTTTGGTGAAGCGTTAATTATTTTGGTTTCCCTGCTTCCAAACCCTTTTGTTTCACCCCAAAGTCCCCAGACCCTTCTTTTTCACCCAAACCCTTCGTCTCTTCCGTCTGATACGTTCTTCTTCTTCTCTGTTCTTCTTTTCCATCTGCTTCGTTATTTTTCTTTGTACTTCATCTTTTCCAGAAGCAAGGCAAATTGGAGATTGCGTTTCTGAATTTCAATTGGGTCTTTTCATTGGAGAAAAGTAGAAATTTGCAAATTGCGTTTCTGAATTGGCAAGAAGGACAAGGTAAGTTTAATTTGTATATATTTCATCGAACTTGGTCTTAATTTTCACAGTTACGCTGCTTAATTAACCGTTTTCAATAGGAATTTTTTCGTGTGGTTGTGAGTCCAAAATTAGGTTTCTTAATTTGGGAATTCTGTTGATTTTTATTCTGTGTGCGTATGATTTATTTACAATTTGTTTTTGTAGATTCCACAACATCAGTCAACTGTATTATCGATCTATGGTTTATTTTGGATGATTTTATTCTGAATTTTGGTACTTTCTGCTGCAATTTATTTGTTCTTTAATGTCCCATTCTTCAGTTTCTGAAGTTGTTCTTCCTCTGAGTTCTTACTTCTATGTATACAGTTGCATCTATTTCTCTTCTAAATGCAAGTTTGTTTCCTATTAGTTCTTTATCTAAAAGTTTCTAATCTACTACAATATGCTTCCACTTCGTTGTTTACCTTTTTAGATTCACAAACCTGATTATTAATGCCACGAGCAAACAACTTCACATGTGATGCTGCTAGTTTTTTTTGGGTGTTTGGGTGTTGGTTCTAGCTCTTTGCTGATGTGGTGATGTTAGTATAGTCTGATGGAGAGGTAGACTAACTGGTGCATTTTGTGTAGTTTGTTGGGGTTCTGCTGTTTCTGCAGATTGTGTTGTTCTTGCACGTGTTGCTGCCGCTAGGTTGTGTGTGTTTTGCAGCTGGTTGGTTGTAGTTGTTGGTTCTGGGTTTGGGTCTGTATCTGATGGGTTGCACTGTTGTTGGTTCTGGTTCTGATGTAGTTGTTGGGTCTGCTACTTAACTCTTGTTTGTTTTCATTGGAAGTAATTTCAGTTGCGTTGTTGTTGTTGATTTTATGAGATGGAAGGGAGAATAAGGAATCAAAGTGCCAAATTTGTTATGTCGTATTGTCGTGACTCCTTATCTATATTGATGCGTAGCTGAGTTGTTTTCTGACTTTTGCTTTGTTAGAGTGACCTTAATTTCACAATTGTAGTTCGTATCATTGTATGCATGAATCAACATTATAAATGGTCATTCTTAACTTTCCAGTAGATTCATAAGTTAAATACTTGTCCAGTATAAACTATTTATGTTTGGCATGAAACACAAAGTCGTAGTATTTGTTTGGCACAAAATTGTGAGTTGAAGGACCATTACTATAAAAGAGATTCATCCAACGTAACTCGGAGCTCCTGGTAATAGATACAAAGTAACGAATACTATCATACAAGTAATATAAAGAATACTACTACTGTATTGGTATAAGCCTTACTGTTGGATTCTTTTGGTACATCTCTAAAATGTAGTTATCATCTCTCCTATATCAAACAAACTTTGAAGACAGTTTCTCTTATAAAGGTTAAATATCTGTATGTTTTAGAAGAATACATTCCTCCATGTCTACAACTCGACAAGACGTGAGCTACGACCATTTGATTCGTTTTCAATCAAGATTTTGTAATTTCTTTAGTAGCATACATAATACAGGAAAGGGTGCCTTTAGGTGTTGTGAGTTGTGACTGACTTGGTGGTTGTAGAATCCTTTTCTTTGCTATCACACAGATGGAATCTCTCTTCTTAATATACTCACTTCGTTTCAACTTATCTTAGTTTGAAATTCTACCTTTTTTAGGTGATCATGATAGTTACCCTGAATTAATCAGTATTTGCGCTTCTGGATTTTCAGTAAAACATACTGTGGATAGTGGATATTGCAATAGGGTCAAGAATCTGTCAAACAAATTGGTTCAGCTTTCGAGGTCATGGGATTGGATCAAGAACGTGAGTATAATGATCACAGTTTTTTTTTTTTTTTTGATGGTTGCATATGTTGTTTCACTCTATTGTCAAACACGATGTTGAACCTTGACAAAGAGTGTTAATCATGAAAATCAATGATTTTGTTGCATTAGTATGTAGTATGAACATGAAACAATAATTACTCAACAATCTTCATATGATAATTACCTTCACTTGTTCCTCTATTTTGACTCTACGGTCTAGAGCGTAGTGCAAATTTATGCTGCCTCCATGAGTTATCCCATTATAGTTGACGATGTTGGTTAAACGACTTTATTTGATGAACAAATCTTTTCACTTCAATCAAGAGCAACCCATTGTTTCATGTTTGTATCATGCATTCATGTGTTCCATAGTATACTAATTCAGTACGGAGTATATGTTTTGTCAGGACATAAATTCTGTCAAAAATTCCATTTTACAATATATTTACACATGTTTTAACTAATAAAATCTGAATTTGATCTTTACCCTTGCAAATGATTACACTCATATACTGGATCAGGAAGTCGGACATTCCCTTTTAGCTGTGTTGTTAATTTATGTGGTTCATGGTTAATGAAACTGTTGCCGAAAAAGGGCATTTTCATTCGTCCCTTTTAATACGGAGCTGTGAAATTGCCTACTCTCAGTTGTGTTGTTAATGTATGTGGTTCAGGGACTATACTTTGATTATATGCTTAATAATTTTTGACAAAAGGGATGGATGCTTCTGAAAATATTGGATGGAGATTGAGGATCTTCATTATACAAATTAAAATTCTTTTTGGACAAGTCTGATGCTTTATTGTATTGATATTGTTACTCTTCTTATATGTATTGGGTATTTCTACTTATCCTTTTGAGACTATTTACATTTCTTATCACTGTCACGTATAGCTAAGTGGTTCTAGTTGCAAGGCTATTACTGGAAAAAGTTCAAATCTTGATATTATTTATTATTTGGCTTTGGTAAACTGAATTAAGGTTTGTGCCAATATCCCTCTAATTTCCACTCTTAGTTTAATTTTTGTCCTTTTTTCACCATTTGAATATCTAGGGTCTTAAGGTACTTGTTTACGGTTGAATATTATTGTTTGATGTTCACTATTTTCATATTAATGCTTTAGATATGTGTAAATTTAAGTTCAGGCTTTATATCGGGTTTCGATTTGTGTATATTAAGTAGAAATTAAATCAGACTAGACCGAGGAGATTATCTCATTTTTATTGTTTATTATTCTGCAGCTTTAGAAAATAAGTTTTACTTTCCACTCCCTCAACCTATAAGGTCAGATAATAGGCTTTTATAGTTCTTTGCGCTCTTAGTTTTATATACCCACTACATTCTTATGTTTTCCGTCAGTTTCCATTATTTATCACTTGGTAAACCTTTTTGGAATACCTATCTTCTATATTATTTACAAAGGCAATATAATTAAGCTTTAGGAGAATGAGTTCTTATCATTTTGTATCTGATGTAAGATTAGACTGCAACACTAGTACTTCAATTGTTACCCTGTAATTCTTTTTTCTATATATTTCCCCTTCTTTTCCTCTGTTTTCTCTGTGCCGGGTGCTACATTATAGCGGGCTTCTCATAAAATAAGGGAGGTCGATGGCAGCAAGTTTGGCCCAACCAAATTAGCAAAGTAAAAGCTTCCTGTATATTTTACAGGAGAGGTAATTTCTTTAGGAAATATAAGTTGGTTAAGTTTTGGTTAGGGATTTTAAGTTCATTTTACAACCAATATAAGTTCGAATAAAGTTTAATAAGTTCAGATTAGTTTTGATAAGGGTATGTTTGGTTGAACTGAATTTAACTGAACTTAACTTATTTGAACTTATTTTTTTGTACCTTATTTTTCTTTGTCGATTTGTTTATTGTTTCAAAATTTCTTGTGTTGGATTGACATTATTTGTCATATGGATTTTGAACAGGTTTTAATTAGTTCAATTTTTGTGGATAGTTCAATTTTAAACAAATTTTCCACCGGATTTTCCACTTTCACTATCATTTTATGTTAAAGACTTTTGTAATAGATAAGGGTCTACAATGGGAGTCTTGATAAATTTACCTGAATCATTGGGTATTGAAAAAATTGTCATTTATCCATTATTCTTAAGGTTTAATTTTAGTCATTCATTTCCAGCTTCTTTTTTCTTACGTATTTGGGTTTTATTAATTGATAATAAGTTTCTTTTGAAAAATGTTACACTTAATTTTTTGCTTTTGTTGTGCAGGATGGTGCATATATTCAAGAATTACAAGCTACTTTAAATATGTGAAAATTTATAGGGTTTTTGGTACATAAATATTATGGAGTAGATAGGTCTTAATAAAAGAGTAACTGGACCGTGATTGCAATATTTTTTTTAATGGATTTAGTTTTAGAACCTATATTTTTTTAGTATTCAAAAAATTGTAATAGATATTATGCTTATGAAATTAAGCTATTTGAAATGTATACATTTTTTAACTTATTTGTTATGAAAATCTTAATATACGCAGTTCATATTTATTACATGTATATGGATAACTAAATCATTTGAGAATATAACTTTGGACCAATTGAAAATGTTGCCATAAACTCAAATGAAAGCATTGCCATAATAAAAAACAAAAGTGTTGCCATAAAAAAAAAAAAACGTTGTCGTACACTAAATAGAAAGCGTTCTATAAATACAATTGGATGTGTTACCATAAGTTAAGAAAGTGTTGCCTTAGGTTTAAACTTCTACCAAAACCAAACTAATAAGTGTTGTCTTAAGTTGGCGAAGACTGTTGCCTTAACTATGTAAATGTTGGCTTAACTTCTATTACTATATACTAAAAGAGATACCACGAATGACACGTGTCAATTCCTGGTGAAAAATTTTCCTGCCAAAAACTCTTTCCTTAAAAAAAAATCTACTTTATTCTTTTTTATTTTCTTTCCTTTTTCTTTATAAATGTTTATATATGGAAAAAATTATAAGATTATGTAATATGACATTATTAGACAATTTTGGTAATATTTTAGTCAAATCTTCATATCAATAGCAGAAAATATTTTTACTCAATATTTTGGTCAAATTAGCATATTAACCATATATATTTTGGTCAAATCATCATATTAAACATTTAAAATATATATACTTCGTATAATACTTAGTAGGATGGGCAATGTATATTATAAGATAAAATGATAAAATGAGTAGTTTCGAGATTTATTAATTACGCAATAGATGTAAGGGGTAAATATTTCATATAAAAAAGATGATTAAATAATAATTTTCGAATATCAGTGCGTGCACAGGATTTAATCTAGTGTTGAATAATTGTTGCCATAGGTAAAAAGTGTTGCCTATAAAAAGTGTTGCCTTAGTTATTTATGGCAACAGTTTATCATAAGTGTTGCCTAAATCCGAGAAACTGTTGCTATAAGACTTATAGCAACGCCCCCTATTGGTAACGGTTTTCAAACCATTGTTATAGGCCTATTACAACGGTTAATTGGTCTATGGCCACAGTTTATTGCCGTTCCTATAAGCCTATTTTGTAGTAGTCGTGTAGCCACCCCACACGACGACCCTCTCGTGGTCGAAATCAAAATCTCCAACATGAGGGTAAAGCGCATCTTAATAGACACAGGAAGTTCATCTGATATAATGAGCATGGAGTGCCTCATCCTCCTAGCTTATGATCCTAAAACCATGGAGAGCATCCACTACCCTATCATTGGCTTTGGGGGAAGCATCATACACCCTGTAGGCGTCATCAACTTTCCGGTTCGGATTGGGGAGCGTAAAGATTGATGGGAGATGGGGGTGGACTTTCTAATTGTCAAAGACCTAACGGCATACAATGTCATTTTGGGACACCCCACCTTGAACAAGATTAAGGCAGTGGTCGTCACTCATCTCATGCTCCTGAAGTATGTATGTGACGATGGGGAAATAGGGACTATACATGGAGATCAACAAGCGAGAGACTGCTATCTCACAACTCTTAACCCATCAGCATGGAAGAAAGACCCGGCCGGGACCAACGGCAAAAGGAAATTTGAGGAGGAGCCACCCACTGCCAGCAAAAGTATCCTAGTCAAGATAGAGGAAAGTGGTTGAAGAGTAGAATGTCACTAGACTAGTTAGAATATGTTATGTAATATGAGCCTACTAAACGGCCTAGCAACTATCTAAGAGCCAATAAAACGGCCTGTAATGCTTGCCTACAAAATGGCCAACCTATTTTTCGCTACTTAGCCGCATGTTAACTTTATGATATTGTTTCTCCTGGCAAAAACTCTGATAAAGCCATGGCCCAATAAAGCCACTCATCGAATGAGGCACTCAAAATCATATAACAAATGCAAGAAAGTGATTCAAATCAAAGAAGTCTCCCACGTTGACAAGCCCCGACTAGGCGACGTCACGAGTGGTTAATTGAACGACGGCCTTAGAAGTGGCCTAAATTAATTAACATTAATAAAGACGTGAAAGCGCAAACAAAACACAACGAGGCAGTCATTTAATATCGACTCCCTCTCCTTTGAAGGCGTCACAAAAGACTAATCGGTTGACGGCCTGAGAAGTAGCCTAGATTAGTGCCCCAAATTAGGCCGAGCACTGTAGACACCTACTTTTGTCCCCATTCCCGAAAGGTAAAGGTTCGATGATGAAAACGTAAATCTCCACTTGACAATGCATCTCCTATAAAATAACGAATCTCATTACCCCTTTTCATTTCACCCGAAACTTGCTATTTATGGAAACCTGCTAAAAATAGTAACTACCGTAATAGGTAGTTGTTAAAAGTGGCAAGTCATAAAAGATAGAAACCTGACAGAATTAGGTGTTGCACTCCAACATAAATCCTAAATGAGATAGAAATTACGAGAGAATCCTATTCCTAATATGATTCGAAAGTAAGAGTCACGTATTAATAAAAATCCTAACGAGCCTATAGTTCGTAACGGGCCCAGACGCATCCCGTCACAAGGTTAATACGCACTAAAGGACTCAATTAAATCTCAAATACTCCGGATTCTAGGAATCCGAATCTGACTAAGAAAAACAGCCCAGACCCTATTTTCAACGCCTGGCTCTGGGCGCCGAAATCATCGGCGCCCAGGCCTGGGCGCTGAAAATACCTGGTACGTGTTTTTTCCTAATTCCTCGTGGATTAGAGTTCTGCAATTCTATCTTTCCACGAACTCTTTCCTATAAATAGACCCTTAAGTTCGACGTGAAAAGAACACACAACACACAATTATATTCTGAGTATTGACTCTAAACCCCTCAGCCTAAGCCTCACGCTGCAAAACTGATCACGCGTTCCGTCGCAATCGATCCATAAATCGAACAGAACGTATCCCGTCCCATAATTTGAGATTCGTTGAATAAAAGGAGAAATAGCAAAGTCAAAGTGGTTAGTTTTCTGAGAACCGTGACGCACCTCTCAAGGGTGCGTCGTAATGTGTCCCTTTTCCATGGTTTAATTGCTTTCCTCGCCCTTTTATGAACTGTTAAACTAACTAAAATCTGATTGTTCGATCACGCTTAATAAATATGATATTTTTGGGAAATTGGATTATCATGCTAGGTCCCTTAACACAATCTAAATCAGATAATCGCGCTCGATCTAGTACTATATGTTGCATATTATTAAAATCAACTCAGATTAGTTTAATAGTTAACGCATGTCCCTTCAATTATTTATGCTGAGCTAGTAAGGATATCCTGCCTCTGGAGTTATCGAAGAGCGAGTACTCCTCTCGGTAGTTACAGTCCCCCGAACCCTCAATCTCTACCCTGTGGGTGTACGTTGAGCGATCCCCACCACCAGGGATCACAAGGGAACCTACGGCCGTCGTGGTCAAACATAATTGCACTCCCTTTATGTCACGATAACCGGGTTTTGTCAGTTTTTCTCATTGTCGTTAAAAACTGAATGGCGACTCTTATATTACTAGTCAATTGGGTGTAAACTCACAGGAAATCCAATTACACTTGATTTGAAAAAAAGAAGCGTCACACCCACGAGGGACGAGGTCACGCATTAGCCTCGTGCTTTTTCGACCCCCTCACAGTGGCGACTCCACTGGGATAGTGAAGGAAATACTCGTGCTTGTAGGTAATCAAAATAGCCGAAGGGTGAAATGATCCTACCCCGCGTTTATTTCCCAATCAAGTTGGGACGACCTGAAAATCAGCATATTAATGTGAACGGGCAGAACCGCATAACGAATCTTGGCTCCCTTAGTGTTTCATCTCGGGAGTTGGGACTAAGGATACCCATCGCCAACCGGGGGGTGCATACGCTTTGAATGTTGACCACTCGGCACTTTCGCTAGTAGTACACCCGTCCCAAACCCAATCGCTCGCCCATTAGGTCCCTCTCGCCTGCATGCCCCCTTGGCTTGCACTTGCGGGTTGGCCTCTTGAGCGAAATTCGTCTGCTGAAGACACTATCTCGACCGGGGCATGTGTTGGATCTACAATAGAAGCGGTACCAAGCCAGGCGCAAATAACTACCCATAGAAGCCTATCATAAACTACGTGACATATTATTATTGCCTCATGATGGAATGTTAGTTATGTGTAGCGAAATATATGACTGCGTGTGACAAACCGTCCTAGAAAAACCAACGACCTTAAAAATTGCCCAAACATTCATAAACCAATTTTCCAAAGAGTTATACCGAAACACGTGTTCCGCAAACCCGAACGATCGCCACAAAAATAAGCGACGCTCGGGACGGCCTGTAACGAATTCCACAAAATGCTACACAACGCGTAAAGGACGTTATTAGGCAAGCACGCAAGATCGAAGTCGCGTAAACAAAAGTAGACGCAAATAGAAAACGAGAACCAGCTAGGGATGCATTTTCAACGCCCCTGGCTGGGCGCCAGAATTTCTCACGCCCTACGCTGGGCGCTGAAGTTCCTGCTTGGCCTTCTGTTCAGGCGCAGCAGCCTCGGTGCCCGCGCAAAAGGAAAATACGTAGCACAAAAAAAAACGTTCGTAAAAAGAATTGCTACGGGGGCGTAAGAAAAGCACTCGATTTCAAAAGCGACTCGTAAAAAATCAATAACTCTTTGCGTCGTTGTTAGGCCTCCTACGATGACAATGCTCGGCACTAAAAACCGAACATGCTAATAATTATGAATGTCACACGGGAAAAGATTTTCGAAAATATAAAGAGTTCAAAGTGCACACATAGCAGTCCAAATATACTAGTCCGACTTAAGGGTAGTCATAGAATGTCTAAAAAAACCGACTCACGAAACAAACTAATATGTCTCCTACTCCACAACGATAATGCAGGGCCCCTGAATACCTACCCGTGATAGCCATCAAGGAACGCGATGGAAGAAGCATATCCCGAACGTCTATACCTAGAGGTCGCACAAACCCAAGAGATGCATGCTCTGGAACACGACCCTTTACGTTCTCAAAGGCCACTCGCCCCAAAGAATCGTGCTATGCCAAAAACGCTCCCCAACTCACATGCTTTCGGGCTATTGTTTGGGTTAGAAAAGAAAAGAGCGAAGAATGAAACAGAAATTATGGCATTAGCTCTTCAAGATGAAGTGTTCGATCCTACTAAATTGATCGCTCCATCACCCTCAAAAGATGACCAAATCCAACGAGGGTGGCGCAAGACTTTCAAATGGACTAATGCTCGTGGGATGAAGTTCAAGATATCCGCAGGAGAGGGTCCGATGTACGAAGAATTAGAGTCTGAATCCGAGTCTGACTCCGAGTCCGAGCCTAGCAAAATTGTAACCCCTCCCAAAAATAGTTTAGACCCGGAAATATCTACTCCGGGAGATCTTTTTGATGTAATGCTCCATGACTTTAATAAGATAAACAAAACTTTTGAGTATATGCTGCTTAAAAATCCGAGTAATAATGCAGAATGTCTCGCCACTAATGAGCACGAAAAAGAGCCAGAAGAGGAATATACCGAACTAATTAAAGCTGTAAGTGAACAAGAACTCAAAACTCCTATAATTGAGGACACAGAATCGGTAAATTTTGAAACAGAAGAAAATCCTAAAATCATTAAAATTGGCCTCACCTTAACTCCCACTGAAAAGGCCGATCTAATCTCCACTTTGCGGGAATTCGAGGGTGTCTTTGCTTGGTCCTACAAAGACATGCCAGGAATAGATCGAGAAATCGCTGAGCATAAAATTCCGCTAGATCCCAAAATGACTCCAGTAAAACAAAAACTACGGCGGCTCAAACCAGAGATAGCCTTGAAAATAAAAGAAGAAGTCACTAAACAACTAGACGCCGGCTTCATAAAAGTCTCCAACTACCCAGAATGGGTGGCCAATATTGTCCCCGGAGGTAAAAAAGATGGACGAGTGCGAATGTGCGTAGACTTCCGAGACCTAAACAAAGCCAGTCCCAAAGATGATTTCCCTCTACCTCACATTGACATACTAGTAGACAACACCGCAGAACACGCACTCCTCTCCTTTATGGACGGGTACGCCGGATATAACCAAATACTTATGGCAGAAGAAGACATGGAAAAAACAACTTTCATTACCCCTTCGGGTACATATTGTTACACTGTAATGCCTTTTGGTTTGAAAAACGCGGGGGCCACCTATCAAAGAACAGCCACCACGTTACTCCATGACATGATACACAAAGAAATTGAGGTCTATGTAGACGACATGATCGTCAAATCTAAAGACCGGCAAGGTCACCTCCCGGCACTTAGAAAGTTCTTCACCCGAATCTTGAAATATAACATGAGACTAAATCCACAAAAATGTGTGTTCGGGGTAACCTCTGGAAAGTTGCTAGGATATGTTGTTAGTATGCGAGGAATAGAGATTGACCCATCCAAGATCAAAGCCATTACCGAAATGCCCCCACCGAAAACTGAAAAACAGATAAGGGGCTTCCTAGGAAAGCTGCAATACATTAGTAGGTTCATTTCCAAGCTTACTATGATTTGCGAGCCAATATTCAAAAAATTAAGAAAAGAAGAAAAGGCCGAATGGGATGAACAATGCCAAATTGCCTTCGATAAAATCAAAGAATATCTAAGCAAACCACCCGTCCTTTCCCCGCCTTTGCCCGGAATCCCTTTACGCCTATACCTAACCATCACGGATACTGCAGCAGGAGCTATGCTCTCACAGTGTGTACATGGATCCGAGCGAGCCATTTACTACTTGAGCAAGAAGTTCATACAGTACGAGACGAGATACACAGAACTTGAGAAAACCTGCCTCGCCCTCGTCTGGGCATCCAAAAAACTCAGACATTACCTATTGGCCCACACTGTTCATATAGTGTCACAACTAGACCCCTTAAAATACATGTTCGAAAAGCCTGCCCTAAATGGTCGCCTGTCCAGGTGGCTAGTCATGCTCTCAGAATTCGACCTAAAATTCATGCCAGAAAAAACAATCAAAGGAAGAGCGGTAGCCGAATTCCTGGCCGAGCATGCCACGAATGAGGAAACCACGGAAGCTTACCTCCTCCCTGACGAGGAACTTCTGATGATACGAGACGACTATTGGACACTATACTTCGATGGCACGTCCAACCAGAAAGGATGCGGCGTCGGAGTTCTCCTAGTCAGTCCCGAAGGGGCCCATATACCAATTTCCGTCAAACTTGACTTCGAGGCCACAAACAACGCCGCCGAATATGAAGCCTGCATAGTTGGGCTAGAGGCCGCAGTTAGCCTCGGAGTCAAACATCTACAAGTCTTTGGGGATTCTTCCCTAATAATCAACCATATATCCAAAATATGGAAGGTCCGAAGCACTAGTCTCTCAAAATATCAAGCTCACTTAGACCAAATAGTCGAGCAATTTGAAAAAATCGAGTATACGTACTTACGAAGAGACGACAACCAATTCGCGGATGCACTAGCGAAGCTAGCTTCAATGCTCAACATCCCGAATGAATGGGACGGAATAACCCTTCGGGTCGAGCGAAGGAAAGAGCCGGCTTATTGCTGTGCCATAGACTCCGAACCTGAAAACACCGAAGAAGAACCATGGTATACGGACATCCTTCGTTACAAAACAAGTGGGGAATTCCCCCCAAACACCTCCCCGCGAGCACAAAAGGCCCTACGCCTCCTCGCTTCACAATATAGCATAATTCTGGGGGAACTGTACAAATACACGCCGAATAAAATCAAGTTACTCTGTGTCCACCAAAACCAAGCCCAAAGACTAATGAAAGAATACCATAACGGCGTGTGCGGACCCCATATGAACGGAAAAATGCTATCCCGTAAAATATCCCGCTCAGGGTACTATTGGACCACTATGGAAACCGATTGCCATCACTTTGTAAAAACCTGCCCAAAATGCCAAATCTTCAGTAATCTTAACCACTTGCCTCCCTCAGAACTATACACCTTCACTTCTCCATGGCCCTTTTCCACCTGGGGTATAGATATAATCGGCAAGGTAACACCAACAGGCGTAGGGGGACACGAGTACGTTTTAGTTGCAATTGATTACTTCACTAAATGGGTAGAGGCAGTCTCCTATGCAAAATTAACGGCCAAACATGTCGCTCGATTCCTAGAAAAGAACATATTCTGCCGATACGGGGTTCCACATGAAATCATAACTGACCAAGGTTCCCACTTTAGGGCTGAAGTCCAAGACCTGCTCAAAAAATATCATGTCAAACACCATAAATCCTCTCCCTACAGGCCGCAAATGAACGGCACGGTATAGGCGGCCAACAAAAATACTAAAGTCATAATCGAAAAAATGGCCGAAAATTATAAGGATTGGCCCAACAAATTACACTTCGTATTATGGGGCTATCGAACCTCAATCCGCACCTCCATTGGAGTAACACCCTACTCCTTGGTATACGGAATGGAAGCAGTTCAACCGATCGAGTTGGAAATTCCATCCCTCCGGATCGTCCTAGAAAGCAAGTTGCCCGAGGCTGATTGGGTTCAAGCTAGGTACGACGAGCTCGTCCTTTTAGACGAACGGAGGTTGAGAGCTTTACATCACGTGCAAGTGTATCAAAAGCGCATCGCAAGGCAGTTCAACAAAAGAGTCAAACCTCGAAATATCAAAGAAGGAGATTTTGTATTAAAAGAAGTCCGCGCACCTACTACGGACCCTCGAGGAAAATTCCGGCCTAACTGGACAGGACCATATTTTGTAAAGACCATTCTACATGGCGAAGCAGTCCAACTAGCTGACATAGATGGAGCGGAATTCGCTAACCTCACGAACTTCTTGAAGGAAATATGTCCTTCACCCAAGGTGCATTAAGTCTAATACCAAGGTTCAGATTAATTGCGAACGATTAATTCAGTGAGATCAAGTGATCGGAACAGCTAGCTGGAGCAATGCTTCCGATCAGTGAGTTCTAATGGATATTGAACTCACAACTTACTCTTGACTGAACCTACAAGGTCACACCAATGACACGTAAAAGATCACCGGATTAAATGAATCGGAAATTCATTTAATAGCTTTTCGGGATTTAAGTTGGAAACGTATTATACGATACGACCTTGCATCGGAATCGTATATATCGTATCGCGAATATTCGAATAAATCGTATCGTACGACGGTGATTCGTCGTATACGAAACGATAAATAATATATCGGAAATATATTAAACGCCAATAAGAAGGGCGGCCCACGAGCCGAGTGCGCGAAGCACTCGGGCCCCATGGGCGCGCGCTAGGCGAGCGAGCAAAAGGCCAAGGCAACACGACAGCGCTAGGCCCATGGCCGAGCATAGCTGTGCGTGTGCGCGCGGGCCTGTGCAGCGACACAGCCACAACAAGCGAGGCCCATGGCCCAGCGCGCTGTGCTTGTCGCACGCACGGCTTGCTGGCCGGCCTTGCCTACGGGCTTGGTCGGTTCATTAAGGTTATGTAAATAACCTTATGACCTAATTTCCAATTTACTGCAATCACAATTCAGATTACACACAACCCTAGGAGAAAACAGAGAACCCTAATTCTCTCTGTGCCTCCATAGTGTGTTCATCCCAAAAGCAAATCTCTTGATCGATTGTCTAAGCTACGATAATCAAGACGGATCTGATCTTGTCGGTGACCCAAGTGGAGGAACGACAAGTGAAGTTCTTTGTTCGTGTTCGTTGACGGATTATTGTGGAAAACACGCTTTGAATGTAAGTTTGCTTAATCTGTGCTTTATACATGTTTCCTGGCTTTGGGGATTGTTCCGCACATGTTATTATGTTTAACTGTATTCCCCAAAAGTGGTATCATGAGCCTTATGTATTCAAAGCATGAATTAGCATGATTATTATTGTTTTTACATTGTCGAAATTTTTGGAATTTTTGTTGATTTTTCGGAATTTTTTCGAATTATGGGATTAATTGCGAAATTGGCAGTTCCGAAATCAAAAATATTCGCTTTTTCGATTTTTTAAACCCTAATCTGATGGAAAACGATTTTCTAAGATCAACTCATGAGAATAGAATTGCGAAAACAGGCCTCGAAGCATCAATTTTTGGGCGTTTTTGTTAATTTTTCATTAAAAATTAAATGTGTCGGACAGTAATTCAATTAAAAGGTCGACCTAAACTACTCTTAATTGCTTGAACTTTTGACAAAATGTTTCTGGGTACATGCATGATCTATGGTAAAAATTTCAGATTTTTCCGATAAGTATAAACCCTAATTTTGCCTTTCCCCAATTCGTAAAATTTACAACCCTAATTGATATTTAATTAATTATGGATTAATAATTCGGTTAATTGGCAAAGGGGATATAATTTCATGGGTCAGTGGCAAATTTTAAAAATTATTGGATTAAAATTTTAAATGGTTTCGTTAATTTTAATGGCACTTAAACCAATTTATTAATAATCTGAAATTTAATTGTTTATGAACGATGTAAATTTCGGATTTTATTAATTAAAGGTTCAAATTTTAAAGTTGATTCGATCGTTCTTAAAAGTTTGAATATTGTTATCCCTTGATTTATTAATTGTACGAAATTGGATTGTCGTTAAAGTTTATTAAATCGTTAAAAATCGTTGTTTTTCGAAAAATTAAATCGTAACTTTTTTGAAAAATAAAATAATGCAAGTTCGTGAATTAAAATTTAATTTTAATTAGGTTGGTCCGTTTTACGAACCAAAAACACGAACATGGGCATGATGGAAGTATGGCTCGTCGAGCCATACGAGGCCGTTATGCGGAGCCGTGCCATGCGACACGGGCAGCAGCACGAGTTGCGTGCCTCGTGCGCGCTAGGCAAGGCAGGGGCGGGCGATGCCTGCGGGTCTGCGACGAAGCAAAGCGCGATGCTTGCGACGTCGAGCGCCCACGATGCACAACACACACGCAACGCAGGGCAGCTAGGCTGCGGGTACGCGATGCGCATGCGCAAGGCATGGCGCGCGAAGCGTGTGGGCGAGGCATGGCGCGCGAGCGATGGGCGAGCGATGGCATGCTATGCGGTGCGATGGGCTGGGCGCGCGCGGGCAATGCTCGTGTGCTCTTGAGCCTCTCGCACGACGGGCTGGGTGCAAGCCTAGGCCGTTTGATTAAAAAAAAATTAAAATCATTTAATTAGTTGTGCTTCGTGTATTTGCATTAATTTGGGCTAACGGGATTTTTAATTTAATATTTTATTTGCTTGGGCCGGGCCGCGAGTTTTAATTTAATATTTCATAATTAATTATCCGGAATAATTATTGGTTTGAGTGGGAGCCACTAAATGAAATTAAAATGAAATAATTATTTTAATTATTTCGTAGGTCGCATTATTTTAATTAAATTCAATTTTAATTAGAATAAAGTCTAAGGATTAATAATTTGGAAATTGATTAATCTTTTAGGACGCGTTTATGTGAACGTGAATTTTAATTAATTCACGTAAATACTTGCATATTAACATGGGCCATTCGTTTTAGCATACGAATGGGTGAATGCGTAGAATATATATTTTATGCAATGCAGGTACTCCAAGTGACTGGTATGGCCAAATTTAGGATAGTTAAATACGGTCTGCGCACCGTTCTATCTTTGAATGTAAAGTTTTAAATATGGTCAGCGTACCATGGAAATGTTGACGTAATTTATTATTTTCAAGTATTTCTAAGTTTAGAACTTTAAGTTAGCATTTGAACGAAGATTCAAGACGATGCCAAGCTAACAAGGAGGTGATAAAGATTGGATGCTTCAAGACAAAGAGTTTTGGGCCATACTAGATCACCAATTATTTATGCAATTTAATATATATATATTATGCGTGAATGTATGAATGTATGTATGCTTTGCATGAACAGGTTGTTTCCTATGAATCGATTAGTTTTAAGTTCACTAAATAATCGAACCAACATAGAAACAACTAGGTCCAAGTAATATTGAGTTTCAAAATTGCCTTCCAACTTAACACTTACAAAAATCTAGGGATCTAAGATAGTAGGTTTACGCTAAAGCGAGGTGCTATTTTAGTTGACTTAGATGGTAAGGCGTCCTAAAGGAGCACGTTGATTGTGGTTATAACTCAAACAACAATGGCATTAAGTTGTGGCAATGGGATAAATTATGGCATTAATTTATTAACCAAGAGTAATTTGGAGATTACTAGCAATAGGTTTTGCTTACCTAAAATCTTAAAATACTTAAGACATGCTAAAGCTGCTTAAGGATTTAGGACTTTTGGGGTCTTGGAATCGTTTCATTCATTTCGGACCATGTTTTTGCTTTTTGCATGAATGAAATGTTTTAATAGCTTTAATGATTGCATGTTTTGCTTTTATTTCAAAGTTATTGAATTGTATGAATGGTTATTTATTGCAAATTCTTTTCGATTGTAGTAATCAAAATGGTCGCAAACATAACAACAATCATATCATCTGAAATTCTGGATGTCGAGTTAGACTTGACTAATTTTCTTGAATGGAAAGGGAAACTTGTTGAAGTTTTGAAAGTTAATGGCATACATTATGTCATTGAACAACCTTTCCCTAGCTATGATGCGCGAGGCATGACTCCTGAAAGGTACAGAAGTTGGGCACTTCACAAGTACCTTGTCACGGAATTCATCATTAAGTCTATCCCTGAGAGTTGGAGAGGGAGGTTCATTACTTTTGAACCTCAAGCTCTCCTAAGTATCCTCGAGGATAAGTGTGCGGGTTTTCGACCCTTGTGCCAAACTGGTGGCAATGGGGTTGACGAATTGGCTAATTCGATGAGCAATCTCAAGCTCATAAACCCACGCAAGTCGTGCCTAGAAGTCGAACTTCTGGAGGCACAAAGGCGCATCTACTCTGTCAAGATGGACAAAAACACATCAATTCGATCTCATGTGGATATGATGTCTGGATTATTTTTCACAATTGAGAGACTTGGTGGTTCCATCAAAGAGTCGGTAGCTATTGCACTAGTGCTGGATTCTCTTCATAAGGATTATGAGGGTTTTAAGATGCACTATCTCTTTCATCAGAAAGAGAGCACATTCTCTGAACTTGTGGAATTACTCATGAAATGCGAGAAAATCCTTAAGTTCAATCAAGACCCTTTGAATGTGAGGTGCACTAAATTCATGAAAATAGGCAAGGGGAAGAAAAGCAAGGCTGCATCTTCGTCCACTCCCGGAGGGCATCTGGCGCCTTCTAAGAGCAAGATGAAGAGGAATGCTTCTCCTTCCACATCGCAATGCTTCAATCGTAATGAAATTGGTCATTACAAGCGAGATTGCCCCAAACTAAAGGAAGAGAAGAAGGACGGAAACGTTGCTTCTCCTTCAGGTATGTATGTTATACATTGTAATCTAGCAAATTCTACTTCTTGGGTATTAGATACTGGTTGTGGCTCACACTTATGTTCCAATCCACAGGGACTAAGGAGAAGTAGAAAGCTGGATAAAGGCGAGATGGATCTACGCGTGGGAAATGGAGCACGGATTGCTGCATTAGCCGTAGGATCTTATTTTATTTCTTTGCCTAGTGCGTTTGTTTTGGAACTAGAAAACTGTTACTATGTTCCTAGTATCACCAGAAACATCATTTCCGTTTCAAGTTTGGATTCTAAAGGTTTTAGTTTTCAATTTAAAGACAATAGTTGTTCTTTTGCTTTGAATGGAATGTTTTATGGTTCAGCACAACAAGAAAACGGTCTTTACGTGCTAGATACGAGCAAACACATTTATAACATAAATACCAAAAAGGCTAAAACTGGTGATTCGAATCTCACATTTCTGTGGCATTGTCGATTAGGGCATATAAACATAAAGCGCATGGAATTACTTCAACGAAAAGGAATTCTAGAATCATTCGACTTAGAGAAGATTTATCAATGCGAATCTTGTTTACTTGGCAAAATGACAAAGCAACCTTTCTCAAAGGTGAGAGAAAGAGCAAGCGAACTACTAGGGCTAATACATACGGACGTATGTGGGCCCATGAGTACGAAAGCTAGAGGTGAGTTCAGCTATTTCATAACGTTTACGGACGAATTCAGTAGATATGGCTATATTTACTTAATGAAGCACAAGTCTGAATCGTTTGAGAAATTCCGAGAATTTCATAATGAAGTAGAGAATCAACATGGCAAGAAAATCAAAGCTCTAAGATCGGATCGAGGAGGTGAATATCTTAGCCACGAGTTTGATGACCATCTAAAAGAATGCGGTATTCTTTCTGAATTGACTGCTCCGGGGACACCTAAATGGAATGGAGTGTCGGAACGGAAAAACAGGACCTTACTCGATATGGTCAGGTCAATGATGGGTCAGGCCGAACTTCCTTTACAGTTCTGGGGACATGCGTTGCAAACTGCAGCACTCACACTGAATCGTGCTCCGTCAAAAGCTGTTGAAAAGACTCCATACGAATTATGGACTGGGAAACTTCCAAAGTTGTCTTTTCTGAAGATTTGGGGTTGCGAAGCATATGTCAAGCAATTAATTTCGGACAAGCTACAACCTAAATCTGACAAATGTTTCTTCGTTGGGTATCCAAAAGAAACTATGGGGTATTACTTCTACAACAAGTCAGACAACAAGGTATTCGTTGCTCGTGACGGTGTCTTTTTGGAAAGAAATCATATTTCCAAATTGACAAGTGGGAGAATAATAGACCTCGAAGAGATTCGAGACGAACAACGAACTCAGAACTCTTTAAAAGCAGTTCAAGTTGATGAACCTCCAAGGTCTTTAGAAGAGCCAGTGGGAGTAGTTCCTCAAAACGTTGTTTCCCCTCGTAGGTCAAATAGAACTATTTTTCAGCCGGACAGATGGACAGGCGTCTCTTGACTGAAAACTTAGACGTTCTCATATTGGATAGTGATGAACCTTTGACTTACAAGCAAGCTATGACGAGCCCAAGCTCCATTAAATGGTTAGAGGCCATGCAATCTGAAATAGACTCCATGTCTGAAAATCAAGTCTGGGATTTGGTTGATTTGCCGGATGGGTTCACACCTATCGGAAGCAAATGGGTCTTCAAATTGAAGAAAGACAAAGATGGAATTGTATACATATACAAGGCTAGATTGGTAGCAAAAGGTTACAGGCAAGTTCACGGCGTTGACTAAGATGAAACCTTTTCTCCAGTCGCAATGCTTAAGTCTATTCGGATAATCCTTGCGATTGCCGCTTTTCATGACTATGAAATATGGAAAATGGATGTCAAAACTGCCTTCTTGAACGGTGTTCTTGAAGAGACTGTGTTCATGACACAGCCGGAGGGTTTTGTCGATCAAAAGAACCAAGGAAAGGTATGCAAGCTTAAGAAGTCCATCTATGGACTAAAGCAGGCATCAAGGAGTTGGAATAAGCGATTTGATGAAGCAGTCAATAAGTTTGGCTTCATCAAGAATCAGGACGAATCTTGTGTATACAAGAAGGTCAGTGGGAGTAAAATTGCATTCCTAGTCTTGTATGTTGACGACATACTGCTTATTGGAAACGACATTCCTATGTTGAGTCTGTAAAGACTTGGCTCGGGAAGTGTTTCTCAATGAAGGACTTAGGAGAGGCACAGTACATATTGGGCATCAAGATCTATAGGGATAGATCTAAGAGGATGATTGGACTAAGCCAAAGCACTTACATTGACAAAGTGCTAGCTAGGTTCAATATGATGGAAGCCAAGAGAGGCCATCTACCCATGTCACATGGCGTATATCTAAGCAAGAATCAGTGTCCCAAAAAATCTGATGAGCGTAGAAAGATGAGTGGAATTCCATACGCTTCGGTTATTGGATCCATCATGTATGCTATGATTTTTACAAGGCCGGATGTTTCGTTCGCACTCAGTGCAACGAGCAGGTACCAGTCAGAACCAGGTGAGGCGCATTGGACTGCTGCCAAGAACATCCTAAAGTACCTGAAAAGGACCAAGGATCAGTTTCTGGTTTATGGTGGTACAGATGAGTTGATTGTTAAGGGCTATACGGACGCAAGCTTTCAAACCGACAGAGATGATTTCAGATCACAGTCTGGGTTTGTGTTCTGCCTCAACGGCGGAGCAGTAAGCTGGAAAAGTGCTAAGCAAAGCACTATTGCGGATTCTACAACTGAAGCCGAGTACATTGCTGCCTCAGAAGCAGCAAAGGAAGCTGTTTGGATTCGGAAGTTCATCGAAGAACTTGGTGTTGTCCACTCCATTAAAGGACCAGTGGCTTTGTATTGTGACAATAGCGGAGCCATTGCCCAAGCAAAGGAGACTAGGAGCCACCAGAAGTCCAAGCACGTACTGCGGCGATTTCATATACTTCGAGAGATCGTTGAAAGAAAGGAAATCGAGATTTGCAAGGTTGGAACTGACGACAACGTCGCGGATCCATTAACTAAACCGTTGCCACAAGTGAAACACAACGCACATGTAGCAACCATGGGAATCAAGCATGTTGGAGAATGGCTTTGATTTTCTAAGTATTGTTTTAGAACATCTGTTAGATCTATGTTTAAAACAATTGGTTTAACCATTTCATATTTATGAAATTATATTTCATAGTTCATTTAATCTTGGTTTAGTATTAAATGATAAGTCCATGTGATTCAAATCATTCAAATGGGATGTCAAGATGGATTCTTTGGCAAAGAAACACCCATAGGTGAACTTGAATATTGAAGTCACAAAGGATCCCTAATCCAGGTCATTGAAAGGTGGACGACCAATGACTAATGAAGATTAGATTGCAAGTAGATTACTTAGTTCCGTTTCTTGAACTAGAGTGACTGGATGTCAGAATCTTTTGCATAGATACTTATTCGATCTTGTATCGGATTGACCATGAGAACGCTTTAAGAGATTAAAGTCATGTCATAGGTAGTTCTCATTAATGGTGATTAGAAACCGTTCCTCAGAAAATGAGCGATTATGTCTACTCGTTTGAGAATTAGTTCGCTTTGATACTAGCTAAACGTCGCACCGTAAAAGGAGGCTATAAAAGCAGTTATTGGGCGTACTATGAATCAAAGTGAGTGTTCATAGATTGCAAGAATGGATTGTCCTCCTATCTTTGATAGGATATGGTGTTGTTGTGTAACAAGGCCTCTCGGAGAGTTAGATACTGTAAAATGCATGGCCGTGCTCAGAATGGTTAGGCTTAACCTTTTGCAAAAGTTTGACAGTTGAACTCTGTAATCCGAGAAACACTTCTGGACCTAATAAGGATGGCTTGGATCTTACCTTATGTTCAGTAAGTAACACTAAGCGACAAAGGAATGTGGATGCACACTTGTCTGAATGACAAGTGGGAGATTGAAGGAAATATGTCCTTCACCCAAGGTGCATTAAGTCTAATACCAAGGTTCAGATTAATTGCGAACAATTAATTCAGTGAGATCAAGTGATCGGAACAGCTAGCTGGAGCAATGCTTCCGATCAGTGAGTTCTAATGGATATTGAACTCACAACTTACTCTTGACTGAACCTACAAGGTCACACCAATGGCACGTAACAGATCACCGGATTAAATGAATCGGAAATTCATTTAATAGCTTTTCGGGATTTAAGTTGGAAACGTATTATACGATACGACCTTGCATCGGAATCGTATATCGTATCGCGAATATTCGTAAGCTAGGCGAAACGAATAAATCGTATCGTACGACGGTGATTCGTCGTATATGAAACGATAAATAATATATCGGAAATATATTAAACGTGAATACGATGGGCGGCCCACGAGCCGAGTGCGCGAAGCACTCGAGGCCCATGGGCGCGCGCTAGGCGAGCGAGCAAAAGGCCAAGGCAACACGACAGCGCTAGGCCCATGGCCGAGCATAGCTTTGCGTGTGCGCGCGGGCCTGTGCAGCGACACAGCCACAGCAAGCGAGGCCCATGGCCCAGCGCGTTGTGCTTGTCACACGCACGGCTTGCTGGCCGGCCTTTCCTACGGGCTTGGTCGGTTCATTAAGGTTATGTAAATAACCTTATGACCTAATTTCCAATTTACTGCAATCACAATTCAGATTACACACAACCCTAGGAGAAAACAGAGAACCCTAATTCTCTCTATGCCTCCATAGTGTGTTCATCCCAAAAGCAAATCTCTTGATCAATTGTCTAAGCTACGATAATCAAGACGGATCTGATCGTGTCGGTGAACCAAGTAGAGGAACGACAAGTGGAGTTCTTTGTTCGTGTTCGTTGACGGATTATTGTGGAAAACACGCTTCGAATGTAAGTTTGCTTAATCTGTGCTTTATACATGTTTCCTGGCTTTGGGGATTGTTCCGCACATGTTATTATGTTTAACTGTATTCCCCAACACTTAGACCAATTGAAAAAGTACTATATTTAATAAAATTCAGTCCGGAGTTAAGGCATCTAAAAAAAACACATTTAGACTCATAAGCAAACATTCTGCGCATTACTCTAAGCAAACGGCATAAAACTCGATAAAGTAGAAAAAGCGAAGGACAAAACTTCAACGCCCAGGACTGGGCGCTGTTATTTTTCACGCCCAGGCCTGGGCGCCGATATTTCCCTCACCCTTGAACGGGCGTCATTCTCTCTTGCCACCTATCCTCCCGCTTCTACAAGTGTTCGTACTCCTTTTCCGGATCATCAAAAGAACCACGAACACTTGGGGGGGGAAGAAGATGTGTAATGAACACCCCTTTCAAAAAAAAATTCAAAAAGTCAAAGCTAGAACTACGCGCGACCTGATTCTGACAAGATACGTAGGCAATCCTTATCAAGGATTCGGTCCAATAAATATTAAAAAATAATAAAGTCATGCAACACGTCAAGAAGAAAGGATATTACAAAGGGCACTATACCCCAACCCATGCACGGGCAAGGCCAAATAAGAATGAAAACAAAGACACAAGAAACAAGCCCAACAAAGGAGTATGGCACGAGTCGGCAAAGAACGAAAAATAGTGAACATGCATATGTAATACCCCAAATAGTCGGCTAGTCTAAAAATATGTGTGCACTCTTGTATGAACTCATTTTTTTATATGGAATTCTTTCTCTTTTCGAAATTCGTCGTTGGTTTAAAAAGCTAGTACTGCTATAAAATGTTGAGGCAAAGCCCACGGAAGGCTCAAAACATTCTTGCACCAAAAAATTCGCAAAAAATAAAATATATATACATGCGGAATACAAGACAAAACAGGAGGTAAGCCTAAGACTCGTCATCGGCCTCGTGTCTCCAAGCCTCGCCGGTCCATCCACTCCACTCCCCGTGGTATGAGGACCCCCAGCCAGAATCACCCCAAAAATGAGGTTGTGACTGCAACTCGGGGCTAGGCTCTCGAGCCACCGACACGGAACGTCGCCTACGCTCCGGCTCGGACCTCTCCCCGGAAGAACTCACCTCCACATCGGAACGGAGATGCCGTAGGGGCGAGTGTCGTGCCCTCTCTCTCTCCCCACGACCGTGTCCCCCGCCCGAGGGACCCGCGTCGTCGGCCCCGGCTCGTCCAGCCCCCGTCTACAAAAATAAAAGAGGGGGAGTAACGGAAAACCAAACAAAAGGTACAGATCAAAAGAAAAAGAGGGCACATTACCCGAGTGGAGTGGGGGCTCCTGCAAGAAAGTGCTGATCGGGCCCGAACCAACGCGGACTTCAACCGGTTGATCACCCCCACCATCGCGTTGGCCGTACGGGCCGGAACCTGAAACAGGAATGTTAGTAACAAAAGAAAAAAGAAAGATATAAGAAGAGTGCACAAATAAAAGGTGCATACCGCCTGTACTCCCTCAGGGAGCGGAGCAAGGAAAACCCGGTCTTCCGGGAAAGTCTCCACAATCTCGGATCCACTCTCTCCGGTATACGAGATCCGAGCATCGGGAAGCACCCATCCCCCCAACGAAGGGTCAGGATATTCCTGCACAAAACACAGTAAACATAAACACATGGGCACGAGCATGAAAACACTAAAATCAATACAAAAAGAGAGGGCAACTTACAGCGCCAGGCTCCGGGAGACGAAGAGAATCCTGGATAAACTGATAATAGCTAGCTCCCGCTATCACCAACTCCGTCGCCGGCACGCCAGTCCTCGAGTGGACCCTCCACGACTCGCCTATCGAACGAGTAGACAGCATGGTCGCAGGCGGAGGCCTAGGCACCGAAAAAGCCCCGACAGTCTGCATACGTACCCGCTCTCCCAGGTACCAGACAGGGTCCCGGCGGCCAACGAACAAGACCCGCATCTGGCTCAGGGCATAACTATCCCTGACCGAAGCATAAGTACCCCTAAAAGAGAGCCACGGGGTCCAAACCACCTGTTTTGTACAAACACGGTCAGATCTCGCACATAGAAAATAAAAAGAATGGCGAAATACGAGATAGAGGATAAGATTCTGCACATGCTCAGGGTTCCCGTCCCGAATGAGATCCCACACGGTATCGGGCGGTGGACGCACAGTCAGCTTCTTCTTCCAACCCCAACGACGATCGGCAGGGTACTCCAAAGGCCTCTGCCCCTTCCGGGGAGCCAGCCAAGGTAAGTGCTCAAAGGCCCACAGCTGCAAAAGGAAAAGACAATAAAACGTCAAAAAAAAGAGGCCCGGTAAAAGCGAGAAAACAAAAGAAAGTCTAGGCACATACCTCGATCAAACGCGGCACTCCCGCCAATGAAATGACAAAGTGACGTCTACTCGGGTCCGAGTCGCGCACCGCCAAGCTCATCTGGCCGACGAGCTTCGCGTAGCCCAAATCACCCCAGCAATAGTCACCCAGTGTAGACACGTCCTCCACCATGCCTATCCACCTCGGGTCAAAGGTGTCAGTCGGACCCGATAGAAAAGTGGAAGTAATGAAATGGAGGTAGAACAGCCGAGCCTGTCTCGAAGACGACTCCTCTACCCCATGCTCCAAGGCCCACATAAGGTCATCGAAAGGTATCCCACGGGGCTGGTACGAAGGCAATCTCATGCCCATCCACGAGCCCAGGAGCCTGGTACCCTCAGCAACAGACGGCGGTGGGCCATCCGACCTCAGACGAACGGGGTTCCCTGTAAAGGTCAAGCCCGTCAAAGCCGTGTAGTCCTCGGGAGTAATCGTCATCTCACCCCAAGGAAAGTGGAAAGTGTTGGTGGTATCCCACCACCACCTCATGAACGACCGCAGAAAGGACAGGGAGATGTTAAGCCGCAGTATCTCCCAGAAGGTCTCGACCACCGGAAACAGTGAGCTCGCCCTCACCAAAGCCTGGGTGTCCGAGCTCAGGAAACCAAAAAAAGTCTCACTCGTCGCTGCACCGTAGCCGCGAACCGTAGTCTCCCTCCTCGCGTGAAGGCGGGAAATCACCTGGTGCTCTAGGTCGTAGTGCAGGTCCCTACCGTCATAGAGCTCAGGACCCACCCATAGGGGACCCGCGCCAGTAGACTGACGCGTCATGCCACGTTCCTCGTGGCCACCAGAAGGAGGTGATGACTCGTCAGGCATGCTGATCAATAATACAATGAGGCATTATACCTTTAACAAAACTGGCACTCACACCAATCACTAAAGGAGTGCATTCCACTCATAAAATGGAGTCATACAATTTTTGTTCCCTAAGACATGATACTAAGTTCATATTGAGCAAAAAATTCCCTAAGTGAAAAATTTGTAATTAACTCCAACAAAATGAAAATTCTTCCATAATTTGTCATTCATGAATTGTGACGAACGCAAGCAATATGCCAAAAACACCTACATTGTAAGAAAACACTAGAGTCGTAGGTATACTTGGGGGCTAGTATAAAAATTCCCAAATTCAACAAGGATCAACATACTTGCGAAAATTAACATGCACAAACCAATTAACATGTTATGTAGAACATTTCCAACTATCTAATTGAAGGAAAGGGGCACAAAATCAAAAACCCCCAAATCAATTTCATGCATAAAAATACTTGACAAAAATACTGAAATTGACAAAAAAGCTCAAAATTACTGAAAATTACTTACATTGGGAAGATTAGGAAGTGATTTGGAGTAGAACTCGTGAAGGAAAGTGAAGAAAACGATCAAAAATAAGTAGAATGAAATGAAGAGTAAGAACGAAAATGGCGGAAATGAGAAGAAAAAGAAGACGGTCACGTCTTTTAAAGACCGTCCTCCCCTTCGCATTTTCAACGCCCAGCACTGGGCGTTAGAAATTCTCGCGCCCAGAGCTGGGCGCTGAAAGTGCTTTCCAGACAGCGAATATTCGCTGTCGGGCATGCACAATCCCCTATTAGTGTAAAATATCCGTTATCTTGATATTTCTTTCCCAAAAACGATACTTTACAATATCGTTAACACAAAAAATATATATGCAGTGTGGGCCCACTTATAGGACACACCTAATCAGGAAATATTACGACCCACCAACAGGTCGTAATCACAAAAGCCTTTCCACATATGCAAAATGAAAAGAAAGAAAGAAATTCAAAATGGGCTCGCCCACCTTCAACGGGCGGGGTCTGCGTCACTAGCCGCGCAGGTCCTCAATTTTCGAAAAATAATGTCTTCAAATTCAAAATAGGCTCGCCATCTTTAGCCGGCGGGGTCTGCGTCAAAAACCGCGCAGGTCCTTATCTTCAAATTTCAAAAACGGATTCGTCCACTTCTATCGGACGGGGTGTCCACCCTTAGCGGACAGGCTCGCCATCTTTAGCCGGCGGGGTCTGCGTCACTAACCGCGCAGGTCCTTAGTCGCTGCAGCGATAACCTTTATCGGTTTTCCCTTTTTCCAAAAATTAAAGGATCGGTTTTCCCTTTTTCCAAAAATTAAAGGATCGGTTTTCCCTTTTTCGAAAAATTAAAGGATTGGTTTTCCGTTTTTCCAAAAAAGAACGATGAAACTGGTTTTCCCTTTTTTCCAAAAATTAAAGGATTGGTTTTCCGTTTTTCCAAAAAAGAACGATGTGCTGGATTTTCCTTCGTTTTACGTCCCATGAAAACAAGGGGGTTTTCTTGTTTAACTAGCCTTGAAAATGAGAATCTTTGAAAAACATTTTTACCTCGTGGTTGGGCTTGGCCAGGCCCAATTACACTTTATAGCTTTGATTTCGAAAACATTTGTAACTACTCCCAATGACAAAGTGAGGGAGTTTCTACGCCTCTTTAGATACTTCCAATGACAAAGTGAGGGAGTATTCTATACTATCCGTTGACAAATCCCAATGACACGTGAGGGATATGTCAACATTTCAAGTGATGACCCTTAAGTCAAATGTTATCACTCGGGGGCTCGTGAGACCCTCGCAAAACAGGTCACATACACCATGGCTTGTGTGGCGCACTCCGTCCAGTACTTTGACCATAGTCTCATCCCGAGACTCAGTCAAAGTGGGGCCTAAGTGTAGACACCTACTTTTGTCCCCATTCCCGAAAGGGAAAGGTTCGATGATGAAAATGCAAATCTCCACTTGACAACGCATCTCCTATAAAATAACGAATCTCATTACCCCTGTTCATTTCACCCGAAACTTGCTATTTATGGAAACCTGCTAAAAATAGGAACTGTCGTAATAGGTAGTTGTTAAAAGTGGCAAGTCATAAAAGATAGAAACCTGTCAGAATTAGGTGTTGCACTCCAACATAAATCCTAAATGAGATAGAAATTACGAGAGAATCCTATTCCTAATATGATTCGAAAGTAAGAGTCACGTATTGATTAAAATCCTAACGAGCCTAGAGTTCGTAACGGGCCCAGACGCATCCCGTCACAAGGTTAATACGCACTAAAGGACTCAATTAAATCTCAAATACTACGAATTCTAGGAATCCGAATCTGACTAAGAAAAACAGCCCAGACCCTATTTTCAACGCCTGGCTCTGGGCGCCGAAATCATCGGCGCCCAGGCCTGGGCGCTGAAAATACCTGGTACGTGTTTTTTCCTAATTCCTCGTGGATTAGAGTTCTGCAATTCTATCTTTCCACGAACTCTTTCCTATAAATAGACCCTTAAGTTCGACGTGAAAAGAACACACAACACACAATTATATTCTGAGTATTGACTCTAAACCCCTAAGCCTAAGCCTCACGCTGCAAAACTGATCACGCGTTCTATCGCAATCGATCCATAAATCGAACAGAACGTATCCCGTCCCATAATTTGAGATTCGTTAAATAAAAGGAGAAATAGCAAAGTCAAAGTGGTTAGTTTTCTGAGAACCGTGACGCACCTCTCAAGGGTGCGTCGTAATGTGTCCCTTTTCCATGGTTTAATTGCTTTCCTCGCCCTTTTATGAACTGTTAAACTAACTAAAATCCGATTGTTCGATCACGCTTAATAAATATGATATTTTTGGGAAATTGGATTATCATGCTAGGTCCCTTAAAACAATCTAAATCAGATAATCGCGCTCGATCTAGTACTATATGTTGCATATTATTAAAATCAACTCAGATTAGTTTAATAGTTAACGCATGTCCCTTCAATTATTTATGCTGAGCTAGTAAGGATATCCTGCCTCTGGAGTTATCGAAGAGCGAGTACTCCTCTCGGTAGTTACAGTCCCCCGAACCCTCAATCTCTACCCTGCGGGTGTACGTTGAGCGATCCCCACCACCAGGGATCACAAGGGAACCTACGGCCGTCGTGGTCAAACATAATTGCACTCCCTTTATGTCACGATAACCGGGTTTTGTCATTTTTTCTCATTGTCGTTAAAAACTGAATGATGACTCCTATATTACTAGTCAATTGGGTGTAAACTCACAGGAAATCCAATTACACTTGATTTGACAAAAAGAAGCGTCACACCTACGAGGGACGAGGTCACGCATTAGCCTCGTGCTTTTTCGACCCCCTCACAAGCACCTAAAACACTGGGGTAATCGTCCACAATTGGACAAGAAAGTGTTCCTGAAAAGTCAGTATAAAACTGAAAAGGAATAATAACACAAGTGCACAGAAGGCACAAAATATTCATACATGCGCACAAGGCGCAACAAACCCCAAATAAAAATAATGCCCAAGGGCATCAATGTTATTACAAGCGCCTACGAAGCCATAGAAATGAGCATTTAAACTGAACAGTCTACGGATGAGGGGCCGTTGAGCTTCCGTCCTGGACGTCCTGGTCTACAGGAGAATTCACCTCCTCTTCTTCAGCGTCCTCATCCTCCCCTTCACTAAAAAAACTCGGGAGGATCACGACCAAGGCGTTGAGCAGCTGAGACGGCCATCAGGTACGAAATCCGGCGTCTAAACCAGGAAAAGTCATTCCCGTCCATTGACTGATCCCAAGCCCGCCGAGAATTTTCCAGAATGGCCTCCTCTCCAAGCTTGAAAGAACTAGCGGCTTCCCCCCGAATAGTTTCGATCTCGTCCTGGGTGGCCTTGAGCTTCTTCTCCAGGGCGTCCACCTTGGTAGAAAAGTTGGTGACTCTCTCCGAGACGGCAGCATAGCCAGTCCTTAGCGCAGTCAACTTCTCCTCATGCTCCAGCAGCTTTCTTTCGTAATCCTGAGTAGCTTCCTCGGCCTTCCTCAAGGCAGCCGTCTCCGACCTGATCTGGATATCTGCGTCCTCATTGATCTGTTTAGCCTTCTTCTCAGCATACTTCTCATAATTCTCAATTTAGTCCCTGTGCTTCAACATCTCTCGATGCATGTCAAAACGGTATTGCCTACCCTCGGCACAGTGAATGAAGAGCTACCACAAAACAAAGCAGACTTAATTCACTTCCTAAACATTAGGAGGAGAACTAAAAGAAAGTATAAAATCAAAACTTAAAAAAAATATATATACTTACGCCAAGTACGAGGGACTGCATGGCCCCAAAGAACCCCTGGTGAATCCCAGACAGAGAGTTCACATACTCCTCAGGGATACCATCGTAGACGGTAGAAAGGATCTTGTCCTTTTCCTCTGAGCTAAACCCGCCAGACGGAGGAATATTCGCCACCTCGACCCGTCTCATCCATTTGAACATATCACCTGAACCAATATCCATATATTATCAATATATCAAATCACTAAGTTATCAAGACGTCCTGAGTATTAAACAACTAACCAGTCGACGGAGCCAGCGGAGGCATTGTTGCATCCCCAGCAGGAAGAGAGTCTTTGGACTCCTTTCCCTTTATCTCTCTCGACGAGGAAGCAGTAGCCTGACCAACATCCGCAGCGGCGCCAGGTGCATCAACTTTACCAGTGCCCGCCCCAATAGAAGCCACTTTGGCCACGGAACCACCATCGTCTGCCCCCTTGGGAGACGCCTCCTTTGTTTCCGAAGGAAGATCGGTCGCTCGAGGAACAGGAGCTTCCTCTCCCCCAGCCAGAGGAACAAACGGCTTCATCATTGAAGCCTTAGCCGCAGCATCAGTACTGCCCAACTTCTTGAAGAAGGGTCGCTTGGGCTTAGGGGCCACTGCCGAAGAAGCAGGACGTTTCTTCGTAGCCGACGAGGTGGGCTCCTAAAAATGAAAAGGGTAAAAAACCAGCATGGACTTTAAAGGCTACAAAAATGCGTCCAATTGAATAAAACGTACCTTAGAAGCATCACCAGAAGCCCCCTCATCAGACTTCTTTGAAGATTCTTTCTTCTTGGCCTCCACGGCTTTGAAGACGTCATCAGTATACACCTGGGATAACCAGGTAGGCATTTCCACCAACCCCTTGTCTTCTGGGGATAGATGACTCATGGCAGAATCTACACATATCAAAGGGATCAGTGAAGGATAAGAAAACAAGGTTTTTTTTTGTGGAAAATAAAATGCAAAACTACCTCTATGCAAGTAAGGGCAGAGACCAACGGCCGCAAGAAAAACCATGTTGGTGAACTGACCTACATGGGGAAGCCAATTGTTAGGCACCCACGCGTGACTCTTCGCAGACAGCCGATACATTTCAGCCTGAAATAAGGCTTTATGAGCCTCCATTCCCTTGACAGAAGGCGAGGATAGGCGTCAGTCTTAGACAAGAAGCGAGGCCGGTAGTTCCAACGTGAAAGACGTCTGAAAGAGGGAGGTCCTCCATTCGGATAATAGACCATTTGGTCCTCCACCATACCCAGCTAGAGGACTTACCCACTACCGTCTTAGAACCCCGCCGGCTATACAGGGTGAACCATCCCTAGGGAGAACGAGAAGAAGGAGCGATGTCTACGGGTCTAACAAAGGAAGAAAAGGAAGGGGTGACGTCACTCAACGACACTTGGAAATATAACCAAAGACATTCGCCCAAGAATTAGGGGACAGCTGGGCTAGGCCAATGTCATAACCCTCTAAAACGTCCATTACAAAAGGGTGCAGGGGAAACCTAAGGCCCAATATAAAGGCGACCGTATAGAAGGCGACCTCTCCCAAAGAAAGACGGTCTACAGTACTATGGGGACGAGGACACCTAAAGTTAAAACCACGAGGCAAGAGCAAGAAATGCTCGAAGTCACGTCTTTGCTCCTTTAGGTATCTCAACAATTTCCTGCTGGGGAGGATGTCAGAAGGAAACAAGTCCACATCCTCTTTTCCACGAACCATAGGAGGAAAATTCTTTGCAAACTCCTCATCAGAAGAGCTAGAAGAATCATCTTCAAAATCCTCACGTGGGATGCGAGGACGGCAAGCCACACTCTTTCTTCTCCTTGAAGAACGTGCCGCCCTGGAACCCCCGTCTCCTGAACGATGGGAGGAGCTAACTCCACCCCTATTTCCTTGGGACGGGTTCGAAGAAGGAACCCTGCTGTCCCTCTCTCGTGGTGCTCCCCATGCACCTACGTTGGCTGTCTGCTTAATACGAGCCATGCCGTCCTGCATAAGGAACAGGACGCCTGACTTAAGAAAAGAGAAAAAAGCAAAAAAGAACGGGTACGCCGTCCAGATACAAGAGAAGCGGCAACTGATAGGATGCCTCGCCAAGAAATAAAAGCACCAAAAACAAAAAACAAAAAATTATAGAAACATGCAAAAAACAAGAAACTAACCAAAACGCTTACCAGTAAGTGATCAAATTGCTGAAATAATCAGGTGAATTTTCCAAACTTCAAGAACAATGAACAAGGAATCCAAGAACACTCAATGCAAACACAAGAAGACCGCCGAAGGAAAATTGATTTCTCTCTCTTGAAATCTCTTTGAAAAATAACAAAAGGCAAATGAAGGAAAACAAACGCTTTCTTGAGATTTTAAAGGCAAAAACCAGGCTCCTAAAAGCAACCACATGTGGCACTTACCATAGCAAGAAGGCTACCCCACCTGGGCAAGGGGCACCCTCCTTGAGGGGCTAATGATGTGGCCTAAAATAAAAGACTGCCACATGGCCTTACTAGGATGGCCAAAAAGGAGGACAAAGATGCTCCAGCATGAATACCCAGAATCCATACTGAGCCCATATCCGCATCCATACCCAGGGTCCATCTCTTAGGCCCATGACCCCATTTTGATTGGAAAGATCCTAGTCAAATCATGACTGAAATCCCAACATACAAAGGGCCCAACATGTCTAATCAAACCTCCCATTATCAGACACATGTCCTAATCTGGGAAATCACCCAATCACCAGGTCAGGGTTTGAGGATCAAATCCCAAGAAACCCTAGCACTATAAATAGTGCAGATCCCAAGGTAAAAGGGGGCATTCAATTCATTCCCACCTACCTTAAACTATCTTTGCTCTGCCTTCTCTCTAAAATTACTTCTCTCTCTAGCTTATACTTACTTAGGCATCGGAGGTGTAGACACCTACTTTTGTCCCCATTCCCGAAAGGGAAAGGTTCGATGATGAAAGCATAAATCTCCACTTGACAACGCATCTCCTATAAAATAAAAGAATATCAATTCCCCTTTTCATTTCACCCGAAACCTGCTATTTATGGAAACCTGCTAAAAATAGTAACTGCCGTAAAAGGTAGCTTCTAAAAGTGGCAAATCATAAAGGATAGAAACCTGTCAGAATTAGGTGTTGCATTCCAACATAAATCCTAAATGAGATAGAAAACTGCGAGAATCCTATTCCTAATATGATTCGGAAATAAGAGTTACGTATTAATTAAAATCCTAACGAGCCTAGAGTTCGTAACGGGCCCAGACGCATTCCATCATAAAATTGATACGCGCTAAAAGACTCGATTAAGTCTCAAACTCTACGGATTTCAGGAATCCGAATCTGACTAAAGAAAACAGCCCAGACCCTATTTTCAACGCCTGGCTCTGGGCGCCGAAATCTTCGGCGCCCAGGCCTGGGCGCTGAAAATACCTGGGTACGTGTTTTTTCCTAATTCTTTGTGGATTAGAACTCAGCAATTCTATCTTTCCACGAAATCTTCCCTATAAATAGACCCCTGAATTCGACGTGAAAGGACACACAACACACAATTATATTC
This sequence comes from Spinacia oleracea, assembly GCF_020520425.1. Taxonomy (NCBI): domain Eukaryota; kingdom Viridiplantae; phylum Streptophyta; class Magnoliopsida; order Caryophyllales; family Amaranthaceae; genus Spinacia; species Spinacia oleracea. Next base: position 128,371,005 of record NC_079490.1, on the reverse strand, counting down.
TGAGTATTGACTCCAACCCTTAGCCTAAGCCTCACGCTGCGAAATTGTTCACGCGTTCTGTCGCAATCGATCCATAAATCGAACAGAACGTATCCTGTCCCATAATTGAGATTCGTTAAATAAAAAGGAGAAATAGCAAAGTCAAAGTGGTTAGTTTTCTGAGAACCGTGACGCACCTCTCAAGGGTGCGTCGTAATGTGTCCCTTTTCGATGATTTAACTGCTTTCCTCGCCCTTTTTATGAACTGTTAAACTAACTAAATCTGATTGTTCTATCACGCCTAAAAAATATAATATTTTTGGGAAATCGGATTATCATGCTAGGTCCTTTAATGCTATTTAAATCAGATAATCACGATCGAATTAGTATTATATGTTGCATATTGCTAAAATCAACTCAGATTAGTTTAATAGTTAACGCATGTCCCTTCAATTATTTATGCTGAGCTAGTAAGGATATCCTGCCTCTGGAGTTATCGACGAGCGAAGTACTCCTCTCGGTAGTTATAGTCCCCCGAACCCTCAATCTCTACCTTGCGGGTGTATGTTGAGAGATCCCCACACCAGGGATCACAAGGGAACCTACGGCCGTCGTGGTCAAACATAATTGCACTCCCTTTATGTCACGATAACCGGGTTTTGTCAGTTTTTCTCATTGTTGTTAAAAACTGAATGGCGACTCCTATATTACTAGTCAATTGGGTGTAAACTCACAGGAAATCCAATTACACTTGATTGAATAAAAAGAATTGTCACACCCACGAGGGACGAGGTCACGCATTAGCCTCGTGCTTTTTCGACCCCCTCACAGTGGCGACTCCACTGGGGATAGTGAAGGAAATACTCGTGCTTGTAGGTAATCAAAATAGCCGAAGGGTGAAACGATCCTACCCCGCGTTTATTTCCCCATCAAGTTGGGACGACCTGAAAATCAGCATATTAATGTGAACGGGAAGAACCGCATAACGAATCTCGGCTCCCTCGGGAGTTGGGACTAAGGATACCTTTTCCCGCCAATAGGGGGGTGCATACGCCGCGCATGTTTCCCACTTGGTACTTCTGCAGGTAGTACACCTATCCCGAACCCAATCGCTCGCTCATTAGGTCCCTCTCGCCTGCATGCCCCCTTGGCTTGCACTTGCGGGTTGGCCTCTTGGGCGAAATTCGTCTGTTGAAGACACTACCTCGACCGGGGCATGTGTTGGATCTACGATAGAAGCGGTACCAAGCCAGGCGCAAATAAACTACCCATAGAAGCCTATCATAAACTATGTGACATGTTTAACTTTCAAATCCATGTTTGTAATTTAGTTATGTGTAGCGAAATATGTGATTGTGTGTGACAAACTATCCCGGAAAACCAACGACCTTAAAAATTGCCCAAATATTCATAGACTAATTTGCCAAAGAGTTATACTGAAACACGTGTTCCGCAAACCCGAATGATCGCCACAAAAATAAGCGACGCTCGGGATGGCCTGTAACGAATCCCACAAACGCTGCTACGCGTAAAGGACGTTATTAGGCAAGCACGCAAATCGAAGTCGCATAAACAGAAGACAGAAAACGAGAACCAGCCAGGGACGCATTTTCAACGCCCCTAGCTGGGCGCCAGAATTTCTCACGCCCCTCGCTGGGCGCTGAAGTTGCTGCTTGGCCTTCTGGTCAAGCGCAGCAGCCTCGGTACCCGCGCGAAAGGAAAATACGTAGCACAAAAAATGTTCGTAAAAAGAATTGCTACGAGGGCGTAAGAAAAGCACTCGATTTCAAAAGCGACTCGTAAAAAATTTAATAACTCTTTGTGTCGTTGTTAGGCCTCCTACGACGACAATGCTCGGCACCAAAACCGAACGTGCTAATAACTATGAATGTCACACGGGCAAGTGTCTCGAAAATCCAAAGAATGACCAAAATAAAAAAAACCAAAAAAGTGTACCGAAAAAAGAAAGAGTGAAAAACCAATTTAGAGAGTCGAAGTCTAGACTAAGTAATGCTTGAAACTTTGGGAACCTAAACTTTAGCTTATCTTATGCCTAGGACTGGTCCTGCCACTTGGTGCCGATCAGGGAATCAACGGTTAGTGCGTCTCGAAGATACATCGCCAACATCAAGTTTAGTGACTCCAAGCTCCGTCCGTCATCCCTCATTTCAAGGATCTCCGCTTCCCCAACCTCGATTCGCACCTTCAAACATGTCCATCGAAGATTTGCAAGAGCATATGGCTCAAATGACCCGACTCATGGGCCAACTAAAAATGGAAAATGAAGCTTTAGCGGCTGCGCAAGCCAAAAATGACCTCGATAACGAGAAGAGGATTGAAAAAATGGTCCTACAGCAAACCATGGGGAGCAAATACTTCTCCCTCGATCCTGAACCTTTTCCTGGCAAACTACCAGAAAAGTTCAGTTCATCTGACTTACCAAAGTTCAAGGCCACGGACAACCCCCGTGATCATCTACTGAGCTTTGTGAATGCCATGAACTTGAAAGGCGTGGACAAGTCCATGTACTTACCTGCCTTTCCTTTGTCCTTGGAACCTGTGCCGCTCAAATGGTACTATCACCAGGACCCTAAGCTCTTCCCCACTTGGGAAGACTTTGTCAATGTCTTCATCAAGCAATACTCGTCGAACATGGATTTCCAAGTCACCATGCGCGAGCTGGAAGTCCTCTTCCAAAAGAAAAATGAGGGTTTCACGACCTACTTTGCTAGATGGAGGGACCAGGCGGCCCAGCTAATCAATAGGCCTCCCGAAACAGAATTGGTCCAAAAATTCATTGACAACCTGGACCCGGCTTACAGACAACACCTTAGGTACCTGGGACTTGACACTTTCAAAAGAGTTTATGATGTGGGAATAAAGATCGAGGACGGCCTCGCCAAAACCATACAAAGCAAACCCACATATAAGAACAACACCTATAATCGGGGTAACACATCCCAAGCCCAAGAAGTCCATGCTGTAGAAGAGACTCCCGCCCGAAGAAGCCCTGGAAGATGGGTCCGAGACCGAAAGTTTGCCCCACTCGGGTCGACTTTGGTACAAGCCTTTGAAAGACTAACCAATCAAGGAAAGTTGAGACCTATAGGCCCCACCCATGACCCTCCTGTCAAAAGCAAATATTGGGTCGAAGGTACTTACTGCAAATTCCATCAAGGAAATGGGCATGACACTGAAAACTGCTGGAATCTAAAACATACGATCCAGGACATGATAGAGGATGAAGTGATACCTCTCCCTAACGTTGGAAAACCCAACAACAACAAGAGCCCACTCGGCTCTTGTCACATCTCTCTCGACCAACCAGAGAATTTCGACCCCACGGTGTATATTACACCTCAAGGTGCACCACTCGTTGTGGTCCCTATGGATCGAATCGAGAGGGAAGTGTGCGGTGTGTGGAATGATGATGCTGAAGATATTTACCTATCTCAAGTGTCGGGCCAGGACCTCTTCACTGAAACTTGGCCCGGGTATGCTCTCATTGATACCACCCCTCAGGAGCCCGAGGTCGACAACCTCACCCGATCCGGAAGAATATACCAACCGGATATTCACCCACCTCCTATGGACAACATCCCGGTTAGGCAAACTCCTGAGAATGGACGGCACGCCACCGTCGCGGAAGTCATTGAAAATCCTCTCCTGAAACAACTAAAAAGAACCAAGGCCGAGATTACCATCTGGGATCTTATGTGTACTTCAAAGGAACATTGAGAAAAGCTTATTCGCTCACTTGACCTCATCTCAGTACCTACAGATATCACACCTGACTCATTGGTTAGCCATGTCACGAGAGATGCCGGAGAAAAGGCCATAGTTTTCATTGATAAAGACTTATCCAAAGAGGGGGGTGCTCACAATAAAGCCCTTTACCTAGTGGTTGGATGCAAAGGACAAAACATCCCCCTAGCGCTCGTAGATAATGGTTCGGCGGTTAATGTCTGCCCATTGCGAACCGCCCATTGCTTGGGGCTAGGAAACGATGACTTCCAAACCTCCACGCAAGGGGTACGAGCTTATGATAACTCCCGAAGGCCTGTATTGGGAAAAATCAAACTTACCATACAAACCGGGACTGTGGCACGCACCACGGAGTTTCAAATAATCGACATCAAGCCCACTTTCAACCTCCTCTTGGGGCGGCCTTGGCTCCATGACTTAGGAGGTGTGGCTTCTACCTTGCACCAAATGGTTAAACTTAACCATAACGGGGTAATACTAGAAATCCGCACCCCTCCTCTCGACGTCAGTTGCACTATGGTTGGAACGGCCGAAACTGCAGACGACCTTTACGGGTTTCAAATGGAAGAAACAATCCAGTTCATCGAAGATTATGACCCAGCATTCCTAGACCCGCATGCATCCCGAGTCATCCCTAGAATGCTGTCAGCTCAAGGTTATTTCCCAGGAACCCCATTGGGCATAAGGAAGAAGGAATACACATTCCATCCTTTTCCCGAAAAATCTACTCCCTTTGGCTTAGGTTATGAACCAACGGAGGAAGATATTGATGACCGCCTGTCTAGGCTACGTCTTAACAAAGCCAAACAAACCACCCTCCTTCCCCCATATCAAAGGACCCTTAACGGGATGTTCGTTCGGGAAGGAGAAGAACACCCATGCTGTGATTTCCCTGAACCCTTCGTTCAGGATGGCTTGCTAAAACCCGGATTTGAAATTTTCCATGACTGCCACACCTTGGATGAGGCACCTCACCTCACCAAGACTAAAACAGCTGAAATATTGGACAACCAGGCTCTATGGACATTGTTTAACGAATCGAGGCCTATGGAGAACGAGACTGTGATGACTATCCTAGCTTTACAAGATGAAGGTTTCGATCCAACCCGGTTAATCTCTCCTGCATCAACACTAGAAGAGGTCGAGAACGGATGGGTGAAGACATATTAGTGGGTCAATGCAAAAGGAATGGAATTCAAGATGAGTACCGGTGAAGGACCAAAGTTTTATGAGACTAAACCCCAGGCTTGAGCCACATAGAGCACCATTAGTAAAAAGCGCCTAGTAGTTCTTTAGATTGATAGAAAAAATAATAATAATAGAGACTTTAGATGGTCCTAAGGCCCCTTAGAATATGGGTCAGTTTTATTTCAGTGTGTTTTCCTTACTTTCCGAATCAATAAAGGCGTAATATTTCTCCTAAAATTTTATTCTAACACTAAATAAACACCAAATGTACTTGCAAAATACAAAAATAAAGAGGCGGCCCACTCCAGGCCCAACAAACAAAGCCCGCTCGGTTTTGAAATAGTGCCATGGGAACCAATTCCCGAAACCCACAAAATAAACCACACTATCCCATTCATATCCCCAAAACCTAAAAAGCCAAACCAGTGTCATCATAAGAGTCAATCCATGCAACCTAGAATCAAAGGAAATCAAAATCCAAAACAATGCAAATGTTACCAAAAAAAACAGATTCATAAAACATAGATTCCATCATACCCTTCACTAACAACGCCTCAAAAACCTACACAAAGATCTTCATAACTTCCGCACCCTAACCCCATTTTCAAAACTGCTTCGAGTCACGAATAGAAAAAATTGATTCGGACAAAAACGCATTTCACGCTAACAGTCAAAAAAGCCTCCAAAGTAACCTCAAAATTGGCCTTTAAATACGAGCAAAATATCAAGGCACAAAAAAAAAAATGCAAGAACATGTAAAGCAAAGCGTCAGAAATCGACCGCCCAAGTCATTTTCAGCGCCCAGGGCTGGGCGCCGAAATTTCTAACGCCCCAGCCTGGGCGTTGAAACTCTCTGCCTGACAAAAATTTTCTTTTCAGAAAGTGCTCGTCATTTTATCCGCACACAACGGAAAAATAACGAACACTTGGGGGGTACAGTACGTATCCAAGTATCCAAATAGGCTTACCAACCAAGAATATAGCCATACAAATTAGTCGGATTTCGAGTTTCATATTTTACGCAACTTATGGCAAAAAAACGGCAGATGAAAATAATTATAATACTTCACTCATTTGACCGATTAAGTAATATGTTTCCACCTCAGGGCATATCTACCGAAATCCGGCATACTAGAACTTATTCTAAAGCTAGAACTACGCGCGACCTGATTCTGGCAAGATACGTAGGCAATCCTTACCAAGGATTCGGTCCAATAAAAAAAAACGAATATTCTTTGTGCAAAAAGTGTTAGACATATAAAATACATAAAAAAGGGAGAAACAAAAATAAATGAAAATGAAAAATAAAAATACGCCTTTATTGAGAAATAATAAGAAGGAAAACAAAGTGCTAGGAATAAAAACAAACACAACTGAAATAAATAGAGGGCACCTACACCCTAGCAAGAACTACATTACTCTAGTTCTTCTGGATCATCAAATTAAGTCTTGTAGAGGGCAATATTCGCAGGATCCACCCCCACAGTCTTCTGCGCTGCCCCAATGTCAATCTCCATAAGAACCGGCTCCTGGACACTAACTTCCAAAGATGCCAAGGCTTCAGAAACATTCTCAGTTATAGCCCGCTCAGCCTCGAGGGCACAGGCAATGGTGGGAGAAGGATTATTATCATCAACTAGACTAGCCATTGTTTCTACAGGCGGCTGAGCCTTCCTAACCCATACATTGTTCCGGCGACGATCTCCGCGAGAGCTTGCATTTCTTTTAACAACAGCAGGCCCCTTCATGTTAGGCATCTTTTTAGGCCTGAAACTGGAACGGGGAGGAACTTCCTTTCGCTTTCGATCAGGACGAGCTTTCATAGTCTTAATACTATAGGTACAAGGTCTGGCAGAATCAGGACCCTCATATTTAACACGAATACGAGGTATCAAAAGCTCAGCCGGCTCCCCATTTCGAGCCTCGGTCCTCACATCTTTATCATCGGAGCTCATCCACAACTTGTAGTTTTCAGAAAGACCCACAAATCCATTTGTAGCTACGGCCCAACACGGGAGACCATCATAATACTTGGCCCACGCTAGGACCCGTGTTTGTGAAAAGGCCGCTACCTTAGGTGGTACCGTATCAGAAAAGGGGATAGTCTGCCTTAAACCATATTTACGCATGACTCGGTAAGGGAAAATATAAATGGGACGAGATAGCCCCAACAAAGAAACATAAACCGATACATCAGAACCACCTGTCATAGTAGTCAAACCCCACCATGGTACCACCCACTTAATAGAACAAATGCCATAAGTAAAAAAGGAGGTCCATTCGGCCTCGTCCTGGCCTTGGTGGAAGTATTTTCGGTTACCCAAGGCTATAGGGCGATAATGTTTAGGATCGGCAGGAGCTTCCAAAAGTCTAAGCCGTTCCGCAAGCCAAATCTGCAAAAACAGGTACGATCGAATCAAAACAATGAAAAAAATGGTCCTGGGGCGCAGTTTCAACGCCCAGGACCAGGCGCCGAAAATTCCATCGCCCAGCCCTCTCAGCCCCACGCAAAAAAAAAATATGCAAAAGGGACGTATACGTGCGCAAGGAAAAATCGATCACCTGTAGTAATAGGGGGCTTCCCTTAAAATGTTCGGATTTGGCATCCTTCTTCAGCTCATCCGCACTCAGCAAAGTCTCGGCAACAACCAACGGCATGATAGAATAGCAACTTTCCATCTGGCTAATCAAGGGGATCAACCTTATGTCACCAAACTCACCATTGTTATTCGATAGCAAATAATGATTCAACAGGCAAAATACAAGGTCTCGAATATTCAATTTATGTTCGGTCATATTCTTACTAGGCCTAAAGTGATGTTTTACAAGTTTTGCCAAGTTAACCTTATCATCTATAACAATTTCAGCAAACATGTTATCATCTAGTCCTAGGAAAGCCCTTATGGTTGTTTTACCCTCTTCAATAGTGCCAGGGGTAACAGGAGTAGCATTAGTAGGATAACCAAGGATCGCAGCAAATTCATTGGGCAAAGGACATATTTCGTTGCCCCGAAAGGCAAAAACATGATGATCGGAGTCCCAAAAGCTTAGGGCAGCATGCAGAAAGTTATAATCAATATTAATTTGTTGTAAGCCTAAAAGTGCCTCTAAGTGGTATTCTTTTAACAAAGCTTTTTCTGTGGGAGTAAGGGCCCGTAGCCAACGCCTAACAGTCCGTTGGAGTGAGAAAGTAGGGATCGACATGGCAAAATCAATGAATAATTAAAGCACAGCAAAAAGGAGAGAAAGAATTTGAGAGTGGTGGAAAATAGGGACGTATCTAGCCCCTATATATAGCTGAACGCACCCAATGACATCCTGATCCCATTCGGAAACGTGTTAGGAAATCCGAAAGTCAAATATCACCAGGAAAAGACTTTCAGCGCCCACGGGTGGGCGCCGAAATGTTTAACGCCTGGCCTTCGGCGCTGAAAATGCAGCCCAAGGCCCAGATTTCACAAATCACGGAACAGGAAAGGACTTAAGACCGTGTTGCTAAACACGAGGCCCTATTGCAAGTAGGATCAAGCCCAAAGCACCTTTAGCTCCCAAATAAGCAAAAAAAATAATAATAAACATTAAAAACTTGGTCGAAACCTAGACTCGTCTCAGAAAATGCTTATGTACACTTTTCAAAAAACAAGTTAAATATCATGGTCATTCTTCGAAACACCAAAAATGTGTATCGTTAAGTCGTTGGTTTTCCAAATAAAAAATGTTTGTCAGTCAAAGGATTAATCCGGGCCAAGCTAAAACCGGATGTCGCCTGAAAACTAAAGTCGCACTCCACGGCTTCGCTAAAGTAGCACACTACTATAAAAGGTCGCTCGCACATACGAGCATGACCCCAAACATGATTACAAGATGCGAAAAACGACCGACGAGCCCCAGTGCTTGGGGGGTCGCGAAAAATAGACTCCAACAAGGAGCGCACGATCAAAATCATATTCCCGGACTGCGCCATACACCATATCATGTTTGGATATCTCAAAAAAAAAAAACAACAGGTTCGACTCAACGAAAGGTCGTCATTGACACTTGTGCACGGTCCTCTGATCGAAGACCAAGTCGAGCCGTAAAGACTAGCTCAAAATCACGAAAGCAGACGGTCGCAAGACAAAGGTCCGTCTGAACACGTTGTCAGCCCACGTTCAGGTTACAACTAAATTCGAGCATCCCTCGAAAGAATTCGCTCTTGCAAGAATGAATAAAAAGAAATTCTCGAAAGAAATCACAAAGGACCAAAGAAATAGGAACTTGCCCATCTTCAGTCGGCAAGATCGCGTCACAAACCGCGCGAGTTCCCAAATCGAAAACAAAAACGAATTCAGGGACGTCCACCCTCAGCGGACAGGGCGCGCCCACCCTCAGCGGGCGGGGTCTGCGTCACTAGCCGCGCAGGTCCTCAGTTTTCGAAAAAAATAAAGTCTTCAAAATTAAAACAGGCTCGCCATCTTCAGCCGGCGGGGTCTACGTCACAAACCACGTAGGTCCTTATTTTCAAAAAAGCAAAACAAATTTCAAAATAGATTCGTCCACTTCTATCGGACGGGGTGTCCACCCTTAGCGGACAGGTTCGCCATCTTTAGCCGGCGGGGTCTACGTCACAAACCGCGTAGGTCCTTATTTTCAAAATTCAAAAATAGATTCGTCCACTTCTATCGGACGGGGTGTCCACCCTTAGCGGACAGGCTCGCCATCTTTAGCCGGCGGGGTCTGCATCACTAACCGTGCAGGTCCTTAGTCGTTGCAGCGATAACTTTTTCTGATTTTCCCTTTTCCAAAAATTAAAAGGATTGGTTTTTCGTTTTTTCCAAAAAAGCGATGTGCTGGATTTTCCTTCGTTTTACGTCCCATAAAAACAAGGGGGTTTTCTCGTTTAGCTAGCCCTGAAAATGAGAATCTTTAAAAATACTTTTACCTCGTGATTGGGCTTGGCCAGGCCCAATTACACTTTATAGCTTTGATTTCGAAAACATCTGTAACTACTCCCAATGACAAAGTGAGGGAGTTTCTACGCACCTTTAGATCCTTCCAATGACAAAGTGAGGAAGTTTCTATATTATCAGTTGACAAATCCCAATGACACGTGAGGGATATGTCGGCACTTCAAGTGATGACCCTTAAGTCAAATGTTATCACTCGGGGGCTCGTGAGACCCTCGCAAAACAGGTCACATACACCACGGCTTGTGTGACGCACTCCGTCTAATACTTTGACCATCGTCTTACTCCAAGACTCAGTCAAAGTGGGGGCTAACTGTAGACACCTACTTTTGTCCCCATTCCCGAAAGGGAAAGGTTCGATGATGAAAGCATAAATCTCCACTTGACAACGCATCTCCTATAAAATAAACGAATCTCAATTCCCCTTTTCATTTCACCCGAAACCTGCTATTTATGGAAACCTGCTAAAAATAGTAACTGCCGTAAAAGGTAGCTTCTAAAAGTGGCAAATCATAAAGGATAGAAACCTGTCAGAATTAGGTGTTGCATTCCAACATAAATCCTAAATGAGATAGAAAACTGCGAGAATCCTATTCCTAATATGATTCGGAAATAAGAGTTACGTATTAATTAAAATCCTAACGAGCCTAGAGTTCGTAACGGGCCCAGACGCATTCCGTCATAAAATTGATACGCGCTAAAAGACTCGATTAAGTCTCAAACTCTACGGATTTCAGGAATCCGAATCTGACTAAAGAAAACAGCCCAGACCCTATTTTCAACGCCTGGTTCTGGGCGCCGAAATCTTCGGCGCCCAGGCCTGGGCGCTGAAAATACCTGGGTACGTGTTTTTTCCTAATTCTTTGTGGATTAGAACTCTACAATTCTATCTTTCCACGAACTCTTCCCTATAAATAGACCCCTAAATTCGACGTGAAAGGACACACAACACACAATTATATTATGAGTATTGACTCCAACCCTTAGCCTAAGCCTCACGCTGCGAAATTGTTCACGCGTTCTGTCGCAATCGATCCATAAATCGAACAGAACGTATCCTGTCCCATAATTGAGATTCGTTAAATAAAAAGGAGAAATAGCAAAGTCAAAGTGGTTAGTTTTCTGAGAACCGTGACGCACCTCTCAAGGGTGCGTCGTAATGTGTCCCTTTTCGATGATGTAAATGCTTTCCTCGCCCTTTTTATGAACTGTTAAACTAACTAAATCTGATTGTTCTATCACGCCTAACAAATATAATATTTTTGGGAAATCGGATTATCATGCTAGGTCCTTTAATGCTATTTGAATCAGATAATCACGATCGAATTAGTATTATATGTTGCATATTGCTAAAATACACTCAGATTAGTTTAATAGTTAACGCATGTCCCTTCAATTATTTATGCTGAGCTAGTAAGGATATCCTGCCTCTGGAGTTATCGACGAGCGAAGTACTCCTCTCGGTAGTTACAGTCCCCCGAACCCTCAATCTCTACCTTGCGGGTGTATGTTGAGAGATCCCCATGTTAGGTTATGATACATATGATATTACATAAATCATGCGGAAACAACCATTAACCCAGGATTACATATTATTTACACATAATCATATAGCATAATTTAGATGCATACTCTTTGTTGCGTGCCCTCCCTAGCTGCGCCCGAACCGAGCAAGAACAAGTCTTTAGGACTCCAAGTGTCGTCCCTCCGTAGATAGTCCACAGCACGTCCGGATCCGCCTTAAGATTGACCAACTAGAATCGCCCTTAAGGTACTAGAATTTTCGGCACTTTTGAGCAAGATGTGTGGCTGAATTTTTCTCTCAAAAACTCACTTTGAATACTTTGAAACTCTTTATAAATTGTGAACCCAGGCCACATATTTATAGGGGTATGGAAAGGGAATTGGAATCCTATTCAGATACAAATTGATTAAACCTAGAATCCTACAAGAACTCTAATTTAATTAATTTATCAAATAGAATTAGGAATTTAATCATTAACCGAACTCTGCACGTTTTAGGAAACGTGCACGAACACAAACACTTACACACGCACACACGGCAGCCACGATGGGCCGCCCATGCTTGCGCACGAGCAGCAGCCCACGCAGCGAGGCCTGCGCGAGCTGCAAGCCCACGCAGCTCCCGCGCGCGCTGCGCGCGCTGTGCGCGCTGCCACGGCCTGCTGGGCCTGGCCTTGCGCTGGGCCTGGTGTGGCTGTTTGTGGGGCGCGCTTGGCTTGCTGGGCGATGGCCTGGCTTCGTGCTGGGCCCTCGTTCGGCAGGCCTCGTCCGATGCTTATTCGTACGATACGCTTCCGATTAAATTTACGATTCCGGAATTCATTTCCGATACGAACAATATTTAACATTTCCGATTCCGGAATTAATTTCCGTTTCGAACAAATATTTAATATTTCCGTTTCCGGAATTATTTTCCGATTCCGGTAATATTTCCGATTCTGACAATATTTCCGTTTCCAGCAATATTTCCGATTCTGGTAATATTTCCATTTCCGATAATATTTTCCGATACGTACCATGTTTCCGTTTCCGGCAACATCTACGACTTGGATAATATTTATATTTCCGATACGATCCATATTTCCGTTTCCGGTAATATCATCGTTTCCGGAGTATTCATTTCTTGCATGTGACGATCTCAGCTCCCACTGAAACCAAGATCCGTCGATTCCGAATATCCATAGATAGAGTATTTAATGCCATTAAATACTTGATCCGTTTACGTACTATTTGTGTGACCCTACGGGTTCAGTCAAGAGTAAGCTGTGGATTAATATCATTAATTCCACTTGAACTGAAGCGGCCTCTAGCTAGGCATTCAGCTCACTTGATCTCACTGAATTATTAACTTGTTAATTAATACTGAACCGCATTTATTAGACTTAACATAGAATGCATACTTGGACCAAGGGCATTATTTCCTTCAGTCTCCCACTTGTCCTTAGGGACAAGTGTGCATTTCCTAATTCCTTTGTCGCTCGATGCTTGCTCTTGAACATAAGGTAAGAGTTGTCATCCTTATTATGTCGAGAGGTGTTTCTCGGTTTCAGAGTTCAACTGATCAAATAAACAGATAATCATAGCCTATGATTCATCCGAGCACGGCCATGCATTTCACAGTTTCTAGCTCTCCGAGTGGCCTTGTACAACTTTTAAGCATCTCATCCGGTTTATGGGAGGACAATCCCAATCTTGCGATCTTGAGATTAGACTTCGTTTGATAGGTGATTACCTGAGCGTTGCCTTTATAGCCTCCTTTTACGGTGCGACGGTTGGTCAACGTCAAAGCAACCAGTTCTCAAACAAGTAATCTCAAATCACTCAGGTATTGAGGATTTAGTGTCTAATAATTTAATGAAATTTACTTATGACAGATTTTCATCTCTTACAGTAAAGTTTCATAGGTCTTGTCTGATACTAGTCTTCCCCAAGTAAGTATCTATGCAAATGATTATGACATTGCCATGTCCACATAGTTCAAGAAACAGAACTACTAGTCATCTTGCATTCTAATCGTCTAACGTTTTCTATGCGTCCAATTTTATAGAAAACTCCGACTAGGGACCATTTTCAACCTTTGACATTCAAGTTCACTTGATAGACATTTCTTAGTCACAGGACTGGTCCTGACAGTCTATCTTGAATATATCGTCAAATTGAAGGGACTCATCATTTAATAAACCACAAATTAAATGGAAAAATGAATTCTTTTCATTTATTGTGAATGATTAACCAATAATGTTTTACAAAGATTTAAACTCTAAAACTTTAAAACATTAAACAGAGACATCAAAGCCATTCTCCAATATGCTTGATTCCTATAGCTGCAGTGTGCGAGTTGTGCTTCGCCTGCGGCAGAGGTTTAGTTAATGGATCTGATATGTTGTCATCAGTTCCAATTTTGCTTATCTCGACTTCTTTTCTTTCAACGAACTGTCGTAGAAGGTGAAATCTACGAAGTACATGCTTGACTCTCTGGTGGTGTCTAGGCTCCTTTGCCTGTGCAATAGCTCCGTTATTGTCACAATACAGGGCTATTGGTCCTTTAATGGAGGGGACTACACCAAGTTCACCTATGAACTTCCTTAGCCATATAGCTTCCTTTGCTGCTTCATGTGCAGCAATGTACTCCGCTTCAGTTGTAGAATCCGCAATGGTGCTTTGCTTAGCACTTTTCCAGCTTACTGCTCCTCCGTTGAGGCAGAAGACAAACCCAGACTGTGATCTGAAATCATCTTTGTCGGTTTGGAAACTTGCGTCCGTATAGCCTTTAACAATTAATTCATCATCTCCACCATAGACCAGGAAGTCATCTTTGTGCCTTTTCAGGTACTTCAGAATGTTCTTGGCAGCAGTCCAATGCGCCTCTCCTGGGTCTGACTGGTATCTGCTCGTAGCACTGAGTGCGTACGCAACATCCGGGCGTGTACATATCATAGTATACATTATTGAACCAATCAATGATGCATATGGAATCCCATTCATTCGTCTACGCTCATCAAGTGTTTTTGGGCACTGAGTCTTGCTTAGAGTCATTCCATGAGACATGGGTAGGTAGCCTCGCTTGGAGTCCGCCATCTTGAACCTATCAAGCACCTTATTGATATAAGTGCTTTGACTAAGTCCAATCATCCTTTTAGATCTATCTCTGTAAATCTTGATGCCCAATATGTACTGTGCTTCTCCTAGATTCTTCATCGAAAAACATTTCCCAAGCCAAATCTTGACAGAGTTCAACATAGGAATGTCATTTCCGATAAGTAATATGTCGTCGACATATAATACTAGGAAAGCAATTTTGCTCCCACTGACCTTCTTGTATACACAAGATTCGTCTGCGTTCTTGATGAAACCAAAGTCACTGACTGCTTCATCAAAACGTATATTCCAGCTCCTGGATGCCTGCTTCAATCCGTAGATTGACTTCTTTAGCTTGCATACCTTTTTAGCATTCTTTGGATCCTCAAAACCTTCAGGCTGTGTCATAAACACAGTTTCTGTTAAAACGCCGTTTAAGAAAGCAGTTTTGACATCCATCTGCCATATTTCGTAATCGTAATATGCAGCGATTGCTAACATTATCCGAATAGACTTTAGCATTGCAACTGGTGAAAAGGTTTCATCGTAATCCACACCGTGGACTTGCCTGTAACCTTTTGCAACCAATCTAGCTTTGAAAACTTCAAGTTTCCCATCCTTGTCCTTTTTCAGTTTGAAAACCCATTTGCTTCCAATGGCTTGGTAGCCATCTGGCAAATCGACCAAATCCCATACTTGGTTTTCAGACATGGAGTCTAATTCAGATTGCATGGCTTCTTGCCATTGCTTGGAGCTAGGGCTCGTTATAGCTTGTTTGTAAGTCGCAGGTTCATCACTTTCAAGTAATAGAACGTCATAGCTCTCGTTCGTCAAAATACCTAAGTACCTTTCCGGTTGAGATCTATATCTTTGCGATCTACGCGGGGTAACATTTCTAGTTTGACCATGATTCTCACCAGATTCTTCTAAAGATCTATGAGTTTCATCCTGAATGTCATCTTGAGCATTCTCTAGAGTTTGTTGTTCGACTCGAATTTCTTCGAGGTCTACTTTTCTCCCACTTGTCATTTTGGAAATGTGATCCTTCTCCAAAAAGACACCATCTCGAGCAACAAACACTTTGTTCTCAGATGTATTGTAGAAGTAATACCCCTTTGTTTCCTTTGGATAGCCCACAAGGATACATTTGTCAGATTTTGGATGAAGTTTGTCTGAAATTAATCGTTTGACGTATACTTCACATCCCCAAATCTTAAGAAAAGACACATTTGGAGGCTTTCCAAACCATAATTCGTATGGAGTCTTTTCGACAGCTTTAGACGGAGCTCTATTTATAGTGAGTGCAGCTGTATTTAGTGCATGTCCCCAAAATTCTAATGGAAGTTCGGCCTGACCCATCATTGACCTGACCATGTCTAGCAAGGTTCTGTTCCTCCGTTCCGACACACCGTTCCATTGTGGTGTTCCAGGAGGAGTCAACTCTGATAGAATTCCACATTCTTTCAGATGGTCATCAAATTCATAGCTCAGATATTCACCGCCTCTATCAGACCGCAGTGCCTTAATCTTCTTTCCTAATTGATTCTCTACTTCACTCTGAAATTCCTTGAATTTGTTAAAGGATTCAGACTTATGCTTCATTAGGTAGACATAACCATACCTACTGAAGTCATCAGTGAAAGTGATAAAGTAGCTGAAACCACCTCTAGCATTTGTACTCATTGGTCCACATACATCTGTATGGATTAAACCCAATAGTTCATTTGCTCTTTCTCCAACTTTAGAGAAAGGTTGCTTTGTCATTTTGCCAAGTAAACATGATTCGCATTTACCATAATCCTCTAAGTCAAATGGTTCTAGAACTCCTTCCTTTTGAAGTCTTTCTAAGCGTTTCAAGTTTATATGGCCTAATCGACAATGCCACAGATAGGTGAGATCTGAATCATTCTTTTTGGCCTTTTTGGTATTTATGTTATATACTTGTTTTTCGTGACCTAATAAATAAAGTCCATTGACTAATCTAGCAGATCCATAAAACATCTCTTTAAAATAAAACGAACAACTATTGTCTTTTATTAAAAAGGAAAATCCCTTAGCATCTAAGCAAGAAACTGAAATGATGTTTTTAGTAAGACTTGGAACATGGAAACATTCTTCCAGTTCCAAAACTAGCCCGGAGGGCAACGACAAATAGTAAGTTCCTACAGCTAATGCAGCAATCCGTGCTCCATTTCCCACTCGTAGGTCGACTTCACCCTTGCTTAACTTTCTACTTCTTCTTAGTCCCTGTGGATTGGAACATAAGTGTGAGCCACAACCTGTATCTAATACCCAAGAAGTTGAATTAGCAAGTATACAGTCTATAACGAAAATACCTGAAGATGGAACGACTGTTCCGTTCTTCTGATCTTCCTTTAGCTTCAAGCAATCTCTCTTCCAATGCCCCTTCTTCTTGCAGTAGAAGCATTCGGATTCAGAAGTGGGTTGACTGACCTTCCTCTTTACAGATTTGGCGCCAGTTTGCTTAGTTGGGCTGGCCTTGTTGCCACCTTTCTTAGCATTCCTCTTCTTTCAAGATTTCTTGAACTTGCCCCCACGCACCATAAGCACATCCTGCTTATCACTTTTGAGCGTCTTTTCAGCGGTCTTCAGCATACCGTGAAGCTCAGTGAGCGTTT
Source organism: Spinacia oleracea (assembly GCF_020520425.1). Classification (NCBI taxonomy): domain Eukaryota; kingdom Viridiplantae; phylum Streptophyta; class Magnoliopsida; order Caryophyllales; family Amaranthaceae; genus Spinacia; species Spinacia oleracea. The sequence continues at coordinate 128,353,886 of NC_079490.1, read as the reverse complement.
TGTCCAGACTATTCATACTGTAGTTCAGTTTGAACTGATCATACCCGCTATGAAGAGAATGGAGGATGGTGTCTATAGCCATTTCCTGAGAAAATTGCTGATCCAGCCGACTCATATTCTCAATGAGTCCAATCATTTTGAGAACATGTGGACTTACGGGCTCGCCTTTCTTAAGTTTGGTCTCAAGAATTTGCCTATGAGTCTCGAATCTTTCGACTCGAGCCAGATCTTGGAACATGTTCTTCAACTCACTGATGATTGTGAAAGCATCTGAGTTGATGAACGTTTTCTGCAGATCCGCACTCATGGTGGCGAGCATTAGACATTTCACATCCTTGTTGGCATCAATCCAACGATTGAGGGCTGCCTGAGTGACCCCGTCGCCTGCAGCTTCGGGCATCGCCTCATCTAGGACATACTCCTTTTCTTCCTGCATAAGAACTATTTGCAAGTTCCTTTGCCAGTCAAGGAAGTTTTTCCCGTTCAACTTCTCCTTTTCGAGAATTGATCGAATGTTGAATGAATTGTTGTTTGCCATATTAAAAACTACAATTGAAAAGAATAAACAAATAAATAACCATTCACAGTTTCTCTTAATAAACTTAAATTCTAGCATACATGCATAATTCAATGTTTATTAAGCATTTTATTCAAATTATGTGTTCCGGCAGGTGTGAATAAAATGATTCCAAGATCCTAAAATCATTGAAGAACTAAGCACAGTTTGTCGACTTAATCCTAGAACATCTTAGGTAAGCAAAAGCCTTTTGCTAATAGTCTAGAAACTATTCTTGGTTGATAGGTACGTCTAAGAAATTATTAGGTAAACCTATCGATTTTTCCACGACATAAAAGGACTCCTTACTTATATCGTTGAGTTTCACCAAAACTAACATGTACTCACAATTATTTGTGTACCTTGCCCCTTTAGGACCAATAAGTAACACCTCGCTGAGCGAAAACTATTACTAGATTGATGTAAAGGATATCCAAGCAAGTGTATATTTTGGCATGGCACCTTTTAACTCAATTTTTAAGTTTGGAACTTAAGGCTCTTACTATGTTGGTTAGATTTTAAGTGAACTAAAATCCTTAATCATGCAACATAATCAAGCTTTTGATCTCATGCATTTTAAGACATATTTAAAAGCAATAAATAACTTAAAACATGCATAAGATATTTGTGATCTAGTATGGCCCGACTTCATCTTGAAGCTTTGACTTCAAAGTCCGTCTTGAAAATCTCCGTGGGAGGCACCATTTTCTTCAAATAGGATAAGCTATAACTAATTACAACTATTTGATGGTACGCAGACCATATTTGAATTGAAAAACAACTTTGGTACTTTAGACCAATTACATTCAAATTAATGGTACGCAGACCATATTTTCTATCCTATTTGGGCCATACTAGTCACTTCATAACCTGCAAAACAGTACATATTCAATATATACCATTCACCCATTCATTATCATGAATGGCCCACATAGCTGGTTAGTAAAACACATTATGCATCACGTAAACATTTGTAGCAATTAATCAAGGGCACCAATAATCTACCAATTATTCAGTCCTTATTAATTCTAATCAAGTTGTTTTAACCTTAAGGATTTGTAGACCTAATCAAGAGTTTATGACTAAAAAGCGCTCCCACTTAAACCAATAAATTCATATGCTTTACTAATTTTAAACATAAAAATGTATTTCTAGTCTAACCGGAAACATACAAATTTAATTAAAATTTAAAGCTCATATAAATTTATAATTGAATCCAAAAAGTTTAATTTAATTTCAGTCGTTTATTTAAATTAATTCATGATTTTAATTTTAGTAAAATAATTAGAATAAATAACATTTATTATAATTACAATATTCAAAATTAAAATCCAAGAAAATAATTTAAATTATTTATTTTAAAATTAATTAAAATTACGTGAACTGAAATTTTTCAAATTAAACATTCAAAACGATCTAATCGTAACGCAAACACCCTACGCATTGCACGCCCATGGGCCGCACGCACACAGCCATCGCTGGCCATGTGCGCGCAGCCCATGCGCTAGTCGCATAGCTGCTGCATCTCCTTCGCAAGCCATCGCACGCTGTGGTGCTTGCTGTGCGCGCGCCAGCGCTCGTCGCACGCGAGCCATCGCTCGCTGTGCGCGCTCGCCAGCGCTCGCTGCGCGCGAGTCATCGCTCGCTGGGCGCGCGACATCGCTCGCTGGGCGCGCGACATCGCTCGCTGGGCGCGCGACATCGCTCGCTGTGCGTGCGAGCCATCGCTCGCTGGGCGCGCGACATCGCTCGCTGGGCGCGCGACATCGCTCGCTGTGCGCGCGAGCAACGCTGGGCGCAGCGCTCGTGGCACGCGAGCTTGCGCTGGCTGCGCGCGAGGCTGCGCGCTCTTGCGCGAGGCAGTGCGCGTTGTGGCGCAGCTCGCTTGCTACCCACACGCGACTGCCTTGGCTCGCCCTTCGCCCATGCCCATTCATCCATTGCTCGTGGCCCACGACACAAGGCAGGGCTGCTGCCTTGTGCTCGTGCACTACGCCCTTGCTCATTGCATTCGTGCCGCACGGGCGACGAGCTCCCTTGCTCGTCGTCGCATGCCCGCATTATACAACACCCCTTAAGGGTAACACGAAGCGTCCATTGCTTTGTGCGTGCAAGTTATATGAACGAATCGCATAAAAAATTTAAAATTTATAAAATTAATGACAAATTAATAAATATTATTAATTTCATAATTTTAGGGCGAAAAATCGAAAATTTATTATCCAATTGATTTCCGATTGTTATGGATTCAAGCCTAGGTCATAAAAATTTAAAATTTATCATAAATTTACAATTTTTATGGTGGTTTTTAATCATAGGTTTCTAATTAAATTACAATTAATTATGAAAATCAAATTAATTCTAAATTATTCTAATTTTCAACAAATTAATCATAATTACAAATTAGATTTCATAATTAACAAGACTAGGCATTCAAACTTGTTAAACATATGCTGTAGGTCAATCAAAAATTCAAGATTTATCAACAAGAATCGCAAATATTTAATTTAACATCTTAAATTTACGAAATTTTGCATTCGAAAAACTAAAACCTTCGAAAAGTCATAGTTAGGCTTCGAATTTGAGAATTCTGGGTTCGGCAGAAAAATACTATTTTTGTCAAAATTTTAGAATGCCTTTTACATGCGAAATTGACACAAAAATCACTCGATTTGGATGAGTAACGAAGAAACTGCCGAAAAACTGCGTACGTATAATTAAATAAACGCAATTTGCAATTAATTAACAATTACGAAAATTAATCACCCCTTTTAATTCTTGCAAATTTGTAATATTTAACCATGTTTATGCAATTTAGATTATGAAAATAATAAGGGGCTCGTGATACCACTGTTAGGTTATGATACATATGATATTACATAAATCATGCGGAAACAATCATTAACCCAGGATTACATATTATTTACACATAATCATATAGCATAATTTAGATGCATACTCTTTGTTGCGTGCCCTCCCTAGCTGCGCCCGAACCGAGCAAGAACAAGTCTTTAGGACTCCAAGTGTCGTCCCTCCGTAGATAGTCCACAGCACGTCCGGATCCGCCTTAAGATTGACCAACTAGAATCGCCCTTAAGGTACTAGAATTTTCGGCACTTTTGAGCAAGATGTGTGGCTGAATTTTTCTCTCAAAAAATCACTTTGAATACTTTGAAACTCTTTATAAATTGTGAACCCAGGCCACATATTTATAGGGGTATGGAAAGGGAATTGGAATCCTATTCAGATACAAATTGATTAAACCTAGAATCCTACAAGAACTCTAATTTAATTAATTTATCAAATAGAATTAGGAATTTAATCATTAACCGAACTCTGCACGTTTTAGGAAACGTGCACGAACACAAACACTTACACACGCACACACGGCAGCCACGATGGGCCGCCCATGCGTGCGCACGAGCAGCAGCCCACGCAGCGAGGCCTGCGCGAGCTGCAAGCCCACGCAGCTCCCGCGCGCGCTGCGCGCGCTGTGCGCGCTGCCACGGCCTGCTGGGCCTGGCCTTGCGCTGGGCCTGGCGTGGCTGTTTGTGCGGCGCGCTTGGCTTGCTGGGCGATGGCCTGGCTTTGTGCTGGGCCCTCGTCCGGCAGGCCTCGTCCGATGCTTATTCGTACGATACGCTTCCGATTAAATTTCCGATTCCGGAATTCATTTCCGATACGAACAATATTTAACATTTCCGATTCCGGAATTAATTTCCGTTTCGAACAAATATTTAATATTTCCGTTTCCGGAATTATTTTCCGATTCCGGTAATATTTCCGATTCTGACAATATTTCCGTTTCCGGCAATATTTCCGATTCTGGTAATATTTCCATTTCCGATAATATTTTCCGATACGTACCATGTTTCCGTTTCCGGCAACATCTACGACTTGGATAATATTTATATTTCCGATACGATCCATATTTCCGTTTCCGGTAATATCATCGTTTCCGGAGTATTCATTTCTTGCCTGTGACGATCTCAGCTCCCACTGAAACCAAGATCCGTCGATTCCGAATATCCATAGATAGAGTATTTAATGCCATTAAATACTTGATCCGTTTACGTACTATTTGTGTGACCCTACGGGTTCAGTCAAGAGTAAGCTGTGGATTAATATCATTAATTCCACTTGAACTGAAGCGGCCTCTAGCTAGGCATTCAGCTCACTTGATCTCACTGAATTATTAACTTGTTAATTAATACTGAACCGCATTTATTAGACTTAACATAGAATGCATACTTGGACCAAGGGCATTATTTCCTTCACCCCACACCAGGGATCACAAGGGAACCTACGGCCGTCGTGGTCAAACATAATTGCACTCCCTTTATGTCACGATAACCGGGTTTTGTCAGTTTTTCTCATTGTCGTTAAAAACTGAATGGCGACTCCTATATTACTAGTCAATTGGGTGTAAACTCACAGGAAATCCAATTACACTTGATTGAATAAAAAGAATCGTCACACCCACGAGGGACGAGGTCACGCATTAGCCTCGTGCTTTTTCGACCCCCTCACAGGAGGGAATATTCCTACGGGAATATTCTTGTTTTGCAGGTTGCCAGAGGATCGTGCCAGCTCATACTTGATACCTCCGAGGAACGCGTGACACGTCATCACCGTAAAAGATCCCACAACAGTTGTGTTTTTGGAAATAGTTAAGAATGATCTATTGCTACTAATAAAAATATTTTTGTATAAGATTTAATGGATTATGTATGCTTAGATGGAGCATTTAATTGATGTTCTTGTCATGTTCTCACATTCATGCAGATGGTGCAATTTGGTATTAACTATTTTTACTTCAAGTAAACTATGACTTCCATGAGATCCAAATGAATGGGTTATAAGCTTATAACAATAGGTCTTATCAAGGTCCTTTATGTAAAATTTTAAAACATCTCACGTGTTCAAGGTTACAAGTTTAGCGCATTAATTAATTTATGAACGAAGCCATATTAGCTTTTAATTACGTCTGTCTTTAGTTTTTAGAGTAAAACCTTAAAGTTTGTGTAGTATGTTACAAAGGTTTGTACCGGCAACAAACATTTTATTCGATTAGTTATTTTAAAAATATTAATCCTCACATTCGGTATCACTGCCAGTTTTCTGTTTTAGGCTTTTTTGTTTTGTAAGTCAACTGATTTAGATTGAATCATGAACTAAAAACTAGTCATACATATAATAATCATGTTGATTTTGAAAACTAACAACAAAAAACTGAAAATTAAGGGGGTGTTTGGCAATGTTGCCATTTTCCGTTTCTCTATTTTTTTAATCAAAAAATAAAGAAAACGTTGTTCGGGAATTCCGTTAGAAAAAACAACTTTTTCGTAGTTTTGAAAAAACCGCAACGGGAATCATCAAACCACTTTTAGTGGTTTTAAAGTTTTGGTTTCCAAATATCACCATTCATCTCTCATCTGTAATCACTCTTCGTCCTTCTTCTTTCTTCTCTTCTCTGCTAGGACACGAGGGCTGAATCCGTCCTCATGTTTCTTCTCTCCCAAACCATAGACCATTCCTCTGGCAGTGACTCACTGCCAGTGAGAGTGGTCTGGTGCATCACCGGCGGCGACGACACAACTCCACGGTGGATAATATTTTTGTCTTGCCGATAACCTCATCTTCCCTCTTTTTCTATTTTGTTTCACGAGTTGATTGGGCAAAGAGAATTGATAATTATAAGAAGACTTAGATCTAAGCTAATTGATTCCATCAATTTTTTTTTTAAAAGCTTGAATTTGTTGTCAATGGCGATGAGGATGTAAAGCCCTTCAAATTTTGTAATTATTCGTAAACTACCGGTCATTGTATTTTTTATTTTTAATTTTAATCTACTGATTACTTTTTTTCCCCTTTTTTCCAGTGTTCACTAAATTAATTTTCCAGAGGCATGATGAGTTCTTAAGTGGAAATTGAGAATTATTTTCTAAATGTTAATATTATTGAGTACGGAGTGTAAAGAAGTCATATTGTTTGCGCATTATTTCTGGAGTAGTTTTGTTGATTTTACTACCCATTTTGAAAAAATGAAAAATCAAAACTAAAACCGGTTTTTAGTTTTCTAGAAACTGAAAACTAAAAATTGAAAATGATACCGAACAAGCCCTAATTTTTGTGGTTTTCATACTTTGGTTTTTAGTTTTGTAAAAAACAAAAAACGATACCGAACGGACCCTAAATTTATTAAATATTTTTTGTAAATGTTTTTGGTTTTGTTATGGATTAACAAAGCTCCGTGCTATTGCACGGGCATACACTAGTTTAGAAAATAAAACTGGATCTCTCTGCGACGATGCAATTTGGATTATACACCCGGGTGCACAGTGCTCATTGTGCATTCTAATGAACATTCATTGAAAATCTAATAAACATGAAGAATGTTTTTAATATTTAATTGATATATGTTATTTATATTTAGAATGTTTTTAATATTTATTTGATACATGTACAAGTTTAAATATTTGAATTATATGTTATTTAGATTTGTACTGTATATTTATTTGATATATGTTCTTTAAACATGAATAATATATTTTTTATTTTTAAACTATTCATTTAAAAATAGAGTACACGGTAAATATTTTTTGTTCAATTGTGAATTAAATTCACGATGTCACTGTGAATCTGGTTGCATAAACCATATTTTGCTGCCACGATTAGTCACGTTTCAATGCATCACTCCCATTCCGCTTCTCTTTAAAGTTTTAACACAATTGTTCTATTTCGTCCGACACTTTTTTTTTTCCTTCTCTTTCTTCATCTTCATATTTCCATTCTCAGATCTCCCACCTTTTTTTTAATCTCAAACAAATATTCAATTCGCAAAGGGTGGTGTTGGGTGGATGGCAAGAACGAACAAGTACACCTCTTTGAACTTCAACGACATCTACGATAAAAAGATCCTCACCGCCACCGCCACCGCCACCTCACGATCATCTTCCTCTTCCGCCGCTCACCCCCACAAATCTTACTCCCTCTCCGCCTCCTCCCGCCTCGGCCATGGCGGGATGCTCGTCCTCTCTCGCCCTTCCCCTAAACCTCAACCACCACCACAACAACCGCCACCTCAATCTCAGCCTCAACAACCGCCTTCAAATTCCGTAGCTCCATCCGCCACTCCCTCTCCCCGATCATCAAAATCACCTGATTCAGATTCCATTTCCCTCCGTCCTCAAGGGAAGACCGGTGGAAGCCCGACTTTCCAGGAGAGAGAAAACGGCAACAATAAGGTGGATGTTCCGAGTCCGAAGAGTAATAAATTCGTGCCGCCGCACTTAAGGCCGGGGTTCGTGGCGAGGGAGGCGGCGTCTGTGCCCGAGTTTCAGAAGCCTAGGCAGGGGAATTTTCGCCCGGGCTCAGCTCACGGGAATTATCATGGATCGCCCAATCGCTACATAGAGGATGGGCGGCCCAAGTCCGGTAGTGGGTACGAGAGGAGGATGAGAGCTGCTGGACCTGTTCATGGAGCTGCACATGCACATGCACCCGCACCTGTTGGTGTTGAATCCGATTCGATTGTTTCGAATCGACCGAGATCCGGTGGCAGTCGCCCATGTTCGAGTGGATGGTAATCCTCTTTTATATTTTTCACATTGGATTTTTGTAGAATCAGTATATTCTCCGTACTTGTGTTTTCTGATTGTTTGCTGTCTTTGTCGAATTTGCCTTCTTTTTTTCTTTTTTGTGCTCTGGAGTTTTGTAATGTACTCCCTATTTAGCAATATTGAGGTTGTTGTAGTTGTTTTTTGTATCATCTGTATGTTTCTATTAAAGGGTTTGCAACTTGCATGAATTGAGTACCATTTATGGATTTAAGTTAGCTGACGAATTGTTGTTCTGGTTGAGGAAAGTTATATCTTAGTTCAGTCAAACATATTGAAAATTGAATGTTTTTATTATTGTGGTTTTCGTCAAAAAGCAAACCAAGTGAGGAGGTACAGATGTACAATAGATTGGATCTTCTAAAGTATTAGTGTCGGGGGAGGAAATCCAATAAGATTCATATGCAATTTTATCTGGAATCTGTAATGTTTCTTAACACAAACTTTCGGATGTGAACAAGATACTGAACCTGAAGTTTACAAATAATAATCACGTCAATTTTGAAACTTGGGGTAGAATTAGAGTTCCTCGTTTAAGGAGACGCTTGCACCTACGATAGTAAAATACTACGGTTTTCGAAAAAGCAAAAGAATGGTTGTTATACTTCTGTTGTGGGCTCTGATCATTGGATTTGATACCGTGTATGGTTTCCATCCTAGATATCGCTTTATTGATCTCTGATACTCTGAAGGATTTCACAATGCAATAAAATTTCCTGGATTGAGGCTTCTTAGATGGATAGGTAATGTGAATATAATGCAGATTTTAATATGGTATCTTATCTAAGATCTTGTCAAGATGCTTGTGATATCTTCCCTCCCTGAGTAGACTTTTGGTAGTGGTACTCATTAGCCATAATATTCGAACATGTACCTTGATTTTACAACTGTTGTTCCGTCGTTGTTGCTCTTGCTGCCTCGTATTATTATTTCCCCTCTTGCTGTAATGGGTAATCTACCATTGAAGGAGCATAATTTTTCTTGTGTTATCTATTTATTTTTTAGCAAAATTGATTTTGATGGTTGGTTCACAATATTTTATGGTAAAGTGGAAAGTTGCATAATTGCCAACTTCACATGAATTTATCAAGGAAGTCAAGAATATATTTTTAATAGAAGTTTTGAAACGACTGTTTGATACGGAGTATTTTCTGTACATTATAAATTCACGTATGAGTAACTGGAACCATATGTTGACAAACGATTTTTGAAGTCACTTTAATACACATTTTTAATTTGGATAAAAGAATACATTGCCTTTGTTAAGGAATAGTAGAAGATTAGTAGTCAAATAAACCATTGATCTGTTGGGAAAATGGGAACAGTTATTCACAGACCTATAATAGTACTCCTTTTGTCGGAAATGTCCTCATGTTTATTTATATTCAAGTGAAGTTGTCACATTTCTGAAAATAGGAAGTGATTATGCTTGCATTATGTTTATATACCCCTACTTTAAGTGAGTTGCGGGAGGTGAAAACAGGACAACTACTGCGAAGGTTATTTTGGTGAAATCATGGTGAATCCTTACTTTTAGGAGGTTGGGACAACGTGACAGTCAACTTTGAAGGGAGTAATTTTCGGACTCTATTAGCTAATGCGCCTTCCCGCATCCTTCTGCTCCTTTAATTTCAATTAGAAATGATGCTGGTCTGTAGGATATGGGTTGAGGCTTCTTGTTGGTGAGCTAAATCTATGGGGGTCAATCATGTAGGACTATCTAAACAAGAAAAGAGTGGAGCATTGAATGTGTCTCATCCCGATATTTTCACTGAAGTGCATGATAACCCTCAGTCTGTTTCAGTGATCCTATCTTAATGACCAATTAAACAGGAAACATTTCACAATGTTGGCCAGTATGAATAAAATGCACTGAATTCTTTTGGTTTAATGTTATAAATTGGTGTCAAACTCACGTGATATAAACAACTTCCTTGATTTGCTTATCAATTTAATATTTTGAACATTTGAAACCATGCATTTTAATCCCTTTTGCAGTTCAAGTAGCCTTTTTGAAATTCCAAGTTAAGTTATGAAGGGACGACAGTTGGTAAAAACACAGAAAAGCAATGGAGGGTAGTGATACTCAAACAAATCCGGGAATAATGATAGTTGTCATTATCTTCTTGCTGTTGTCCTTTCTTCTTAGGATGAAATGCTCTTTTACATTCATAATAGACTCTTAAGATCACTAAAAAGATAAAACATATCAATCTCCTACAAAGCAAGGTCCTGCTTCAAGCTTCTGATGATTACGTAGTTGGTCTCGGTGTTCAAAGCACACTTGCCAAGCCTCAACACTATGGTTCACACACCAAAAGCTACATTTATTTATTACGAAAAAACCGTGTCCGTTTGTAATCATAGCTCCCCTTTGGAACTCTTTTAGAGCTTGCTCCTTGAAACTGCTCCGTTCTTCCGTGAACTTGGAAGTCTGTTCCTGACATTGTTTCATGCTCCCACTCTATTTTATTGACAAATAAATAACCATGTAGAGAGATTATAAGAATGGTTTTGGAGAAAGATTGATAACAATGATAAATGTAGCGTGTTAAAATGTACCCAGTAATGGCTTATGGCACTAAGACTTAAACTTGTTCTGGGTAAAATCTTTCTAATACTGCCTACCGGTGGAAGGGACAGGCCGCTTTTAAGTAGGTGGTTATGAATTCCAACTATTACGTCATGCTTCTCTAAAAATACGAGCAGCTTATTCTGGAAGCAGATCCCAATATGTATGTATAGTTGATGCATGGTTTAAGTTTAAGAAATGAAAAAAACAGGAAAAGACGACTCCTCTGTGTATAGTTGTGTTGGGTATGGATAGATCTGCATCTTCTTAATGCAGGAGCTCTAGCAAGTGTAATAATATTGCCACTGGATGATTGGAGCATGAACATAAAACAAAAATCATAACAGGTCTATAATAGTTAGATCAGACTGCTTTTGTTCTCCACATGAACACTTGTGCGTTGGTTATGTGAGTTTTCCTTTATGTGTGTTTTGGTGGTTGTTCAACAATCAACATATATTGGTCTGTCATCTTTGTGGTAGCACCATGCTGAATTTCATTTGACGATATGTGCAGATGCATTTATAAAAGCTGGACTCTTTTTCCAATTGTTGAGCTTGAAGGTTCAATTGTTGCAGATATATTTCAAGGATGAGGAGCTTCGTCGGCTGAAACCCTGAGTTCTTGTACATCTAAAACACCTTTGAAATCTCCAGTGCGTGGAATCTGAAGTTCAGGAGACTGGAGAATGGTATTGGAATCCTACGGTGTCAGAAATGGTGCCGTATGAGAAAGAGGCTTGATGATCGATCCAATGCCTTTTTTGTCTGTAGAATCCATGTGTAGAATAACCACAATTGCATTGACCTTCTAAATTGTAGAATTCATGTGTTATTTTGATTGATGAAATGATTGTATTTCTTATATCCACTGTGGTTTCTGTATTGGTGACTTGATATTTTTGTGACATTTACACTACTGTGACTGTGACTATTCTTCAATGTAGATAGAGGCATTTCCTTCACCTGTCAACTACGACCATGTTAGTAAATTCTTTCCATCTCTTTTTATTGTTTAAGATTTGGCCAAATTGTTGTTTACCACCTATAAAAATTAAAAAAATTGTTTTTTACCACCTATAAAATTAAAACTTGTATTTTACCACCTAAAAAAATAATATTAAAACTTGTTTTTTTCTGAAAACGAAAAAGTTGATGGAACCTTTATGTACGGTTACCTAATTCAATTTCCCTCCAATTTTTTACTCCCTATGTGACTTCTTCAACTCTTTTACACGGATAGTTCTATCATGGTCATCATAAAAAAGACCATTGCTTATTCCCTCAAAAAAAAAAAAAAAAAAAGACCATTGCTTAGATTTAATATGGACTATAAAAAAAGCTTTTCTTTTATCTTTAAATTTAATATAAATATTATATTTTAATGATTTTAATTGTTTTTATCTTTAAATTTAAATACATAATTTCTTTTATAAAAATAGTTTTGTTATTTCTGAATTTCCCAAAACTAATTATTTGTATTTTGCAAATATGTAAAAAATAATAATTAGGGTAATTAAGATAATTAGCCAAACTTAATGAAAAATGGGGTTTGTAGATTTCTCTCTCCTCTGGCCAAGCCGTCGCCGGACCACTACGCGTGGATGGGCGCGACAGGTAGGCACTGCCATCGATCGGCGTCGTTCTGGTGCGAGTTGTTGATTGCGTGGAAGAGGGGAGGAGTCAAGGGTGGATGCGATTGTGGCGAAGTGGAGGTAGCTGTGAATGGGAGTGAGCAGCGACGGGGGAGGGGCGCAACGGGGGAGGGGTGCGACGTGAAGGGGGGGCGCGGGGAAGGGGATGCGACGGGAGAGGGGGGGTGCAACGTGGGGGGCGGGACGGGAAGGGGATGCGACGGCGGAGGGGGGCTGCGACGGTGGAGGGGTTGCAACGGGGAGGGGCGGCGACGGGGGAGGGGGGTGCACCGGAGGAGGGGGGTGCAACCGTTGGCGGCACCAGTAAGGGTTCAACGGGTTCAACTGAACCCTTATTGGCCTGGAAGAAAAACTGCCCGATTTTTATAATTAAATACTGTTTGTATATAATTAAACACATTTATATGTCACAATCAAACCAAGTGCTGGGTTGGTTTTGACATCTTTATATTAATACAAGGGTCTTAGGTTCGAAACCCTCTAGCAGCATATTTCTCCCTTCCTGTTCTTTTTTTGTTTACAATATATACTCATAATTCTGTATTCTTCCCCCCAATAAACCTTTTTTTGTTTTCCTTTCCTCTTTTTCGTTTTATTTTTCTTTTACATTAAATAGAAAATTTTGATTTTGAATAGGTTGAGATGACACCCGTTGTTTTCCCAATATTCATGTAACACCCCCAAAATTTGGACCTTTTATATAATCAAAAACCCTGTTTTTATATCATAAAACAATCGTCCAAACCTTGGGAGTGTTACTGCTACATTTATTCTCCATAGAAAATAAATGCAAAGCAACAAAACAATTTAAAATCATTAAAGTCAAAATTAACTAAGTGGTCTAAAAGGTGCCCCATAAAAACTACAACCAATTCCCATAAAATGAATAACAAAAACCAACTTAAACTTAAACTGAAATAGAAATTGTCTCTTGACTAGATGGTTATTCTAAGCGTCTCCTCACTCGTAGCCAAGTACCTTTACCAACCTGCAAAAATAAATAGAAAAGAGACAAGAGAGACGAACTCCCAAAAATCAGATAAATTGAGTAATTCCAACTCCATCCCGTAAAATAAATAATTTTAGTTTGAAAACATTTTGAGTACATAAAATAGACAATTAAACAACAAGTACCAATTTAATAACTCCATTATTAAACTTATCACATAAAGATCAATATTAATTAAGTGAGGGAAAAAGAACGCTAAGGGTCGCGCGTAACCCTTGAGAATGGCCAAAGTAAGATGAGTACAGAATGTCCCTAGTGTGCACACCCCTCCCTAATTGTCTATGGGTCTCTGCGACCGCGCACCAATAGATTTAGGAGGAAGACTAAGCAGAAAGTTTAATACAGAATAATAGAAATCTACTAGAAGCCTATCGGGTCTCCACTAACATGCACCGATAGAACAACATCTAGAAGGGCAACCTGTTCCTAACCCTTACGGGCTTTTCCCTCTAAAATTACACTTTTCATAATTAGTATTTTAATAAGGCCATACACACAATACAAGTAGTTATAGGAAAAGACTAAAACAAGTTAAGTCCATTAATCAAGTCGGTTTACGCTACTTGTTTCTGAGGGTTCAGAATGGTCCAATAGTTTGCAATCTCAATGACAACCATAAACGAATGCGTCCAAGGATAACAAAAGTTCCACAAGATCAGTATCACTTCCATATAAGAAAATTATTATGGAGTTCAAGTATCCTCATAATAATACTACTAACTCGTATTAGATATACTTATAATATTCAAATTGTATAACTCATATATATATATATATATATATATACACAATCACTTAATTTCCATAGCACATAATAACACATAAATATATCCAAAATACTTTTCCTAACGGGACCTAAAATATATTGATGGACATCGAAAATTACCTCCAACGCGGGTGATTCGAACTAGTAACCTCCTTCACTGAAACTCACCCACGTATTCTCCTTCTACAACAAAAGAAAAATAGCAAATAAACACAGTGTGAACCTACTCTCTTACTCTCAGCAATTAGTCGGATATCGTTTTGTTAGTGTAATGCTAATTTGCTTCATTTCTGGTTCCTAGTAAAGTCTTTAAAACTCCAAGCCGGTTTGAAATAGTAATGTAAAATTTTATTACTCCAAAGTGGGAAAACCTCTTAAAACAAAAGTCCTTTATCATTTATAAAAAATTAAACTGATAAAGTGTAAGAACTAAAGATGAAACAGGAGTCACAAGACTACCTTAAAACGTTTATAAATCATATGTCAAAGTATTAACATAGAATATACAAGTATTATCAATCACATGTCCACACCATTGTTTATAAATAAATAAATTTACCCAAAATCTAAAAAAATGTCTATGTTCTAAATCATGTGATGTACGAAGGATAACAATGGAGTTTTTAAGGAGGGGAAGAGCATACCAACATTAATGATGAACGATATAATATAACGCATAGGAGATGATGGAAAATTTTCTTTGTTTTGGTACGACACAATCAAAATAGAGATGAGAGTCGGTGGTGCAATAGTTCAAAATAGCCGACAAGGTTGCGATTAAATACAAAGAATGAGGTAATACTTGTTCTAACCCTACCCTTATTCATACTCAAGGAAGAGAGATAAAGAGTAAGATGTGAGTTACTAGAGAAATGGTGGAAAAACAATGGGTTCAAATGGTGATGACGGCTGACCAGAAATTTGAAGGAGAAGAGTGATTTGAGAAGTCAATATTTGTGACGGCAAAATTAAGGTTTAGTGAGTATTTATAGGTTAGACTATTTAGGGTTTAATTAGCGTAGAAAACTCAGGAAATACAATTTAGAAAATTGTTGAATAAAATCTGAAAATCCATTTTTATAAATTTACATAATAAAAATCATAAAATATATTAACTCAAATCTGAAAAACAATTTAATTACTAAAATATCTATTGAAAAATACCTAAAAAGTTTGGGGTATTACATCTACTCCCCCTTAAAAATAAAGTTCGCCCTCGAACTTAAGAGTTAGATTTCACATAAGACCCCCTAATAGCGAAAATTTGAGAAATTACATTCACCCCCTCTAAAAGAAAAGTTCGTACTCGAACTTTAATGATGAATAATCGAAACGACAAAACTTGGGATATTACACATACTACTCCTTAAAATAAGGTTGGTCGCCTAACTAGAAGTTCGTCCTAAGACTTTAAGGTTAGCTACATACGACTACTTGTACAAAAGAAATGAATAAATTAGTATCACACTCTACCCCTCTTAAAAGGAGTTTCGTCCCCGGAACTCTAATCTTAAAGGTGCTACTCTTGCCATGCGCTTACTATCAAGGCATACTATCACAGGTGACACGTCATATAAACCCAAAAATAGTTCACACACGTCAATATTCTGAGGATGAAGTAGACTTATAGACAATAAGCCGTACCATATATTATCATCTTCAATTGAAATTTGTAAAAAAAAATCACGAGTAATGTAACTCAAAACCGCAACCAATAACACTCTAAGGAATGTAACACCAACTTCTGGTTGCCTCTGTTGGCAATGACGTGATCGTTTTTAGATAATAATTCCTTCATAAAAGACGTAGATCTCGAAAAGTTAATAAATTTAGGCTTATAAATCGCACAATTTGGAGCTGAGTGCCAAGAGCTAAGGTCTTTTGAATTTTTGTGTTTAATATCGGCATTGAAGTTGTGTGCAAAGATATATGGTTGTTGCTGCTAAGCTACTGCACGCAATGTTGTAGTGTTTTTGTTCACTTATTACTCCAGCTCCAGCTCCAGCTCCAGCTCCAGCTCCAGCTCTTCCTCCTCTATGATCTTGTTAATTACTTGCCTTTGGTTTCCTCCTCCCCTGAAACATAGCTTAATGTGTAGTCTATTCCGATCTATTCGCATAAGGGTTGGGTGGGAAATTCTTAACACCGCCCTTCGATGTAGAAATATTACTTCAAACGGTCACGTAAGAAAAGAAAAAAAAATTAAATAACATATTGTAGTACTAAAATTAAGCACTTCACATAATATATAAAAAGGACCCTTTTCGCGTCCCACGCTCACGGCTTTATTAGAACCTAATTAATATTATTTTCATTTATCTTAAACAACCCAATTCACTTTACTAATCTTAATTCTTAATTATTCCATTTAGTCCTAATTTAAAACTCGACACTAGCATCAATAGATCCGAAACCTAAGCTCTGAATACCAATTTGTAACACCCAAAATTTGGACCTTTTATATAATCAAAAACCCTGTTTTTATATCATAAAACAATCGTCCAAACCTTGGGAGTGTCACTGCTACATTTATTCTCCATAGAAAATAAATGCAAAGCAACAAAACAATTTAAAATCGTTAAAGTCAAAATTAACTAAGTGGTCTAAAAGGTGCCCCATAAAAACTACAACCAATTCCCATAAAATGAATAACAAAAACCAACTTAAACTTAAACTGAAATAGAAATTGTCTCTTGACTAGGTGGTTATTCTAAGCGTCTCTTCACTCGTAGCCAAGTACCTTTACCAACCTGCAAAAATAAATAGAAAAGAGACAAGAGAGACGAACTCCCAAAAATCAGATAAACTGAGTAATTCCAACTCCATCCCATAAAATAAATAATTTTAGTTTGAAAACATTTTGAGTACATAAAATAGACAATTAAACAACAAGTACCAATTTAATAACTCCATTATTAAACTTATCACATAAAGATCAATATTAATTAAGTGAGGGAAAAAGAACGCTAAGGGTCGCGCGTAACCTTTGAGAATGGCCAAAGTAAGATGAGTACAGAATGTCCCTAGTGTGCACACCCCTCGCTAATTGTCTATGGGTCTCTGCGACCGCGCACCAATAGATTTAGGAGGAAGACTAAGCAGAAAGTTTAATACAGAATAATAGAAACCTACTAGAAGCCTATCGGGTCTCCACTAACGTGCACCGATAGAACAACATCTAGAAGGACAACCTGTTCCTAACCCTTACGGGCTTTTCCCTCTAAGATTACACTTTTCATAATTAGTATTTTAATAAGGCCATACACACAATACAAGTAGTTATAGGAAAAGACTAAAACAAGTTAAGTCCATTAATCAAGTCGGTTTACGCTACTTGTTTCTGAGGGTTCAGAATGGTCCAATAGTTTGCAATCTCAATGACAACCATAAACGAATGCGTCCAAGGATAACAAAAGTTCCACAAGATCAGTATCACTTCCATATAAGAAAATTATTATGGAGTTCAAGTATCCTCATAATAATACTACTAACTCGTATTAGATATACTTATAATATTCAAATTGTATAACTCATATATATATATATATATATATATATATATATATATATACACAATCACTTAATCTCCATAGCACATAATAACACATAAATATATCCAAAATACTTTTCCTAACGGGACCTAAAATTGATGGACATCGAAAATTACCTCCAACGCGGGTGATTCGAACTAGTAACCTCCTTCACTGAAACTCACCCACGTATTCTCCTTCTACAACAAAAGAAAAATAGCAAATAAACACAGTGTGAACCTACTCTCTTACTCTCAGCAATTAGTCGGATATCGTTTTGTTAGTGTAATGCTAATTTGCTTCATTTCTGGTTCCTAGTAAAGTCTTTAAAACTCCAAGCCGGTTTGAAATAGTAATGTAAACTTTTATTACTCCAAAGTGGGAAAACCTCTTAAAACAAAAGTCCTTTATCATTTATAAAAAATTAAACTGATAAAGTGTAAGAACTAAAGATGAAACAGGAGTCACAAGACTACCTTAAAACGTTTATAAATCATATGTCAAAGTATTAACATAGAATATACAAGTATTATCCATCACATGTCCACACCATTGTTTATAAATAAATAAATTTACCCAAAATCTAAAAAAATGTCTATGTTCTAAATCATGTGATGTACGAAGGATAACAATGGAGTTTTTAAGGAGGGGAAGAGCATACCAACATTAATGATGAACGATATAATATAACGCATAGGAGATGATGGAAAATTTTCTTTGTTTTGGTACGACACAATCAAAACAGAGATGAGAGTCGGTGGTGCAACAGTTCAAAATAGCCGACAAGGTTGCGATTAAATACAAAGAATGAGGTAATACTTGTTCTAACCCTACCCTTATTCATACTCAAGGAAGAGAGATAAAGAGTAAGATGTGAGTTACTAGAGAAATGGTGGAAAAACAATGGGTTCAAATGATGATGACGGCTGACCAGAAATTTGAAGGAGAAGAGTGATTTGAGAAGTCAACATTTGTGACGGCAAAATTAAAATTTAGTGAGTATTTATAGGTTAGACTATTTAGGGTTTAATTAGCGTAGAAAACTCAGGAAATACAATTTAGAAAATTGTTGAAAAAATTCTGAAAATCCATTTTTATAAATTTACATAATAAAAATCATAAAATCTATTAACTCAAATCTGAAAAACAATTTAATTACTAAAATATCTATTGAAAAATACCTAAAAAGTTTGGGGTATTACAATTCAACACCAATTGAACCATCTCAAAATCTCCAACATTTCAAAAAGTGAACCTCTAATACAAGAAAATAAAAACTCGTCGAGTTCAATTATAATTTATTTTAGTGTTATTGTAATAAAACATATGTACCACCGAATTATTAATTATAAGTTGGATTATGGATTTTGATGTTTGATTTTATTATATGTTTCTGAAAAATTTCGAAACCTTTAATGGCGAATCCTGGCACCGCCGCTGGGTGCAACGTAGGGTGGGCTGCGACGTTGGGGGATGCGACGGGAAGGGGGCGGCGACGGGAGTGGCTGGAAATCCTAATCGGGCTGGGCTAAATTTAGCCCATTGGTTTTTAAAGTCTCCCAGTTTATTATTAGCATATAAAAAAAATCTGCAACTAATTACACAATAATGATTCTGCCTTGGTGGTTACATACATGCTAAGTTTCTATGATTATTCCCCTAGGTCTAGGGTTCAAACCTTTGATGAAGCCATTTTTTTTAACTAATTTGTTTTATATTCATTTAATAAATTATTGAACCTTTATGCGTTATCTTATTTCAATAAATAAAAAACCTTGCACATGCAGAGAATAACTTGAAAAGTGAATCACTCGCAAGATTAATCTATAAGAATTTATACTATAATCTATTTGTTATTTGACAATATATTTGTCAATAAATTATATAAAAACTTATTATTTATATCATTCGCGAGATTAATTTTATTTTTCGTAATTTATTTTCATTTTAATTTTCATTTATAGCTTAATAAATAAAAAACATTGTTGTTGATTTTTGCGATGGTAAATGTCCGTCTATATTGTTGGTAGTTACCTTAAGCTATTTTCAGACTAAGTATGGAAAATATTGTTGAAAATATGTTATGGTAATTGTCCGTCTATATTGTTGGTAGTTACCCTAAAATATTTTTAGAACTAAGTATTAACCATTTTCTTATGGATGTGCGTTATCATTCTTAAGTTCTTATGGTTATTACCAACATAATCCATAGATAATATTCAAACACAATATAAATAGTATCCACCCTTATTTTCGTAAATTAATTTTAATTTTAATTTTAATTTATAGCTTAATTTGTTTAAGCTTTTAATTACATTCTTTTTCTTATTTTTTTAAAATATAATTTATATACTTAATTATTATTTTTGTTGGTTTTAATGAATAAATAAATGATATAATTACGATTTAAAAAGAAAAAAATCATTAATTAAACTAATTAAGCTACAAAGTAATAAATAAAGGTGTCAACACACTATTCGTCATACGCACGTTATTGTTGGGTTATGTCATGGTAATTTCCATCTATGGTTGTTGGTAGTTACCTTAAAAAACTTATAGATCCTAATATTTCTTTATTTTTTTTTCTAGGATATTTCATTATACTTTTTTTACCTTTGTTTCTTATATTGTATCTTAATTAATTTAACTAGCGATTTTTATTTTTTTTAACTCGTAGTTATTTAACCAAGCTTGAGCAATTTTATGCTCAATCATTTATCTTGGGTTATTAAATTTAAATAAAGAAAATTAATAGAAAATTATTCTATGAATTCTAATTGTTTGGATAATTGTTTAAGGTAACTACCAACAATATAGATTGGACATTACCAACACACAAAGCCAAGAACAAAGTCTTTGTTCGTGATTTTTAAGATTTTCCAAAACACGGTATATATTAACATTGTTGTTGGCTTGTGTGTTGGTGGTGTCACATTATTATTTTTATTGGTTTTAATACATAATTAAATAATATAAATATGAGTTAAAAGGAATAAAAACCGTTAATTAAACTAATGAAGCTATAAAATGAGAAACAAAGGTGATTTATTTTCTTTGTTTAAATCATTTTATTATTGAATTATTTAAGATTCAAGATTCAATGGTTTGTTTGGTAAGTCCAACCTTATGTTCAATAATGATGTTTCAATTTCTATTCCATGTCTAACACTGCACATTTCATATCATATTCTAAATTTTTTGTAAATATGGGTTTTCAAGGCTATATTATAGAACAAGAATCGGAACAATTACTTAGTGTTAATCGACTTTGCTAAAAATCAACGACCTTAAACTACCTTTATAAAAATATATATATCCATTTAATTTAATGCAAGGTTTTTCAATATTTCAACATAAAAATTATTGGTAAATTTTAATTGTAACGAGAACTTTAATTTCAATTTAAACACGGAACGCTTAAAAAAGAATTCAAACGAATTGTTCACGGGTTTTAGCGAGTCGATAATGAAGTTGTTCGAGCTTTATTCAATTACAACAATCGAGTTTGTTCAAAATTGTACGTTTATTAACTTAACAAACGAGTTTGGATGAGTTTTGACTGAGCTTGTTTGCGAGTAGTTCGTGAAAGTATCGATTCATTTCCTCCCCTATTGTGAACAATTTAAAATGGAAATCATAGCTTCCATTGATTCATTATTTGTTCAAGATTGTACGTTTATTAACTGAACAAACGAGTTTGGATGAGTTTTGGCCAAGCTTGTTTACGAGTAGTTCGCCGAAGTATCGACTCATTTTCTCCACTATCTAGTGTTGACATTGTATAGAAAATGTATTAACCAAATGAATTTTAAATAACGGATAAAAGAAAGGGGTTTTAGCCAAGTTAGCCGGAATATGAGCTTGTTTTGAATTGTGACATGATTCTTCGGTTCAATAATGATGTTTCAATTTCTAATTCATGTCTAACAATGCACATTTCATATCATATTCTTAAAATTTTGTAAAAATAGCGGTTTTCAAGGCTATATTATACGGAGTAGAACAAGAATGGGAAGAATTACTTAGTTTTAATCGACTTTGCTAAAAATAAACGACTTTAAACTACCTTTATAACAAAATTTTATATATCCTTTTAATTTAATGCAAGGGCTTTCAATATTTCAACATATCAATTATTGCTACATTTTAATAGTAACGATAACTTTAATTTCAATTTAAACACCGGAACGCTTAAAAAGGAATTCAAATGAATTGTTCACGGATGTTAACGAGTCGATAATGAAGTTGCTCGAGCTTTGTTCAATTACAACAATCTTACGTTATTGGTTCAAGATTGTACGTTTATTAACTTAACAAACGAGTTTGGATGAGTTTTGACAGAGCTTGTTTGCGAGTAGTTCGCGAAGTATAGGCTCATTTGCTCCACTTTTGTGAACAATTTGAAATGGAAATCATATATTGGTTTTCCATATTAATTGAAAACGAATAAGGAAAAACACTTATTTTGAAATGATTAGATCTAAAAAGTATTCATGGTAACTACTAACAACGTATATGGACATTACCAATATACTAGCCATCAAAAATGTTAATTATATCTTGCTTTGGATAGTTCCATCTAAGTTGTTGGTAGTTACCTTAACTTACTGTGACAAAAAGTACACGCACGCACAATTGCCGGTTCCTCAAAATTTAAGTTCCTCAAATTCAAATATTTTGGCGGTTCTCCAAAATTTTCATCTATCAATTTTGTTAAAACCCCAAAATTTTCTCTCTCCTAACAAAAAATTCCCACAACTTTCTCTCTCCTAAAATTCCCCCAAATTTTCTTTCTCCTAAATTCACCAAACAATTTCCTCTCCTAAAATTTTCCAAGGTATTTTTAACTCAAATTATTTTTCTAAAACGAATTTAAGTTTTTAATTTATAATTTCAATTTGCGTGGTTCTTTGAATCTGCATTATAATATTATTAAAAATTAGGAGAGAGAAAATTAGGCAAACTTAATTAAAAATGGGGGTTTGAAATTTCTCTCTCCTGGTGGGTGGTGCGACGGCGCGGGTGGGGGAGCGGCATGGCTGGGGATACGGCGTGGTCATGGGCACTGGGCATCGCTGCTCGTCGCGCGTGGGCGGGGGGAGAGGGGTTTTGGGTAGCGACATAAGTAGGTGGTGGTCGCGGCTGGAGGTGGGAGGCGACTTTAGAGGGTTTTAAGGCGTTTGGGCGCGGCGTTGGGTGAGAGGCGAGTTTCTGGCTTTGACGGGGTGACAAGGGGCTTAATTTCGGTGCGACGGAGGGGTATGGGTCGCGACCTCCCGGTTG
The DNA here is from genome assembly GCF_020520425.1 of Spinacia oleracea. Lineage (NCBI taxonomy): Eukaryota > Viridiplantae > Streptophyta > Magnoliopsida > Caryophyllales > Amaranthaceae > Spinacia > Spinacia oleracea. Next base: position 128,330,897 of record NC_079490.1, on the reverse strand, counting down.
TGACTCGGCGGCGGCGGCCGACAGTTGCAGTGGTGGTGGTTGTTTGCTCTAACCGGGTTGGGTTAATTAGGGCCCAAAGTTTTTTTTTTTAATCTCCCAGTTTAAATTATGTTTATAATTTAAATCATGTAACCAAGTGACATGAAGGCAATTCTGTCTTGGTGGTTATGAGCATGATAAATTCCTAATCTTGACACCCCATGGTTTGAGGTTCGATTCTTGATGGGACCATTCTTTTCCTTTTTTTGATGACACCCCATTGTTGGTAGTTGCCTTAAACTATTTTTACAATTAAGTGTTGAAAATATGTTATGGTAAATGTCCGTCTATATTAATTGTTAGTAGTTACCTTAAACTATTTTTAGAACTAAGTATTGATAATATTGTTTAAAATATGTTATGGTAATTGTCCGTCTATATTGTTGGTAGTTACCTTAAACTATTTTTAGAACTAAGAACCATTTTTTATTTTTTACATTTACTTGATGTAACCATTTTTATTTCTTTTTATTTTTGTGTTTTTATTTTTGACATTTACTTATATCTTCTAAAATAAAAAGATAAATCTTATGGAATTAATATTTTTTTAATTAAATATCAAACTTTTACGTGTTATCTTATTTCAATAAATATAAACTCTTGGACATATAACTATTAACTTGAAAAGTGAATCACTCGTGAGATTAATATTATAAAAATTTATATTATAATCTATTCGTTTGAGGCAACTTGCAAGAAAATATAAGGACATTACTAAAACGCAAATATAGATGGACATTGTTGTTGATTTTTGCGATGGTAAATGTCTGTCTATATTGTTGGTAGTTACCTTAAATTATTTTTAGAACTAAGTATTGACAATATGTTGAAAACATGTTATGGTAAATGTCCATCTATATTGGTGGTAGTTACCTTAAACTATTTTTAGAACTACGTATTAACTATTTTCTTATGGATGTGCGTTACCATTCTTATGTTCTTATGGTTATTACCAACATAATCCCTATATAGTATCCAAACACAATATAAATAGTATCCACCGTTATTTTCTTAAATTAATTTTCATTTATAGCTTAATTTGTTTAAGCTTTTAATTACATTTTTTTTTAAATATAATTTATATACTTAATTATTATTTTTGATGGTTTTAATGAATAAATAAATTATATAATTACGATTTAAAAAGAAAAAATTTGTTAATTAGCTAATTAAGCTACAATAAAGTATATGATTACGATATAAGGATCATTTATTAATAATTAATATGACAACCCAATATACTTCAATTAAATTACTATATCAATGAACATAACCTCAATTAAATTACTTCAAACCTTATTCTCTTAAATCGTTCAAGATCATGGGTTATATACTTTGGAGAATCCATCAATGAGTTTTTTTAATCTAACACCGTTTAATCGTCATCAATTATTTAATTTCATATCTCCACATAATATTTCATTGTTCGAATTATGTTGGTAATGTCCATCTATGTTATTGGTATTACCTTAAGTAATTTATTGTTTAATTATTTTATTGTTCTTCATTTTAATTTTCATTTATAGCTTAATTTGTTGAAGATTTTAATTACTTTTTATTTTTCTTATTTTATTAATATAATTATAAGCTTCATTATTATTTTTATTGGTTTTAATACATAATTAATTAATATAAATATGAGTTAAAAAGAATAAAAATCGTTAATAAAACTAATGAAGCTATAAAATAAGAAACAAAGGTTATTTATTTTCTTCGTTTAAATCATTTTATAGTTGAGTTATTTAAGATTCAAGATTCAATGGTTTGTTTGGTCATGTCCAACCTTATGTTCAATAATGATGTTTCTATTTCTATTTCATGTCTAACACTGCACATTTCATATCATATTCTAATTTTTTTTGTAAATATGGGTTTTTTACATAACAATTATTGCTAAACGAGCATGTTAGTGGAATAAGGTCGAATAAACAAGTTTAGGTGAGTTTTGTCCGACCTTGTTTGCGAGTAGTTCGCGAAAGTATGAGCTCATTTGCTCCACTATTGTGAACAATTTGAAATGGAAATCATATATTGGTTTTCCATATTAATTGAAAAAATGGGGGAAAAACACATATTTTGAAATAATTAGATCTAAAAGGTATTCATGGTAACTACTAACACATATATGGACATTACCAACATACTAGCCAACAACAATTTCAATTATATCTTATTTTGGATAGTTTCCATCTATGTTGTTGGTAGTTACCTTAACTTACTAGGACAAAAAGTACACGCACTTACAATTGGCGGTTCAACAAATTTAAGTTCCTCAAATTCAAGTATTTTGGCAGTTTTCCAAAATTTTCATCTACAATTTTTGTTAAAAACCCAAAATTTTCTCTATCCCCACAAAAATTTACAAAAAATTTATCTCTCCTAAAATTCCCCGAATATCTCTCTCTTTTAAAATTCTCAAAAATTTTCTCTCTCTTAAAATTTCCCAAAATTTTCTCTCTCCTAAAGTTTTTTTAATTTCTCAAATTAATTTTCTGAAACAAATATAAGTTTTTAATTTACAATTTCAATTCATTATGGTGTCTATGGTGGAGTTCACTATTAAATTTCTTTGAGTTTGCGTGGTTGGAGATTCATTTTGGTTGTACCAGAATTTAGAACTAAATATTGCAAATTTATTGTATTTTGTTTTAGATCTATTAATAAAAGTTGCAGACTTGTAATGTGTGGCGTCTTTGTTATTTTTTTGAGAGTTTACAGCTATTCCATGAACCCTTGAAACCATGGAAGCTACTGCCTACTGGGAGTATGAGAGAGAAGATGATGAACAATGCGTTAAAATAGCAAAAGACGATGAGTTTTATTGATTTAAAAATTAATTATAAAACGGTGGTCATTACCAAACATGAGGTTGGACATTACTAAACAAACCATCATTATAGTGAAGATTGACACTAACCATACTTAATATTGGACATGACCAAACCTATAAAGTTTCTTCAAAATTGACAAAATAATTTACAACTTGGTAATCAAAAAATATAATGAAATTACCAAACACGTACAAGGACTTTGTTCTTAGCTTTGTGTGTTGGTAATGTCCATCTATATTGCTGGTAGTTACCTTAAACAAATTTTAAATATAAATATTATACTTTTTATTCATTTTTACCTTTGTTTCTTATATTGTATCTTCATTAGTTTAACTAACGATTTTTATTCTTTTTAACTCGTAATATATAGTTTATTTGTGCATTAAGACCAATAAAAATAATAATTATGATTGGTCATGTCCAGTACTATGTATGGTCATTTTCAATCTTCACTACGTTGATAATTTGTTTGTAATGTCCAACCACATATTTGGTAATTACCACATTTCTATAATTAATTTCAAAACCAACAATTGTCGTCTTCTTCTTCCACTTTAATGCACTATTCATCATATTATTCCGCACACTCCCAGTAGCTTTCATGACATCAAAATTTTGAGGAATAGTTGAATTAAAAAAAATTATATCGTTTGAATCTAAATATGGGTAGTTAGTAGAATTGGGTAACACCTATATCTGAAGCATAAATCAATAAAAAACTTGAAAATGCCAAGAATTTTAACAAATCAGAATAGATCCAGATTGAATTTGCAAAGACAAGCTCAAAGAAATTCATTCAAAAATCCATGAGTTAATATACAAGGATTAACTTGAAAAATTATGATATGACAAAGTACAATCAAATAAAATCTAAAAATCTAAAATGGGATTTGAATCTCCATGTTCATAGCTTTAGTTGGTGATAGTGAGGACATGATTCCCGAAATCTCCTTGAGAGCTTCCAATTTTAGAGAGAGAGAGAGAGGGAGAGAGAGGCTGGAGAAGTGGTGAGGATTGGTTAGTTAGGGTTATAGAATATTTATACTTGAGGTTAATAGGTTGAATGATGTGAATTTGGGCTTGGGCCTATGTAAAGAAGTCCATCGAAAACATACGTGTAGCTGGTAACTACCAGTAATATACATGGTCATTGTCAAACTTTACTACACCGATGGCTTGGTTGGTCATGTCCAACCTAATATTTGGTAATGACCATAGTTCTATATTTAACTGTAAAATCAACATCTCTTATCGTATTTTCCTTTTCAACGCACTGTTCATCATCTTCTCCCTCATACTTTCAGTATGCAGTAGCTTAAATGGCCTTAAAGTTCAGAGAAATAGTTGTATACTCCAAAAAAATTCCTAAGAAGCTAGACCTATACTACAACCTTTATTTTCAGATATAAAACAAATACACACTAAATTTGCAATACTTAGATCCAAATTTTGGGATAATGAACCTCCAACCACGCAAATTCAAAGAAAATTAGTAGTGAGATTCACCACACAAATTGAAATTGTAAATTAAAAACTTAAATTCGTTTCAGAAAAATAATTTGAGTTAAAAATACTTTGGGAAATTTTATGAGAGGGAAATTGTTTGGTGAATTTTAGGAGAGAGAAAAAATTGGGAATTTTAAAAGAGAGAGAAATTTGGGAATTTTAGGAGAGATAAATTTTTTGTAAATTTTTGTGAGGAGAGAGAAAATTTTGGGTTTTGAACAAAAATTGTAGATGAAAATTGTAATCCCCCGCAATTTAATACATTTTATTAATATATTTTAACGTATATTTAATTATATTTAAATAAGAATTTACGAATTTTAGAAATAAATATATAATTTACGTATATTTATTTTATTACATTTTGAATATTTTAACGATTTATGAAATCAAAAATAATTTTAGAATTTTATGTTGAAAAGAATTTGAATTACGAAAACACGTTTGAATTTGGAGAAAAATCCCGATCGGTTTTGAATTCAAACACTAAAACAAAATTCTAATCCTAGCCCAAATCGGTAAAGCCCAAATAGATAACCCACAATTCCCTATCCATGTTTCAATTTAATTTCACGTAAAACAATAATCTCAATTCTCTCCTTTATTCAACTTCACGTGAAACAAAACCCTCAAACCTCTTCCTCGCCTTCACGTGGAACTGCTGCTTCCTCCTCCCCCTTTGTCAGTTGCCACCACCAACACCACCACCAGCGCACACCACCACCACTGCACTCCTTGCTTCAGCGCCGTCGTCGACCACCGTCGACGTGCTCCTCCTCCCTCTGCCGGTACTTTCTCCTCCTCCCTCTTCTCTTTAGTTTTTCTTTTTCTTTCTTGTTTTTCGCTCCTCCTCACCTTGTTTTTGCTTGGCCGTCGAACAAGCACCACCGCGCGCGACCCCTCGCCGCACCACATGCACCGCCGCTACGGCCCTGCCCAGCCGGCCTCCCTCTTTCCTCTTCCACACCCACAAGCACAGCCCCATATCTTCATTGGTTCTCTCTTCGTTGCTTGCACAACCACCACAACGTGACTGCCTCCACCGCTGCACAGCCGCGACCACCTACTCGCCGCCGTGCCACCTTGTCCGCCGGCAGTTTCTCTCTCTCCCCTTATTCGGTTAAATCCTTAAACCTTTAGACTAATTGAATGTCTTAATTATATTTTTAGTTTAAATTATGATTCTTGAATTTAAATTATAAGTCTCATGATTTAATTTGCAAATTTCAGATTTTTATATTTGCTTAACTGAATTATTAATTTTCAGATTTGTATATTATGTTTAAATAATATATTTAATTTTCAGATTATATAAATGCATTGAAATATTGATTTTTAATTATTTAAAGTATGAATTTTAAGGTTTTAATGGTTGTAAATCATGGTAGGGCGATTGTGGATTATTAAAATTATTGTTTCAACGTCTAGGTATGTTAAGTTGGTCTTGGCGAAGCTTTTAAACGAATTTATATTGCTGAAAATTAAAGTATGATGTTTGCGAAGAGTTTTCAACGAATTTCAATCATTGATTCAATAATTATTATGCTAGGAGATCAAATACTCAAGTTTTGATATTGGGGAAGGTTCTAAATATGTTTAAGATGGGTTTAGAATGCTTTGTTATAGTTGTGAATGATTAGAAGTTGATTGGAATCCTTGTTGGTTGTTTTAGGCGGAGAATTCTCTTTAGGCGACTTTCAAAAGTGTTAAAGTGGCCTATCAGTTTGTTTACACAAGGTACGTACATACCTGTGTGCTTGGGGATGTGTGCTTATGTGGAAACTGTTGTGGTAGTTTTTCCAATGGTTGATGACGAGGAGGTATCCGGTTCCACGTAGAGTCGAGTCCAGTCCACGTCGGGCGGTGTTCCTGCAAAACAAGAATATTCCCGTAGGAATATTCCCTCCGATGCTTAAGTAAGATTAGGGTCTTAGAAAAAGGTTCTTAATAAGAAGAAAGCATTAACTGTCTGAAATTGAAGGGTGTTTCTCTATCTAGGAACTTGTGTCAATTCCTTGGGAATTGAGTGTATTTATAGCCTCCCCCCTTTTGGGGGAAACCCTAGGAAGGAATCACATGATTGGCTAGGTTACCATGACATGACAAGTGTCTTTGTCATAACATTCTCTACATTGGGCCATGAGCTTTAAAGAGGTGTTTCTACACTTATTTTAGTCATACATCATCTTTTACCCACTCCATAGTAGCTGCCAAGTAGGCGCTCTGCTTACTGGGATGTGCCACGTGGCACGGTGTGGTTGGGCCTGGCTGGCTAGGTATTTTTACCCACATCATTTGCCCCTCAAGAAGGGTAGTAGAGTAAAACGACTTTTGTAGTACCCATTCTTGACTGTTGATTCCTTAATCAGATTCTTGGAACCGAAGAGAGAGCGCCAAGTGGAGACTCTTCCAATTCTGTCCTCACTATAATGTTAGGTTATGATACATATGACATTACATAGATCATGCGGACACAACCATTAACCCAGGACAACATATTATTTACACATAATCATATAGCATAATTTAGATGCATACTCTTTGTTGCGTGCCCTCCCTAGCTGCGCCCGAACCGAACAAGAACAAGTCTTTAGGACTCCAAGTGTCGTCCCTCCCTAGATAGTCCACAGCACGTCCGGATCCGCCTTAAGATTGACCAACTAGAATCGCCCTTAAGGTACTAGAAAATTTCGGCACTTTTATGAGCAAGATGTGTGTTTTAATTTTCTCTCAAAAAACTCACTTTTGAATACTTTGAAACTTGTTATAAATTGTGAGCCCTAGCCTCATATTTATAGGGGTATGGAAAGGGAATCGAAATCCTATTCAGATACAAATTAATTAAACCTAGAATCCTACAAGAACTCTAATTTAATTAATTTATCAAATAGAATTAGGAATTTAATCATTAACCGAACTCTGCATGTTTTAGGAAACGTGCACGAACACAAACACTTGCACACACACGCACGGCAGCCACGATGGGCCCCCATGCGTGCGCGCGAGCAGCAGCCCACGCAGCGCCCGCGTGCGCTGCGCGCTGCGCGTGCTGTGCGCGCTGTGCGCGCTGCGCGTGCTGTGCGCGCTGTGCGCGCTGCGCAGCCTGCTGGGCCTGGCCTTGCGCTGGGCCTGGCGTGGCTGTTTGTGCGGCGCGCTTGGCTTGCTGGGCGATGGCCTGGCTTCGTGCTGGGCCTCGTCCGGCAGGCCTCGTCCGATGTTTATTCGTACGATGCGCTTCCGATTAAATTTTCCGATTCCGGAATTCATTTCCGATACGAACAATATTAATATTTCCGATTCCGGAATTAATTTCCGTTTCGAACAAATATTTAATATTTCCGTTTCCGGAATTATTTTCCGATTCCGGTAATATTTCCGATTCTGACAATATTTCCGTTTCCGGCAATATTTCCGATTCTGGCAATATTTCCATTTCCGATAATATTTTCCGATACGTACCATGTTTCCGTTTCTGGCAACATCTACGACTTGGATAATATTTATATTTCCGATACGATCCATATTTCCGTTTCCGGCAATATCATCGTTTCCGGAGTATTCATTTCTTGCCTGTGACGATCTTAGCTCCCACTGAAACCAAGATCCGTCGGTTCCGAATATTCATAGATGGATTATTTAATGCCATTAAATACTTGATCCGTTTACGTACTATTTGTGTGACCCTACGGGTTCAGTCAAGAGTAAGCTGTGGATTAATATCATTAATTCCACTTGAACTGAAGCGGCCTCTAGCTAGGCATTCAGCTCACTTGATCTCACTGAATTATTAACTTGTTAATTAATACTGAACCGCATTTATTAGACTTAACATAGAATGCATACTTGGACCAAGGGCATTATTTCCTTCAGTCTCCCATTTGTCCTTAGGGACAAGTGTGCATTTCCTAATTCCTTTGTCTCTCGATGCTTGCTCTTGAACATAAGGTAAGAGTTGTCATCCTTATTACGTCCAGAGGTGTTCCTCGGTTTCAGAGTTCAACTGATCAAATAAACAGATAATCATAGCCTATGATTCATCCGAGCACGGCCATGCATTTCACAGTTTCTAGCTCTCCGAGTGGCCTTGTACAACTTTTAAGCATCTCATCCCGATTTATGGGAGGACAATCCCAATCTTGCGATCTTGAGATTAGACTTCGTTTGATAGGTGATTACCTGAGCGTTGCCTTTATAGCCTCCTTTTACGGTGCGACGGCTGGTCAACGTCAAAGCAACCAGTTCTCAAACAAGTAATCTCAAATCACTCAGGTATTGAGGATTTAGTGTCTAATAATTTAATGAAATTTACTTATGACAGACTTTCATCTCTTACAGTAAAGTTTCATAGGTCTTGTCCGATACTAGTCTTCCCAAAGTAAGTATCTATGCAAATGATTATGACATTGCCATGTCCACAAAGTTCAAGAAACAGAACTACTAGTCATCTTGCATTCTAATCGTCTAACGTTTTCTATGCGTCCAATTTTATAGAAAACTCCGATTAGGGACCATTTTCAACCTTTGACATTCAAGTTCACTTGATAGACATTTCTTAGTCACAGGACTGGTCCTGACAGTCTATCTTGAATATATCGTCAAATTGAAGGGACTCATCATTTAATAAACCACAAATTAAATGGATAAATGAATTCATTTCATTTATTGTGAATGATTAACCAATAATGTTTTACAAAGATTTAAACTCTAAAACTTTAAAACATTAAACAGAGACATCAAAGCCATTCTCCAATATGCTTGATTCCCATAGCTGCAGTGTGCGAGTTGTGCTTCGCCTGCGGCAGAGGTTTAGTTAATGGATCTGATATGTTGTCATCAGTTCCAATTTTGCTTATCTCGACTTCTTTTCTTTCAACGAACTCTCGTAGAAGGTGAAATCTACGAAGTACATGCTTGACTCTCTGGTGGTGTCTAGGCTCTTTTGCCTGTGCAATAGCTCCGTTATTATCACAATACAGGGCTATTGGTCCTTTAATGGAGGGGACTACACCAAGTTCTCCTATGAACTTCCTTAGCCATATAGCTTCCTTTGCTGCTTCATGTGCAGCAATGTACTCCGCTTCAGTTGTAGAATCCGCAATGGTGCTTTGCTTAGCACTTTTCCAGCTTACTGCTCCTCCGTTGAGGCAGAAGACAAACCCAGACTGTGATCTAAAATCATCTTTGTCGGTTTGGAAACTTGCGTCCGTATAGCCTTTAACATTTAATTCATCATCTCCACCATAGACCAGGAAGTCATCTTTGTGCCTTTTCAGGTACTTCAGAATATTCTTGGCAGCAGTCCAATGCGCCTCTCCTGGGTCTGACTGGTATCTGCTCGTAGCACTGAGTGCGTACGCAACATCCGGGCGTGTACATATCATAGCATACATTATTGAACCAATCAATGATGCATATGGAATCCCATTCATTCGTCTACGCTCATCAAGTGTTTTTGGGCACTGAGTCTTGCTTAGAGTCATTCCATGAGACATGGGTAGGTAGCCTCGCTTGGAGTCCGCCATCTTGAACCTATCAAGCACCTTATTGATATAAGTGCTTTGACTAAGTCCAATCATCTTTTTAGATCTATCTCTGTAAATCTTGATGCCCAATATGTACTGTGCTTCTCCTAGATCCTTCATCGAAAAACATTTCCCAAGCCAAATCTTGACAGAGTTCAACATAGGAATGTCATTTCCGATAAGTAATATGTCGTCGACATATAATACTAGGAAAGCAATTTTGCTCCCACTGACCTTCTTGTATACACAAGATTCGTCTGCGTTCTTGATGAAACCAAAGTCACTGACTGCTTCATCAAAACGTCTATTCCAGCTCCTGGATGCCTGCTTCAATCCGTAGATTGACTTCTTTAGCTTGCATACCTTTTTAGCATTCTTTGGATCCTCAAAACCTTCAGGCTGTGTCATAAACACAGTTTCTGTTAAAACGCCGTTTAAGAAAGCAGTTTTGACATCCATCTGCCATATTTCGTAATCGTAATATGCAGCGATTGCTAACATTATTCGAATAGACTTTAGCATTGCAACTGGTGAAAAGGTTTCATCGTAATCCACACCGTGGACTTGCCTGTAACCTTTTGCGACCAATCTAGCTTTGAAAACTTCAAGTTTCCCATCCTTGTCCTTTTTCAGTTTGAAAACCCATTTGCTTCCAATGGCTTGGTAGCCATCTGGCAAATCGACCAAATCCCATACTTGGTTTTCAGACATGGAGTCTAATTCAGATTGCATGGCTTCTTGCCATTGCTTGGAGCTAGGGCTCGTCATAGCTTGCTTGTAAGTCGCAGGTTCATCACTTTCAAGTAATAGAACGTCATAGCTCTCGTTCGTCAAAATACCTAAGTATCTTTCCGGTTGAGATCTATATCTTTGCGATCTACGCGGGGTAACATTTCTAGATTGACCATGAATTCTCACCAGATTCTTCTAAAGATCTCTGAGTTTCATCCTGAATGTCTTCTTGAGCATTCTCTAGAGTTTGTTGTTCGACTCGAATTTCTTCGAGGTCTACTTTTCTCCCACTTGTCATTTTGGAAATGTGATCCTTCTCCAAAAAGACACCATCTCGAGCAACAAACACTTTGTTCTCAGATGTATTGTAGAAGTAATACCCCTTTGTTTCCTTTGGATAGCCCACAAGGATACATTTGTCAGATTTTGGATGAAGTTTGTCTGAAATTAATCGTTTGACGTATACTTCACATCCCCAAATCTTAAGAAAAGACACATTTGGAGGCTTTCCAAACCATAATTCGTATGGAGTCTTTTCGACAGCTTTAGACGGAGCTCTATTTATAGTGAGTGCAGCTGTATTTAGTGCATGTCCCCAAAATTCTAATGGAAGTTCGGCCTGACCCATCATTGACCTGACCATGTCTAGCAAGGTTCTGTTCCTCCGTTCTGACACACCGTTCCATTGTGGTGTTCCAGGAGGAGTCAATTCTGATAGAATTCCACATTCTTTCAGATGGTCATCAAATTCATAGCTTAGATATTCACCGCCTCTATCAGACCGCAGTGCCTTAATCTTCTTGCCTAATTGATTCTCTACTTCACTCTGAAATTCCTTGAATTTGTCAAAGGATTCAGACTTATGCTTCATTAGGTAGACATAACCATACCTACTGAAGTCATCAGTGAAAGTGATAAAGTAGCTGAAACCACCTCTAGCATTTGTACTCATTGGTCCACATACATCTGTATGGATTAAACCCAATAGTTCATTTGCTCTTTCTCCAACTTTAGAGAAAGGTTGCTTTGTCATTTTGCCAAGTAAACATGATTCGCATTTACCATAATCCTCTAAGTTAAATGGTTCTAGAATTCCTTCCCTTTGAAGTCTTTCTAAGCGTTTCAAGTTTATATGGCCTAATCGACAATGCCACAGATAGGTGAGATCTGAATCATCCTTTTTGGCCTTTTTGGTATTTATGTTATATACTTGTTTGTCGTGATCTAATAAATAAAGTCCATTGACTAATCTAGCAGATCCATAAAACATCTCTTTAAAATAAAACGAACAACTATTGTCTTTTATTAAAAAGGAAAATCCCTTAGCATCTAAGCAAGAAACTGAAATGATGTTTTTAGTAAGACTTGGAACATGGAAACATTCTTCCAGTTCCAAAACTAGCCCGGAGGGCAACGACAAATAGTAAGTTCCTACAGCTAATGCAGCAATCCGTGCTCCATTTCCCACTCGTAGGTCGACTTCACCCTTGCTTAACTTTCTACTTCTTCTTAGTCCCTGTGGATTGGAACATAAGTGTGAGCCACAACCTGTATCTAATACCCAAGAAGTTGAATTAGCAAGTATACAGTCTATAACGAAAATACCTGAAGATGGAACGACTGTTCCGTTCTTCTGATCTTCCTTTAGCTTCAAGCAATCTCTCTTCCAATGCCCCTTCTTCTTGCAGTAGAAGCATTCGGATTCAGAAGTGGGTTGACTGACCTTCCTCTTTGCAGATTTGGCGCCAGTTTGCTTAGTTGGGCTGGCCTTGTTGCCACCTTTCTTAGCATTCCTCTTCTTTCCAGATTTCTTGAACTTGCCCCCACGCACCATAAGCACATCCTGCTTATCACTTTTGAGCGTCTTTTCAGCGGTCTTCAGCATACCGTGAAGCTCAGTGAGCGTTTTGTCCAGACTATTCATACTGTAGTTCAGTTTGAACTGATCATACCCGCTATGAAGAGAATGTAGGATGGTGTCTATAGCCATTTCCTGAGAAAATTGCTGATCCAGCCGACTCATATTCTCAATGAGTCCAATCATTTTGAGAACATGTGGACTTACGGGCTCGCCTTTCTTAAGCTTGGTCTCAAGAATTTGCCTATGAGTCTCGAATCTTTCGACTCGAGCCAGATCTTGGAACATGTTCTTCAACTCACTGATGATTGTGAAAGCATCTGAGTTGATGAACGTTTTCTGCAGATCCGCACTCATGGTGGCGAGCATCAGACATTTCACATCCTTGTTGGCATCAATCCAACGATTGAGGGCTGCCTGAGTGACCCCGTCGCCTGCAGCTTCGGGCATCGCCTCATCCAGGACATACTCCTTTTCTTCCTGCATAAGAACTATTTGCAAGTTCCTTTGCCAGTCAAGGAAGTTTTTCCCGTTCAACTTCTCCTTTTCGAGAATTGATCGAATGTTGAATGAATTGTTGTTTGCCATATTAAAAACTACAATTGAAAAGAATAAACAAATAAATAACCATTCACAGTTTCTCTTAATAAACTTAAATTCTAGCATACATGCATAATTCAATGTTTATTAAGCATTTTATTCAAGTTATGTGTTCCGGCAGGTGTGAATAAAATGATTCCAAGATCCTAAAATCATTGAAGAACTAAGCACAGTTTGTCGACTTAATCCTAGAACATCTTAGGTAAGCAAAAGCCTTTTGCTAATAGTCTAGAAACTATTCTTGGTTGATAGGTACGTCTAAGAACTTATTAGGTAAACCTATCGATTTTGCCACGACATAAAAGGACTCCTTACTTATATCGTTGAGTTTCACCAAAACTAACATGTACTCACAATTATTTGTGTACCTTGCCCCTTTAGGACCAATAAGTAACACCTCGCTGAGCGAAAACTATTACTAGATTGATGTAAAGGATATCCAAGCAAGTTTATATTTTGGCATGGCACCTTTTAACTCAATTTTTAAGTTTGGAACTTAAGGCTCTTACTATGTTGGTTAGATTTTAAGTGAACTAAAATCCTTAATCATGCAACATAATCAAGCTTTTGATCTCATGCATTTTAAGACATATTTAAAACAATAAATAACTTAAAACATGCATAAGATTAAATGTGATCTAGTATGGCCCGACTTCATCTTGAAGCTTTGACTTCAAAGTCCGTCTTGAAAATCTCCGTGGGAGGCACCATTTTCTTCAAATAGGATAAGCTATAACTAATTACAACTATTTGATGGTTCGCAGACCATATTTGAATTGAAAAATAACTTTGGTACTTTAGACCAATTCAAATTAATGGTACGCAGACCATATTTTCTATCCTATTTGGGCCATACTAGTCACTTCATAACCTGCAAAACAGTACATATACAATATATACCATTCACCCATTCATTATCATGAATGGCCCACATAGCTGGTTAGTAAAACACATTATGCATCACGTAAACATTTGCAGCAATTAATCAAGGGCACCAATAATCTACCAATTATTCAGTCCTTATTAATTCTAATCAAGTTGTTTTAACCTTAAGGATTTGTAGACCTAATCAAGAGTTTATGACTAAAAAGCGCTCCCACTTAAACCAATAAATTTATATGCTTTACTAATTTTAAACATAAAAATGTATTTCTAGTCCAACCGGAAACATACAAATTTAATTAAAATTTAAAGCTCATATCAATTTATAATTGAATCCAAAAGTTTAATTTAATTTCAGTCGTATTTAAATTAATTCATGATTTTAATTTTAGTAAAATAATTAGAATAAATAACATTTATTATAATTATAATATTCAAAATTAAAATCCAAGAAAATAATTTAAATTATTAATTTTAAAATTAATTAAAATTACGTGAACTGAAATTTTCAAATTAAACATTCAAAACGATCTTTAATCGTAACGCAAACACCCTACGCGTTGCACGCCCATGGGCCGCACGCACACAGCCATTGCTGGCCATGTGCGCGCAGCCCATGCGCTCGTCGCATAGCTGCTGCATCCCCATCGCAAGCCTCCGCACGCATTGGTGCTCGCTGCGCGCGCCAGCGCTCATCGCACGCGAGCTATCGCTCGCAGTGCGCGCGCGACATCGCTCGCTGGGCGCGCGAGCCATCGCTCGCTGGGCGCGCGACATCGCTCGCTGGGCGGGCGACATCGCTCGCTGTGCGCGCGAGCAATGCTGGGCACAGCGCTCGTGGCACGCGAGCTTGCGCTCGCTGCGCGCGAGGCTGCGCGCTCTTGTGCGAGGCAGCGCGCGTTGTGGCGCAGCTCGCTTGCTGCCCACACGCGACTGCCTTGGCTCGCCCTTCGCCCATGCCCATTCGTCCATTGCTCGTGGCACACGACACAAGGCAGGGCTGCTGCCTTGTGCTCGTGCACTACGCCCTTGCTCATTGCATTCGTGCCGCACGGGCGACGAGCTCCCTTGCTCGTCGTCGCATGCCCGCATTATACAACACCCCTTAAGGGTAACACGAAGCGTCCATTGCTTCGTGCGTGCAAGTTTTATGAACGAATCGCATAAAATTTAAAATTTATATTTAAAATTAATGACAAATTAATAAATAATATTAATTTCATAATTTTAGGGCGAAAAATCGAAAATTTATTATCCAATTGATTTCCGATTGTTATGGATTCAAGTCTAGGTCATAAAAATTTAAAATTTATCATAAATTTACAATTTTTATGGTGGTTTTTAATCATAGGTTTCTAATTAAATTACAATTAATTATGAAAATCAAATTAATTCTAAATTATTCTAATTTTCAACAAATTAATCATAATTACAAATTAGATTGCATAATTAACAAGACTAGGCATTCAAACTTGTTAAACATATGCAGTAGGTCAATCAAAAATTCAAGATTTATCAACAAGAATCGCAAATATTTAATTTAACATCTTAAATTTACGAAATTTTGCATTCGAAAAACTAAAACCTTCGAAAAGTCATAGTTAGGCTTCGAATTTGAGAATTCTGGGTTCGGCAGAAATATACTATTTTTGTCAAAATTTTAGAATGCCTTTTACATGCGGAATTGACACAAAAATCACTCAATTCGGATGAGTAACGAAGAAACTGCCGAAAAACTGCGTACGTATAATTAAATAAACGCAATTTGCAATTAATTAACAATTACGAAAATTAATCACCCCTTTTAATTCTTGCAAATTTGTAATATTTAACCATGTTCATGCAATTTAGATTATGAAAATAATAAGGGGCTCGTGATACCACTGTTAGGTTATGATACATATGACATTACATAGATCATGCGGAAACAACCATTAACACAGGACAACATATTATTTACACATAATCATATAGCATAATTTAGATGCATACTCTTTGTTGCGTGCCCTCCCTAGCTGCGCCCGAACCGAACAAGAACAAGTCTTTAGGACTCCAAGTGTCGTCCCTCCCTAGATAGTCCACAGCACGTCCGGATCCGCCTTAAGATTGACCAACTAGAATCGCCCTTAAGGTACTAGAAAATTTCGGCACTTTTATGAGCAAGATGTGTGTTTTAATTTTCTCTCAAAAAACTCACTTTTGAATACTTTGAAACTTGTTATAAATTGTGAGCCCTAGCCTCATATTTATAGGGGTATGGAAAGGGAATCGAAATCCTATTCAGATACAAATTAATTAAACCTAGAATCCTACAAGAACTCTAATTTAATTAATTTATCAAATAGAATTAGGAATTTAATCATTAACCGAACTCTGCATGTTTTAGGAAACGTGCACGAACACAAACACTTGCACACACACGCACGGCAGCCACGATGGGCCCCCATGCGTGCGCGCGAGCAGCAGCCCACGCAGCGCCCGCGTGCGCTGCGCGCTGCGCGTGCTGTGCGCGCTGTGCGCGCTGCGCAGCCTGCTGGGCCTGGCCTTGCGCTGGGCCTGGCGTGGCTGTTTGTGCGGCACGCTTGGCTTGCTGGGCGATGGCCTGGCTTCGTGCTGGGCCTCGTCCGGCAGGCCTCGTCCGATGTTTATTCGTACGATGCGCTTCCGATTAAATTTTCCGATTCCGGAATTCATTTCCGATACGAACAATATTAATATTTCCGATTCCGGAATTAATTTCCGTTTCGAACAAATATTTAATATTTCCGTTTCCGGAATTATTTTCCGATTCCGGTAATATTTCTGATTCTGACAATATTTCCGTTTCCGGCAATATTTCCGATTCTGGCAATATTTCCATTTCCGATAATATTTTCCGATACGTACCATGTTTCCGTTTCTGGCAACATCTACGACTTGGATAATATTTATATTTCCGATACGATCCATATTTCCGTTTCCGGCAATATCATCGTTTCCGGAGTATTCATTTCTTGCCTGTGACGATCTTAGCTCCCACTGAAACCAAGATCCGTCGGTTCCGAATATTCATAGATGGAGTATTTAATGCCATTAAATACTTGATCCGTTTACGTACTATTTGTGTGACCCTACGGGTTCAGTCAAGAGTAAGCTGTGGATTAATATCATTAATTCCACTTGAACTGAAGCGGCCTCTAGCTAGGCATTCAGCTCACTTGATCTCACTGAATTATTAACTTGTTAATTAATACTGAACCGCATTTATTAGACTTAACATAGAATGCATACTTGGACCAAGGGCATTATTTCCTTCATATATATATGGAGGAGGGGTAAAATTTTCGATTTTTACTTTCAAAAATCAACCTCCTTGCTTTCTAGAGAGAGAATTCGCAGAGGAATTTCCGACGAGCTCTTTGACTCGGCAGATTTTAAGGACGAGGAAGGATTGTACGACCACTCCGTCCCCTTTCCGTGCCGCCTAATTTCGACGTCATCACTTCCAGCATTTTTTAAGGTAATTGTCTAACCATCTTGTCTCAGATTCTATTTCTGCCGTTTCTTTAGTAATTTACTTTTGTATATTTTTGTCATTCGTCAATTTTTGAACCGTCCGTTATTTTGACGGTGTTAAGGTTCTTGAGCCATTAAGGTTGGAACTTCTGGATATGGTGGTCTGATCTGCGCCGCACCAATATCCCTCATTTTTTAAGCTTGTCGTTAAGTTCGGCCTCCCATTATGTGTCTTATGCAGGACACGATGACGAGGACGAAAAAGACGGCAAATATAGTTGACTTACGACTAAGAGGTCAGCAGATGGACCCTTCTTTTTCGGGAGGGAGATCCATCAGAGTGCCGGCGGGAGAAATAAGCCGGACTCCTCCAGGCGAAGCTCAGAGTTCTCGTCAAGAAGTTACTTATTTTGATGAATTTTGGATGGAGGAGATGGAGGATGCTGGTCCGTCCAAACAACCCACCGACTCGTTCGAGGAGTCGGAGCAAGACGAGAGCGACGATGGGTTGGTAGGCGAAGTTGCTGAGGAGGAGGTGATGGAAGAGGAGCCTCAAGCCGCCGCAGCGGATGTGCAGGGAGAGAACGGCGAACTTTCTGCGGAACAAATAGGTGCTGATCCAAAATGGCTAAAATGGCTCGAGAAGCATGGAGAAAGTTATGCCGTGGGTATGAACACCGGCCCTGGGTATGAGATGAAGTTCCCTGAGAGCGAGGCGTCCACTATTTTTGTCGTGGGCCTTGGTGAGTTCCCAGCGTACAGTGGGGCTTTTAAGAGTGGTTTGCGTTTTCCCGTCCATCCCTTTGTGGAGGAAGTGTTGGATGGGTTCGACATTGGTCTCTGCCAACCGACTCCTAACTCATGGATGAACGTACTGGAGTACGTGGCTAAGTGTGAGTTGTTGGGTTTAAGACCGTCTTTCAATGCTTTTCTGAGGTTGGTACGGTTTTAGAAGGTTAAGGGAGCCAAAGGTTGGTTCTAGCTGGCAAACAAAGTGGGGTATGCTACCACCTTTGATAAGCCGTCCAAGCATCATTTTTGGAGATTGAGATGGGTGGTGATGTGGACTGCCGACGAGGACATGGAGCTGAAGTTCAGCCGCTGGCATTTAGAGCCTCGATTCGCTGGATGGATTGAGGAACTGCCGACATTAATGGCTCAGGAGTGGGACCAAATTTCCGTTCATTTTCAGACCGAGGCGGTGGCTGTGCCGGGCAAGAATTTGAACATACCTAAATCTTGGCTCCCGTCGTGCTCTCAATTTAAGGACCTAGTGTTTATGTCAGCAGCTGGTCTAGATCATGGGTTAGACCAAGGTATCAGGGCATTTTTGCTTAGTGATTTGGACATTTTTTGCTTTGCTAATATGTAAATTTCTTTTGCAGCCGTTGCCATGTCTAAGCTCCCGGCTCAAGAAAAAGGACAAATAAGTACTCAGGAATGGTTGACGCAGATTGTGGACCAGAAGTTGAAGGGGATTGTCGGCGGCACTCCGGCAAAGGTAAGTTCATTGTTTTATCGGTTTGTTTTATCAGTTATGGCTCGGTATATATTTACCTTAACCGATTTTTGCAGAAGGGTGAGAAAGGTCCTGCCGGCCCCAAGCGTAAGGCCGAAGACAAGGCTTCTTCTACAGCTGGGAAGCGTCCCTAGGTGAAGGCATGAATCAAGCGTCCGAAGAGAGAGGACGTAGCAGAGGGATCGGCCGACTCCCCAGTAGAAGTCATCCCCATGGCTGTGACTCCTTTGACGCAGCATCCTGCGTCGGAAGGTTCGGCCAGGAGGGGGGACGGAAAGGGGAGTGTCGGTCCTAGAAAAAGGGTTCCTTCACCAATGCCCGTGGAGATCCTCGATGGTGAGGATGAGCCGCCAACGGCTCAGGCGGCCCAGACTCCAGAGGCGCCTCGTCATCGGGTTAACGAGGACCCGGGTAAGTGTTAGAGGACTCTGGACCTTTGTTTTTCTTAATTGAGTACTAGCTAGTGTGAGCTTACTATTACTTTTGTTCAGCTTCTAGAAGGCAGGCGGCATTAGACGAGGAGATTCGCAACATTCCTCCGTCACGACATTTTTCTTCACGGGATAAAGCTAAAATTATCTCGTCGGTGATTAAGGCTGTGCCGAAGGAGTATGTGGAGAAGTTTCCTCCGGCGGCAGATGCTCAGTTTGGGGCCATGCAGGCGGTCCTTTTGGATGTATGTGTTCGCCTTTTGTTGTTCATTTTATGTCATTCAGTTTCTGTACTTAGCAGTTATTATTTTTCTAACTTATATTTTCCTCGTAGGTGCTCATTAAAGCCGAAGGCTTCAAGCGCTGGCTAGCTGATGTCACCAGTCAGCTTCAGCGGCAGGTGCATCGGGCTACCAACGCCGGCGACTATGCCATGACAACGGTGGAGAAGGTTCGGCTGGAAATGCAGGAGACCATTGAGGCTCAGAGAAAAGAGCTGGCCGTCCTGAGGAGTGACAAGAAGCAGTGCTTGAACAAAATAAATGAACAAGTACTTGCTATTGAAACTCTCAATGCCGAAGCCCTTTCTGCCCAGTCGTTCCTCCAAGAAGCCGAAGCCAAGGTGAAGGAAGCCGTGGGCCTGCGGCAACAGGTAGGTAGCCTTGAGGAGATGGTCTCGGCCTCTCAAGCTGAGATTTCTCAGATCAGGGCTGAGGCTAAGCTGGCTGCGGACGAGACGAGAGAGAGAACTCGCCGAGCTTGGGATGCCTGCATGGAGGACTTCTCTTTTTCTTGGTTTGAACGGCAAATTGAGAAGCAGGGTGCAATCATTGCCGCCGAGCGACAAGGTCTTCCTACTCCCGTGTTCGAAGATTCTGATGCCGAAAGTAAGGAGGTGAACTCACCGGCCCAGGAGGAGGAAACTTCCGCTCAGCCAGCCCCAAAGCCTGCTGCCGACGGTCCAGATGGTGTGGACGCGTCGACCTCTGCCAACTCTGCCGCTGCTCAACCTGCTAGACCCTAACTCCACTTCTCCTCGTCAAAATCAAAATCAGTTTTTATGGCGCCGCGAGCGTCTGCAATGAATAATTTTATTTCTTTTTAACGCCTATGGCGTTTGATTGGATACTTTTTAATTTTTGTTTGGATTTGGCGTCGTCTTGTGCGCAAACAAGTGGTGATTCGTGACCTTTTTATGTTAACTTTTTATTTCGAGACTTTTAAATGCCTTCTCTGCTATTTGTGTATGTTTTGTATGTTAATGGACGTCTACCCTTGTGCCCCAGAGTAGGCGTTTGTAAGTCTCTAAGCAGGTTTCCCATGCCCAAGTTTATTTTAGTTGATTGATTGACGCAAGTCAATCAATCAGTATGATTGCCGCTGAACTTGGGTATGGGGATTGTTGAGCGGCTTTTGGTGGCGACATGTCTTTATGCCGCGGCATATAGGAGTCATCCTATGTGCCTTGGAAAAGTAAACTATCATTTTAAGAAACCGATGGTTGTTGTGGGGGTTTGCCCCCGTCTTAATTGGAAGCAGCTTGGTTTATGCCGCGGTATATAGGAGTAGTCCTATGTGCCTTGGAAAAATAATCCTTCGTTTTAAGAGAACGCTGATTGTTTTGGGGGTTTGCCCCCGTCTTAAAATGGAAGCGGCATGGGTTATGCCGCGGCATATAGGAGTAATCCTATGTGCCTTGTAAAAATAAACGTTCGTTTTAAGAGAACGTTGATTATCTTGGGGGTTTGCCCCCGTCTTAAAATGGAAGCGACATGGGTTATGCCATGACATATAGGAGTAATCCTATGTGCCTTGGAAAAATAAACGTTCGTTTTAAGAGAATGTTGATTGTCTTGGGGGTTTGCCCCCGTCTTAAAATGGAAGCGACATGGGTTATGCCGCTGCATATAGGAGTAATCCTACGTGCCTTGGAAAAATAAACGTTCGTTTTAAGAGAACGTTGATTGTCTTGGGGGTTTGCCTCCGTCTTAAAATGGAAGCGGCATGGGTTATGCCGCGGCATATAGGAGTAATCCTATGTGCCTTGGAAAAATAAACATTCGTTTTAAGAGAACGTTGATTGTCTTGGGGGTTTTCCCCCGTCTTAAAATGTAAGCGGCATGGTATATGCCGCGGCATATAGGAGTAATCCTATGTGCCTTGGAAAAATAGACGTTCGTTTTAAGAGAACGTTGATTGTTTTGGGGGTTTGCCCCTGTCTTAAAATGGAATCGGCATGGGTTATGCCGCGGCATATACGAGTAATCCTATGTGCCTTTGAAAAATAAACGTTCGTTTTAAGAGAACTTTGATTGTCTTGGGGGTTTTCCCCCCGTCTTAAAATGGAAGCGGCATGGTTTATGCTGTGGCATATAGGAGTAATCCTATGTGCCTTGGAAAAATAAACGTTCGTTTTAAGAGAACGTTGATTGTTTTGGGGGTTTGCCCCCGTCTTTAAATGGAAGCGGCATGGGTTATGCCGCGGCATATAGGAGTAATCCTAGGTGCCTTGGAAAAATAGAGGTTCGTTTTAAGAGAACGGTTTTCAGAATTTTGATAGGTGATCAGCCTATACTTGTGCTAATCTGGGCCACTTCTTAGGCTTCAATCAATTAGGCTTGGAAATGTTGCTAATCTGGCCCACTTCTAAGGCTTTTATTCGATTAGGCTTTTTGCATGCATATGTTAGATAAATTAGTATTTGACGTGCGAGTAATAAATAGTACGAAACAAGTAGAGTAGTATTATTTATAACTTTGTAAGGCAAATTAAGCCGGTTACAAGAGAGATTACTACCCTATCAGGACCGTCAGAGGTCGTTCTCTAGGCATCAGATCCTTCTATGAAAGACGGAGTCAGAATACATCTTAGAAAAAATATTTCTTGAGATTGTCTGCATTCCAGGTGCGCAGAATAGGTCAGCCTTGCATGTCTTGAATGCTATATGTTCCGTCCCTGACTTCATCATAGATCTCATAGGGTCCTTCCCAGGTGGGCGTCAGCTTACCCTGCTCAATTGCTCATCCCACAGACTCTATTTTCCGGAGAACAAAATCTCCCACTTTGAGCGTTCTTTTAGAGACTTTCTTGTTGTACTCCCTCGCCATCCTTATCTTGTACAACTGTTTCCTTAGTGCCGCATTTCCTCTAACTTCGGGCAAAAAGTCCAAGGCCAACTTCATCATTTTCCAATTGGCATTCTCGTCATATAGCATGACCCTCAGTGTAGGTTCACACATTTCTATAAGAAGTATGTCCTCGGCACCGTAGGCTAGCAAGAATGGGGTTTCGCCGGTGGAGTTCTTAGCCGTGGTGCGGATTGACCATAAGACGTTTGGCAGCTCATCAACCCATAGACCCTTAGCTTCGTCCATTTTCTTTTTAATCCCCTCAGAGATTATCTTGTTGAACGCCTCAACCTGGCCATTGGCTTAGGGCCGTCCAATAGAAGCAAAACAACTTTGTATGCCGTGGTCTGCTAACCATTCCTTCAGCTTAGGCGTCTCAAACTGAGGCCCATTATCAAAGACGATAGCTTGTGATACTCCGAAGCGAGTCATGATATTTTTCCAAGTAAATTCCCTTACATCACAAGTTCTTATATTCTTGAGTGCCTCCACTTCCAACCACTTGGTGAAGTAGTCAACGGCTACAATCACATAGCGCCTGCCTCCAGGGGCTGCCGTATATGGTCCTAACAGGTCCATCCCCCACTTAGCAAATGGAATGGAGCACAAAATGGGAGTGAGTGGGTGAGCCGGCCTGTGAATGAGATGAGAAAATCGTTGGCACTTGTCACACTTCTGCACCATGGACAAGGCGTCTTCTCTCAGAGTGGGCTAGTAATAACCAATTCGTAGGGCTTTCTCAGCTAAAGCTCGTCCTCCTATATGGGAGCTACATAACCCCTGATGCAGGTCATCCAGGATTTCCTTCCCTTTCTCAGGAGTGACACATCGTAGAAGAGGTCTGGAAAATGATTTCTTATACAAAACTCCATTCCACCATTCAAACCAAGAACCTTTCTTCAGGATTTCGGCGGCTAGACTTGAGTCATCTGGAAGTGAGCCGTCTACATTATATGCAATGATAGGGTCCATCCAAGTCGACGATCGGTCAAGAATTGCTACAACGGGAGCACAAGACTCTTGTTCGATGCTTCATTTTTCTTTCACTTCCCAAAATATATGAGGTGGGGTGTCACAAGAGGCTTAGCTAGCTAGTTTAGATTGTTAGGTTATGATACATATGAATAAACATAAATCATGCGGAAAAGCCATAAAGCCAGGAAACATATTATTAACACATAATAATTTAGCATAATTCAGATGCATACACTTTGTAGCGTGCCCTCCCTAGCTGCGCCCGAACCGAACAAGAACAAGTCTTTAGGACTCCAAGTGTCGTCCCTCCGTAGATAGTCCACAGCACGTCGGGATCCGCCTTAAGCTTGACCAACTAGAATCGCCCTTAAGGTACTATAAATTTTGGTTAATAGGGCAAGAGTGTATGGCTGATTTTTGCGAAAATCTTACCTTTAAATACTTGAATCTTACGTGTATAAATTTGTGACCCTAGGCACATATTTATAGAGTTATGGAAAAGGACATAGAATCTTATTAGAATACCAATTTAGTTTAATTAGAATCCTATTAGGACTCTTATTAAATAAAATCTATCTACTAGGATTAGGATTTAATCATAGAACAAATTCTAATAGCTTTAGGATTTGTATTTCACACAACCGTACACGAGCACGAGCACCACCCACGCAAGCCTTGCGGCCCACGCGAGCTGCACTCGCTCACAGCCCAAAGTCGTAGCCCACTTGATTGCTCCACGCGCCCCAAGGCCTTGCTGGGCCTGGCCTTGCGCTGGGCCTGGCGAGGCTTGGCTGTGTGTGATGCGTGTGGCTTAGCTGGGCGATGGCCTGGCTTCGTGCTGGGCCTTCGTCTGGCAGGCCTCGTCCAATGCTAATTCGTACGATACGCTTCCGATTAAATTCTCGATTGCGGAATTCATTTCCGATACGAACAATATTTAATATTTCCGATTCCGGAATTAATTTCCATTTCGAACAAATATTTAATATTTCCGTTTCCGGAATTATTTTCCGATTTCGATAATATTTCCGTTTCCGGCAATATTTCCGATTCCGGAAATATTTCCATTTCCGATAATATTTTCCGATACGTACCATATTTCCGTTTCTGGCAACATCTACGACTTGGATGATATTTATATTTCCGATACGATCCATATTTCCGTTTCCGGCAATATCATCGTTTCCGGAGTATTCATTTCTTGCTTATGACGATCTCAACTCCCACTGAAACCAATATCCGTCGATTCCGAATATCCATAGATGCAGTATTTAATGCCATTAAATACTTGATCCATTTACGTACTATTTGTGTGACCCTACGGGTTCAGTCAAGAGTAAGCTGTGGATTAATTTCATTAATTCCACTTGAACTGAAGCGGCCTCTAGCTAGGCATTCAGCTCACTTGATCTCACTGAATTTATTAACTTGTTAATTAATACTGAACCGCATTTATTAGACTTATCATTAAATGCATACTTGGACCAAGGGCATTATTTCCTTCAGTCTCCCACTTGTCCTTAGGGACAAGTGTGCATTTCCTAATTCCTTTGTCGCTCGATGCTTGCTCTTGAACATAAGGTAAGAGTTGTCATCCTTATTACGTCCAGAGGTATTTCTCGGTTTCAGAGTTCAACTGATCAAATAAACAGATAATCATAGCCTATGATTCATCTGAGCACGGCCATGCATTTTACAGTTTCTTGCTCTCCTAGTGGCCTTGTACAACTTTTAAGCATCTCAAACCGATTTCTGGGAGGACAATCCCAATCTTGCGATCTTGAGATTAGACTTCGTTTGATAGATGATTACCTGAGCGTTGCCTTTATAGCTTCCTTTTATGGTGCGACGGTTGGTCAACGTCAAAGTAAGCAGTTCTCAAACAAGTAATCTCAAATCACTCAGGTATTGAGGATTTAGTGTCTAATAATTTTAATGAAATTTACTTATGACAGATTTTCATCTCTTACAGTAAAGTTTCATAGGTCTGTCCGATACTAGTCTTCCCAAAGTAAGTATCTATGCAAATGATTATGACATTGCCATGTCCACATAGTTCAAGAAACAAAACTACTAGTCATCTTGCATTCTAGTCGTCTAACATTTTCTATGCGTCCATCTTTATAGAAAACTCCGACCAGGGACCATTTTCAACTTTTGACTTTCAAGTTCACTTGATAGACATTTCTTAGTCACAGGACTGGTCCTGACAGTCTATCTTGAATATATTGTCAAATTGAAGGGACTCATCATTTAATACTAAACCAAGATTAAATGGAATATGAAAATAAATTTCATATATGATAAATGTTCAACCTCAATGTTCTACAACCATGGGCCTCGAACCCGGCCATCTTTAAAACAGTTCATGGAATTCAAAGCTATGCTTGATTTCCAGTGCTACAATGTGAGTGTTGCTTCTCACTTGTTGCATAGGTTTAGTTATCATGCTTTGCCAATCTTAATATCCTTTTCATCGAATGTTCTTCGACATATGATGATAAGATCTTTTGAGTTTGTTTATTATGTGATAAGATCTTTCGAGTTTCTTTTAGAGACTTTTTCGTTGCGCTCCCTCGCCATCCTTATCTTGTACAACTGTTGCCTTAGTGCCGCATTTCCTCTAACTTCGGGCAAAAAGTCCAAGGCCAACTTCATCATTTTCCAATTGGCATTCTCGTCATATAGCATGACCCTCAGTGTAAGTTCAAACATTTCTATAGGAAGTACGGCCTCGGCACCGTAGGCTAGCAAGAATGGGGTTTCGCCGGTGGAGTTCTTAGCCGTGGTGCGGATTGACCATAAGACGTTTGGCAGCTCATCAACCCATAGACCCTTAGCTTCGTCCATTTTCTTTTTAATCCCCTCAGAGATTATCTTGTTGAACGCCTCAACCTGGCCATTGGCTTAGGGCCGTCCAATAGAAGCAAAACAACTTTGTATGCCGTGGTCTGCTAACCATTCCTTCAGCTTAGGCGTCTCAAACTTAGGCCCATTATTAAAGACGATATCTTGTAGTACTCCGAAGCGAGTCATGATATTTTTCCAAGTAAATTCCCTTACATCACAAGTTCTTATATTCTTGAGTGCCTCCGCTTCCACCCACTTGGTGAAGTAGTCAACGGCTACAATCACATAACGCCGGCCTCCAGGGGCTACCGTGTATGGTCCTAACAGGTCCATCCCCCACTTAGCAAATGGAATGGAGCACAAAATGGGAGTGAGTGGGTGAGCCGGCCTGTGAATGAGATGAGAAAATCGTTGGCACTTGTCACACTTCTGCACCATGGACAAGGCGTCTTCTCTCAGAGTGGGCCAGTAATAACCAATTCGTAGGGCTTTCTCAGCTAAAGCTCGTCCTCCTATATGGGAGCTACATAACCCCCGATGCAGGTCACCCAGGATTTCCTTCCCTTTCTCAGGAGTGACACATCGCAGAAGAGGTCTGAAAAATGATTTCTTATACAAAACTCCATTCCACCATTCAAACCAAGAACCTTTCTTCAGGATTTCGGCGGCTAGACTTGAGTCATCTGGAAGTGAGCCGTCTACATTATATGCAATGATAGGGTCCATCCAAGTCGACGATTGGTCAAGAATTGCTACAACGGGAGCACAAGACTCTTGTTCGATGCTTCGTTTTTCTTTCACTTCCCAAAATACATGAGGTGGGGTGTCACAAGAGGCTTAGATAGCTAGTTTAGACTGTTAGGTTATGATACATATGAATAAACATAAATCATGCGGAAAAGACATAAAGCCAGGAAACATATTATTAACACATAATCATTTAGCATAATTCAGATGCAAACACTTTGTAGCGTGCCCTCCCTAGCTGCGCCCGTACCGACCAAGAACAAGTCTTTAGGACTCCAAGTGTCGTCCCTCCGTAGATATTCCACAGCACGTCCGGATCCGCCTTAAGCTTGACCAACTAGAATCGCCCTTAAGGTACTATAAATTTCGGCTAATAGGGCAAGAGTGTATGGCTGATATTGCGAAAATCTTACCTTTAAATACTTGAATCTTACGTGTATAAATTTGTGACCCTAGGCACATATTTATAGAGTTATGGAAAAGGACTTAGAATCTTATTAGAATACCAATTTAGTTTAATTAGAATCCTATTAGGACTCTTATTAAATAAAATCTATCTACTAGGATTAGGATTTAATCATAGAACAAATTCTAATAGCTTTAGGATTTGTATTTCACACAACCGTACACGAGCACGAGCACGAGCACCACCCGCGCAAGCCTTGCGGCCCACGCGAGCTGCACTCCCTCGCAGCCCAAAGTCGCAGCCCACTTGATTGCTCCGCGCGCGCCAAGGCCTTGCTGGGCCTGGCCTTGCGCTGGGCCTGGCGAGGCTTGGCTGTGTGTGATGCATGTGGCTTTGCTGGGCGATGGCCCGGCTTCGTGCTGGGCCTTCGTCTGGCAGGCCTCGTCCAATGCTAATTCGTACGATACGCTTCCGATTAAATTCTCGATTCCGGAATTCATTTCCGATACGAACAATATTTAATATTTCCGATTCCGGAATTAATTTCCGTTTCGAACAAATATTTAATATTTCCGTTTCCGGAATTATTTTCCGATTTCGATAATATTTCCGTTTCCGGCAATATTTCCGATTCCGGCAATATTTCCATTTCCGATAATATTTTCCGATACGTACCATATTTCCGTTTCCGGCAACATCTACGACTTGGATAATATTTATATTTCCGATACGATCCATATTTCCGTTTCCGGCAATATCATCGTTTCCGGAGTATTCATTTCTTGCTTATGACGATCTCAACTCCCATTGAAACCAAGATCCGTCGATTCCGAATATCCATAGATGGAGTATTTAATGCCATTAAATACTTGATCCGTTTACGTACTATTTGTGTGACCCTACGGGTTCAGTCAAGAGTAAGCTGTGGATTAATTTCATTAATTCCACTTGAACTGAAGCGGCCTCTAGCTAGGCATTCAGCTCACTTGATCTCACTGAATTTATTAACTTGTTAATTAATACTGAATCGCATTTATTAGACTTATCATTAAATGCATACTTGGACCAAGGGCATTATTTCCTTCAGTCTCCCACTTGTCCTTAGGGACAAGTGTGCGTTTCCTAATTCCTTTGTCGCTCGATGCTTGCTCTTGAACATAAGGTAAGAGTTGTCATCCTTATTACGTCCAGAGGTATTTCTCAGTTTCAGAGTTCAACTGATCAAATAAACAGATAATCATAGCATATGATTCATCTGAGCACGGCCATGCATTTTACAGTTTCTTGCTCTCCGAGTGGCCTTGTACAACTTTTAAGCATCTCATCCCGATTTATGGGAGGACAATCCCAATCTTGCGATCTTGAGATTAGACTTCGTTTGGTAGATGATTACCTGAGCATTACCTTTATAGCCTCCTTTTACGGTGCGACGGTTGGTCAACGTCAAAGTAAGAAGTTCTCAAACAAGTAATCTCAAATCACTCATGTATTGAGGATTTAGTGTCTAATAATTTTAATGAAATTTACTTATGACAGATTTTCATCTCTTACAGTAAAGTTTCATAGGTATGTCCGATACTAGTATTCCCAAAGTAAGTATCTATGCAAATGATTATGACATTGCCATGTCCACATAGTTCAAGAAACAAAACTACTAGTCATCTTGCATTCTAGTCGTCTAACGTTTTCTATGCGTCCATCTTTATAGAAAACTCCGAAAAGGGACCATTTTCAACTTTTGACTTTCAAGTTCACTTGATAGACATTTCTTAGTCACAGGACTGGTCCTGACAGTCTATCTTGAATATATTGTCAAATTGAAGGGACTCATCATTTAATACTAAACCAAGATTAAATGGAATATGAAAATAAATTTCATATATGATAAATGTTCAACCTCAATGTTCTACAACCATGGGCCTCGAACCCATCTTTAAAACAGTTCATGGAATTCAAAGCTATGCTTGATTTCCAGTGCTACAATGTGAGTGTTGCTTCTCACTTGTTGCATAGGTTTATTTATCATGCTTTGCCAATCTTAATATCCTTTTCATCGAATGTTCTTCGAGATATGATGATAAGATATTCGAGATATGATGATAAGATATTTTGAGTTTGCCAATCTCACTTACTTCAATATTGGTTCTACGCATTTTGCAATGAAGAACCATCAAGTTAGCAGACATGTGATCCACCCAAGTTCAGTGAAGAACTTTTTAATGTAAGCAACTCAGTTTTATTGCTTCTTAGGCAACAAGTACTTCTACTTCAACTATTTAGGTTGCTAGTAATGCTTTGTTTGGATTTACCTATCCAAGCAGTTCATACATATGTGGAAGACTTTCCAACTATATCTTAGAACATCAAAATTATTATTTTAATTTCCCACGCAACAACTCATGGTCTCCAATCCATGTTGCCATTTCGAAACACGATGCTCTTTAGCTCGTCCTTGTCAATGGTTAACTCTAAAGGAATCTTGCTTGATCCTTTGACAGTGTTTATGCGTGTAGCCTCAATATTTAGCATATCTTTATTTCCTTGAATCAAGAACTATTCCTATGTACCTTTTCAAGTACCATAAGTTTTTCTTGATCTCAATCTAGTTGATCTTCACTTAGATCAATAGAGACTGGTATATGTTCGTCATGCCTAAAGCCATACATACGTTTTTGGCGATCCTCATATTATATCATACATGTTAAATTCTTTTGCAGAATAATTCCCAATTGAATTCTATTCATGTAACTTTAGCTCATCTAGTTTCAGTAGATACTAATTCCAGCTAAATTCTTTGACATATAATATAGGTTAAGAATCTCATTTAGACTTTTTGATGTTTAACTTAGTAAATTCTTATACATAGTTCAAACATCCTTTACTTAGATTTATTCATATGGGTCGAATATCTCCAATGGAGTCTTTCGTGTTTGATTTAGTAAATGCCATTACTTAATCCAAAACAATATCATAAGATCTTTGTAAATAGATCTTAATACCCCGTATGTACTAAGTTTCTCCTTGATCCATCATTGATGAATAATTTCAAACCTAAGTCATTAGCATTTGAATGTTATTTCACAATAGAGAGATATGTGTGTGATACACATAGGACCAATTAAGTTTTTATGTACTCCCACTAAACTTCTTATATATATCTATAAGAATCATGTACATTTTATGAAACTAAAATACTTATTAGCTTCACTAAAATACAATTTCAATTCCCAATTGCTTGCTTAAATCTGTACTTAGATTTCATAAGCTAGCATTCATTCAAGCATTATTTGGATCCACAAATCCTATGACATGCCATGTACATAGTTTTCTTCCAACATTTGATTGAGGAATACGTTTTGGCATCCAATTGCCATATTTACCAATATGCAATCATTGCTTGAATTATAGACTTAAGCATTACGATTTTGCATGAGGTTTCAACACAATCCACACCGTGAATTTGCTTGTAACCTTTAGCAACTAATCTAGCTTTGTGTATAAACACAATTTCATGTTTGATGGTTTTTATCCTTAAAACAAACTTGCAACCAATAGGTGTAAAATTTCAATTTTGTCATCAAAACATTGAGTATGTTTTATGGCCTCTAACCATTTAAAACATTTGAGTCTATATATGGCCTATAACCATTTTAGGGAATCTGGGTTTCGTCATAGCTTTCTTACAGGTCACAAACTCATTAATCTACATGATAATAGTTTGACTGCAAGTTGTAGGTTTCTTCACTATCTAATAGAAGAATCGCATAGCTTCAGTGACCTGAACTCCATGTTTCTTCCCTATCTAATAGAAGAATCTCATAGTTTCAGTGACTTGAACTCTATGCCTACTTGGGTATAGAACATCAAACAATAGAATATCAATAGCCACTTGAAAGTCCTTTGAATATTCTGTTCTTCTTGAAGCACTTGTAAAGTCTTCTAAGAGATGTGTATTCTTTGAAGCCACTTCTAAAGTCCTTAAAGAATAAGTGTTCGGATTTTCTGAAGAACTTCGAAAAGCCTCCGGAATGTCTGTTTATGTTTTTGTTCGCCTCGAAGACTTTCGAGGTCTATTTTCTCCCACTTGTCATTTTGGAAACAAATCTCCAAAAGGACATTATTTCGAACAAACAAACATTATGTTCTCAAAAATTCGTGGTAGAAACAATACCCTTGTGTCTCATTTGAATAAATCACAATGAAACATATATCTATACTTGGGCCTTAGTTTGTTGAATAACAAACTCTAAGCTCCCACTGAGTTTAGCATCTCTTTTAGATATATATTATGAACAGATATTCTGAAATTACTTTTCAATAGCTTTGACGAATTTGGTTTAGTTTGGTGGTAGTTGAGCATTTTGTTTAGAAATTATAGGAAAATTCTTTATGATCCATCATTGATCGAATCAAGTACTAATCGACTTCGATCATTCCAACTTAGATATACCATATCTTATGGATCTAGATCGTGAAATTACAACACACAATCATTGATGATCATTCTTGGTATGAGTAATCAACAACATGATCTAACCTGGATCTTTATGATTTCTTGCCAAGTGGATTTTATACTTCTGAATCTTTGAACTAGCCAAACAGATTCAAACTTATATCACATTGAGTAAATAAACCTATATTCACTCAACTCCATGTGAAATAATAAAGTCATAAAATCTTTCTTTAGCTGTGAACTCTATTGTCTAGGCGTTCTAACAATAGTTCA
The DNA here is from genome assembly GCF_020520425.1 of Spinacia oleracea. NCBI lineage: Eukaryota > Viridiplantae > Streptophyta > Magnoliopsida > Caryophyllales > Amaranthaceae > Spinacia > Spinacia oleracea. Next base: position 128,298,650 of record NC_079490.1, on the reverse strand, counting down.
TACCTTTTGTTACTTTCAACAAGTAAGACTAGCTTGTCTTGAATGATCTAGAAATCAATCAACTTTCAAAAGTCCATCAAAATAGAGCTCTTTGAATGTTAACTTGTTGATATGGTCTAAGCAACAATGCCAAAGATTAGTGGAACTCAAATCAAGGGGTTGATTTGAACCTAGTAAAGTTTTTATTGTTAAAGAGTTGTTTGTTTTAATCAAGCATATTGACTCAACCCGTAAATGACCATTTCATTCAAATAAACGGATGAATCGCGTAATATGTTATGAAATAAAAAAAAGTGTCAAAATTTCGATTTTTCTAACCCTAATCTGATTGAAAACAATTTTCTTAGATCAACTCATGCGAACAGAATCGCAAAAACAGGCCTCGAAGTATGAGTTTTTGGGCGTTTTTGTTAATTAACGAATTAAAATTAACAATTTCGGAAAGTATTTCAATTAATTGCACGACCTAAACTACTCAGAATTGATTAAATTTTTCCCTACTGTTCTTGGGTATATTTTAAAATTATGGTAAAATTTTCGGCCATAAATGTTCAGTATAAACCCTAATTTTACTTTCCCCGACTTTGTAATTTTTAAATCGCAAATTGATTTTTTAAAATAATTTAGATCTGGAAATTTGGTTAATTGGGAAAGGGAATATAATTTCATATAAAGTGGCAGTTTTTAAAAATTATTGGATTAAAATTTTTATTATATTCGTCAATTTTAATCGTCACTTAAACCAAATAGGTAAAAATCTGAAATTTAAATGTTTAGAACGATTTAAAATTTTGGATTCGATTATCAAAATGTTCAAATTTTTGTTGACATTGTTCGTTCGTTAAATTTGAATATTGTTACCCTAGATTTAATAAATTTTGCAAATTTGGATTGTTGTAAAAATTAATTAAATCACCGACTTGTTATTTTTCGAAAATAAAAACGATTAGTTTTGTTAATTTTATGAAAAATAATTAATGCAAATATGGTTTCGTGAAATTGATTTTTTTTCAAAATTAGTTGGTTCGTATAGCACGAACCAAAGGCACGAGACGAGGGGTGTGCGGTGTGTGTGGCTCGGCGTAGCCCATGTGCACTGCCTCCTCGCAAGGTTGGCGCAGCAACGCGGGCAACCAGCGACGAGCTGGGCGTGCCAGCGCGCGCTGGCTAGCAGCGAGCAAGGCAGTGCTCTTGCCCTGGCTTGCGAGCTGCGAGCAAGAAAGGGGCATCACTGCCTTGCCTTGGGCGCAGCGACGAGCAGCACGAGCACAACGACAAGGCCAGTGAGCAGCGATGGCTGGGGTATGTGCGATGGGGCCTTGCGAGTGAGGGGCTTTGCTCCTCGTGGCCTCGTACGGCCACATCGTACTTGGCAGTGTTGGGCTGGGCACAAGCCTAGCCCGCATTGCACAAAATATGGCATTTTTGTTCGTTGGGCATTAAAATTAATATTTGCATTAAAATGGCTAACGGGGATATGTAATTAATTATTTTATTTAACTTGGGTCGGGCCGTGAGTTTAATTAAATATTTAATATTAAATTATCCGAAATAAAATATTGGTTTGAGTGGGAGCCGCTTAATGAAATTAAAATGAAATAATTATTTTAATTATTTTCGTAGGGCACTATTTTAATTAAATTAAATTTTGATTAGAATAAATTCTAAGGATTAATAATTCGGAATTGATTAATCTTAATTTTAGGACGCGTTTTATGTGAACGTGATTTTTAAATAAATCACGTAAATACTTGCATATTTAATTGGGCCATTCGTTTTAAGATACGAATGGATGAGTGCATAGAATGTATATTTTATGTAATGCAGGTACTCAAGTGACTAGTATGGCCAATCTACGATAGTTAAATACGGTCTGCGAACCGTTTCATCTTTGAATGCAAAGTTTTAAATATGGTCTGCGCACCATTGAAATTTTGATGTAATTTTTAATTATTTCAAGTACTTCTAGTTTGGAACTTTAAGTTAGCATTGAATAAAGTTCAAGACGGTGCTAGGCTGACAAGGTGGTGAAGAAGATTGGATGCTTCAAGACAAAGTCTTTCTGTGTTTGAAGCAGAAATTTAGGTATGCTGATTATGGAACAAAATAGCCATTAAGTTCCAGCCTTGAAAGGACTTAAAACAAACTAGATTACCCTACATCTAATGTAGCATTGCAGCCATCCTTCATTTCCCACTTGTAGGCCATTAGTGTAGCCTAGCTTCCATTGTTTGAGTTATTACCGAAGTAAGAACCTCAAGCGGTATATGATACCAAGGAAGTTTGATTGCTAGGTCACTTTTCTTTAAACATAAACTTATAGGTAGAAACGGAATTGTAAATTCCTTTCATCTGTTCCTTTTGTTTTCCTATTTTTTGTACCCTTTCTTATAGCCTTAATAATTGAATTCTCTAGTGTTGACTTTTATACTTTGTTTAGACATGTCCAATGTCACTCCAACAAAGTTCTTACCATTTATGTTGAATATTCTGTTTCAACTAGATGATCTTACCAGAAGCTTCTAAAGTTCTCTAAGCATCGATCTATTCGAATGTTTAGGGTCCAGACTCATTCGAGAATTAAATGGAAAAAGATTTTAGGTTGTTAACCATTGGTAAAGCTGAGCGTTTAAACTCAATGCTTTATGATCTCAAAACTACAGTGTATTTTGAATTCACAAGAACCAATCGGTTCGCCGTTCGACTTTGATACTCGAAAACAACCATAAAAGTCGCTAAAAGAAACGTACATTTTAAATTGCTCATTTTCTCTCATTTCCGTGAATCGTTCTTGGATTCACTACCAATCAAGGAAATTTACTGTTACCTTTCTAAAAGGATTTATTGCAGTGCAAGATATTTAATTATAAACAATAATTAAAACATACATTGAAGAATGCAAAGTCTAAACATTTATCATGAGTAATAACTTGAAAATTAAATCAATCATGCAATTTAAACAAGTTATTAGCATTTTATTCGATTTTATTGTTCCGGCAGGTGTGAATAAAATGATTCCAAGACCCTAAAACCATTGAAGAATTAAGCACATTATGTATTTTGACTCAATTCTAAAACATTTTAGGTAAGAAAAAGCCTTTTGCTAATAGTCTAGAAACTACTCTTGGTTGATAGGTACATCTAAGAACTTATTAGGTAAACCTATCGATTTTGCCACGACATAAAAGGACTCCTTACTTATATCGTTGAGTTTCACCAAAACTAACATGTACTCACAATTATTTGTGTACCTTACCCCTTTAGTATCGATAAGTAACACCTCGCTATGGCAGAAACCTATTACTAAGATCGATGTAAAGGATATCCATGTAAGTGTTATTTTGGCATGGCACCTTTTAACTCAATTTTTAAGTTTGGAACTTAAGGCTCTTACTATGTTGGTTAGATTTTAAGTGAACTAAAATCCTTAATCATGCAACATAATCAAGCCACAATCTCATGCATATTTAAGACATATTTAAAAGCAATAAATAACTTAAAGCATGCATAAGATAATTGTGATCTAGTATGCCCGATTTCATCTTGAAGCTTCAACTTCAAAGTCTGTCTTGAAAATGGATTGGAAACTCCGTCTTGAATTTTACTGTGGGTGGCGCCATTTTCTTCAAATAGGATAAGCTATAATTAAACTAATTACAACTATTTGATGGTACGCAGACCATATTTGAATTGAAAAACAAATTTGGTGCTTTAGACCAATTACATTCAAATTAATGGTACGCATACCATATTTTCTATCCTATTTGGGCCATACTAGTCACTTCATAACCTGCAAAACAGTACATATACCATTCACCCATTCATTATCATGAATGGCCCACATAGCTGGTTAGTATTACACGTTGTATGCATCACATAAATATTTGCAGCAATTAATCAAGGGCAACAATAATCTACCAATTATTCAATCCTTATTAGTTCTAATCAAGTTGTTTAACCTTAAAGGATTTGTAGACCTAATCAAGAGTTTATGACTAAAAATACTACTACTTAAACCAATAACTTTATATGCTTTACTAATTTTAAACATAAAAATGTATTTCTAGTCTAACCGGAAACATACAAATTTAATTAAAATTTAAAGCTCATATAAAATTATAATTGAATCCATTTATTTAATTTATTTTTCAGTTGAATTAAATGAATTTAAATTAATTCAAGGTTTAATTTTAGTAAAATAATTAGTATAAATTAAAATTTATAATAATTACAATATTCAAAATTAAAATCCGATAAAAAAATTTAAATAATTAATTATAAATTTAATTAAAATTATTTCCGAAACGAAAATTTAAAAATAAAACGAAACGCATCAATACTTTGCAAGACGAGGCACTTGGGCTTACGCCCAAGCCCCATGGAGCTACGAGGCCCATGCCCCGTGCCTATTGATCGTCGCACATAGCCCGCACAGCCATACGCACCCACGCCCATGCCACGCACACACGCAGCCTTGCGGGCTACGCTGCGCGCAGCATGTTGCGTCGTGGCTGCTGCTCCTTGGCGAGCTTGGTGCGTTGTGGCGCAGCGTAATGCTGTCCACACGCATCGTGCTAAGCTGTGTGCCCCTGCCCTCGCCCATCGTACTGCGCACATGCCAAGGCGTAGAGCCTTGCGTGCCGCACAGCTCGTTGCTCGTTGCTCGTTGCATTTGTACCGCACGGGCGACGAGCTCCCTTGCTCGTCGTCGCTTGCCCGCACTATACAACACCCCTTAAGGGTAACACGTAGCTTCCATTGCTTTGTGCGTGCAACATTTATGGGCGTTTTCATAAAAATTTAAAATTTTTAATTTAAAATTAATGACAAATTAATAAATCATATTAATTTCATAATTTTAGGGCGAAAAATCGAAAATTTATTAATCAATTAATTTTCGATTAACATGGATTCAAATATAGGTCATAAAAATTTAAAATTTAACATAAATTAACAATTTTTATGTTGGTTTTTAATCATGGGTACCTAATTAAATTATTAATTAATTATGAAAAACAAATCAATTCTAAATTATTTGAATTTCAACAAATTAATCATAATTACAAATTAGGTTGTATAATTAACAAGGCTAGGCATTCAAACTTGTTAAACATATACTGTAGGTCAATCAAAAATTCAAGATTTAATTTATCAACAAGAATCGCAAATATTCAATTTTAACATCTTAAATTTACAAACTTTTGCGTTCGAAAAACTAAAACCTCCGAAAAGTCATAGTTAGGTTTCGAATTTGGGAATTTTGGGTTTCGGCGAAAAATACTGTTTTTGTCAAAATTTTAGAATGCCTTTTACATGCGAAATTGACACAAAAATCACTTGATTTGGATGAGTAATGAAGAAACTGCCGAAAAACTGCGTACATATAATTAAATAAATGCAATTTGCAATTAATTAACAATTACGAAAATTAATCACCCCTTTTAATTCTTTGCAAATTTGTAAAATTTAACCATGTTCATATAATTTAGATTATGAAAATAATAAGAGGCTCGTGATACCACTGTTAGGTTATGATACATATGAATAAACATAAATCATGCGGAAAAACCATAAAGCCAGGAAACATATTAGTAACACATAATTATTTAGCATAATTCAGATGCATACACTTTGTAGCGTGCCCTCCCTAGCTGCGCCCGAACCGAACAAGAACAAGTCTTTAGGACTCCAAGTGTCGTCCCTCCGTAGATAGTCCACAGCACGTCCGTATCCGCCTTAAGCTTGACCAACTAGAATCGCTCTTAAGGTACTATAAATTTCGGCTAATAGGGCAAGAGTGTATGGCGGATTTTTGCGAAAATCTTACCTTTGAATACTTGAATCTTACGTGTATAAATTTGTGACCCTAGGCACATATTTATAGAGTTATGGAAAAGGACTTAGAATCCTATTAGAATACCAATTTAGTTTAATTAGAATCCTATTAGGACTCTTATTAAATAAAATCTATCTACTAGGATTAGGATTTAATCATAGAACAAATTCTAATAGCTTTAGGATTTGTATTGCACACAACCGTACACGAGCACGAGCACAAGCACCACCCGCGCAAGCCTTGCGGCCCACGCGAGCTGCACTCGTTGCAAGCCCAAAGTCGCAGCCCACTTGATTGCTCCGCGAGCGCCAAGGCCTTGCTGGGCCTGGCCTTGCGCTGGGCCTGGCGAGGCTTGGCTGTGTGTGATGCGTGTGGCTTTGCTGGGCGATGGGCCGGCTTCGTGCTGGGCCTTCGTCTGGCAGGCCTCGTCCGATGCTAATTCGTACGATACGCTTCCGATTAAATTCTCGATTCCGGAATTCATTTCCGATACGAACAATATTTAATATTTCCGATTCCGAAATTAATTTCCGTTTCGAACAAATTTTTAATATTTCCGTTTCCGGAATTATTTTCCGATTTCGATAATATTTCCGATTCTGAGAATATTTCCGTTTCCGGCAATATTTCCGATTCCGGCAATATTTCCATTTCCGATAATATTTTCCGATACGTACCATATTTCCGTTTCCGGCAACATCTACGACTTGGATAATATTTATATTTTCGATACGATCCATATTTCCGTTTCCGGCAATATTATCATTTCCGGAGTATTCATTTCTTGCTTATGAAGATCTCAGTTCCCACTGAAACCAAGATCCGTCGATTCCGAATATCCATAGATGGAGTATTTAATGCCATTAAATACTTGATCCGTTTACGTACTATTTGTGTGACCCTACGGGTTCAGTCAAGAGTAAGTTGTGGATTAATTTCATTAATTCCACTTGAACTGAAGCGGCCTCTAGCTAGGCATTCAGCTCACTTGATCTCATTGAATTTATACTTGTTAATTAATACTGAACCGCATTTATTAGACTTATCATTAAATGCATACTTGGACCAAGGGAATTATTTCCTTCATAGACAGGGCGTCGGCCTGATTGTTCTCTGTTCTGGGAATCTGCTTAGCCTCGAAACTCTTCAAATGTTCTATTTCTTGACGCACAGCTTGCATGTATTTGATCATGTTGGGGTCTCTTGCCTCATAGTCTCCATTTACTTGACTTACAATAAGCTGTGAGTCAGACAAAGCCAGTATTTCTTGTGCTCCGGCAGCTTTGCACATTTTTATGCCGGCTAGCAGAGCTTCGTATTCGGCCTCGTTGTTGGATGTTTGGAAGTTGAATCGCATGGCATACTTGTACTTGTCTCCTTCAGGAGATTGGCATATTATGCCGGCTCCACATCCGTTTTGGGTGGATGACGCATCTACATATACCGTCCAATGGGTCGCCACATTCTTTTCAAAGGTTAGCCTCGTCATTTCTGCAATGAAATCAGCAAATGCTTGCCCCTTGATAGCCTTTCGAGGTTCATATGAGATATCAAATGCATTCAACTGAATTGCCCATTTGAGCATTTGCCCGACAGCGTCTAATTTAGTGAGCGGCTGTTTCAAGGGCTGATCTGTGTACACCACCAGTTTGTGTGCCATAAAGTAAGGACGCAGCTTCTTACTTGCCATTAAAAGTGCAAGTGCAAACTTCTCAATTGGAGGGTATCTCAATTCGGCATTTTGCACGACGTGGCTCACAAAATAGTCAGGGAGTTGCACTCCCTCTCTTTCTGTTAACAGTACAACACTCAAGGACCACTCGGAGATGGCCAAATACACATACAAAGTTTCTCCTTGAAGAGGACTGACAAGCCGTGGTAAGGTGTGGAGATGTTCCTTTAATCGAACGAAGGCAATTTCTGCCGATTTAGTCCATTCAAACTTGCTCTTTTTCTTGATTGTGCCAAAGAAATAATGACACTTGTCACCTGCTTTGGATAAGAACGGCCCCAGGGCCGCTAGGCATCCAGTCAGGCGTTGGACTTCCTTCACTGATTTCGGAGACGTCATATCTATCACTGCTTGTACTTTGTCAGGATTGGCCTCAATTCCCCTTTCATTAATTAGGAATCCCAAGAACTTTCCAACTGTCACTCCAAAGACACATTTCTTCGGATTCAACCTCATCTGATATTTTCGGAGTGTCTCAAAAGTTTCTCTCAGATAAGCCAGGTGTGCTTCACGTTGCTTTCTTTTTACTATCATATCATCAATGTAGGCCTCAATGTTTCGTCCTAACTGATTAAAGAAGACTGTGTTAACCAGGCGCTGAAAGGTGGCCGGCGCATTCTTTAAGCCAAACGGCATCACTTTGTAACAGTACAATCCTTGCTCAATAACAAATGACGTTTTTTCCTGATCATCTGGCCGGTGAAAACCAGAATAGGCGTCCATGAAGGACATCATGGCATGACCAGCCGCCGAGTTTACCAACAGGTCTATCTTGGGTAGAGGAAAGCTGTCTTTTGGGCAGGCCTTGTTTAGATCCGTGTAGTCCACACAAATTCTCCAGGATCCATTAGGCTTTGGCACCAACACTACATTTGCTACCCAATCTGGATATTGACTTGGCAGTATGAACCCAGCATCTAACAACTTTTCTATTTCTTCAGCTGCGGCTTTGTTTCTAGCTTCCCCATGATTTCTCTTCTTCTGACGAATAGGTTTTAAGGATTCATCTACATTGAGCTTGTGGACGGCTACACTTGGATCGATGCCTGTCATCTCCTCCATAGTGAAAGCAAAGATGTCCTGGAAACTCAAGAGGGTGACCAGCTGTGCCCCAAGCTGATCGCCCGGAGAGACCCCTACTGGCACCGTCCTATCGGGACGTACTTCGTTAAGGATGATTTCATAATGGCCGCCTATCGGCTCAGACCGTCTAGTCTCCATGTGGCACGTGGCAATGGTAAAGGTTTCTTTCTTGACTTTATCTTTTGTCTCGTCCAGTTTTCTTTTTGAACCTGCTCTGGCTTCATCAGCCTTGCAGCCTCCCCAAGCCTCGGGACTTAGTGTAGTAAGATAACAATCTCTTGCTAGCTGCTGGTCACCATGAATAGTGCCGACCTGGCCTTTATCACAGACATACTTCATAAGCATAAGATGAGTGACGACCACCGCCTTGGTCTGATTTAAAGTGGGACGGCCCAAGATGATATTGTAAGCAGTGAGGTCTTTCACAGTCAGAAATCGGACGTTCAAGTTCCTACATTGATGCCGGCCTCCTACTCGGAGGGGTAGAGTGATGATTCCTTGGGGGTGAATTATGCCGCCTCCGAATCCAATGATGGGGTAATGAATCTTTTCAATCCTCTTAGGGTCGTGCTCAAGACGGTTCAGACAAGTTGTACTGATAATATCTGACGAACTCCCCGTGTCTACTAGGATACGCCTAACTTTGAGGTTTGCCACTTTCAGCTCAATAACCAAGGGATCGTCATGAGGGGTGGCTATCTTGCCTCTGTCGGCTTCACAAATTTCTAATTTAGGGAAGTGATCCATTGGAGCTTTTCCTGACAACATTACCTGACCCAACCGGCTTGCATAATCCTTTTGCCCTCTCATTGTTGGGCCCCCAGCGGCTAGGCCTCCTGAGATAACAACTACACATTCTGGATCAGTGTCATTGTCATCACGCCGGTATGACGGTGACCTACTTTTCTTATTGAACTTTTTACCATTTCCCCATGTACTCGTGCTGAGATATGATTTCAAAAATCCTTTGGCGGCTAATCCATCAAGACCTCTACGCAGACTCTTACAATCTTTCGTATCATGGCCTACATCACAATGGAACTTACAATAAAGGGAGCTATCCTGGGTTTCCACCGGCGACTTCATAGGGAACGGACGATCAATATCATATCTATCGCTGACGTCCAGCAGTATCGTATACAAGTCAGTGTTATATTCAAATATCTCTTTATCATAGGGTCGTCCTCTCTCCTTCCCTTGTGAGGTGTTAGCCTGATACCCCTTCTTTTCAATGGCCCACGTCCCATTTGGTCGGTTGGTCTTTTTATCTGTCTTATCTTTGCGCTGAGGGTGGTCTGCAGTCTCAGTTCCCTTAGATTCTTTTGGGACGGAACAGATTTCTGTGGCTTCGATAAAGGATTCGACTTCGTCTAGGGCATCATCTATAGTTCTCACACTCTTCTTCACCAAGTCAAACTTAAAGGAACCTTTCTTAAGTCCTCTAAAAAAGTTATCAAAGGCCACCACATCAGGTAGATTCGGAATTTGTTCTGATTCCAAGTTGAAACGTCGCACATAGCTTCGCAAGGACTCGTCTTTTCCTTGCTGTATACGGCCCAAATGCATGCTCGTCTTCTTTTCCTCTTTATAAGCCATAAACCTTGAAGAAAACAACATTTCTAGTTCCGCATAAGTGTGGATTATTCCTTGCAGAAACCATTTTGAGGCAACACCTTTCAGAGTGGCCGGGAAGTATTTACACCAAGTTGCATCAGTAGTCCCTTGAACATACATGTGGTGACGATAGGCCAAAAGGTGTACATCAGGATCAGAGGTGCCTTCATAGGCAACGATAGTTGGCGGCTTCACCTTAGGCTCCTTGGGAGCGTTCATAATATCAGAACAAAATGGAGTGGTGTAATCATGGATGAGGCCGGCTACTCCCTGTTGAATGTGACATATTGGGTCTTGTCTCCTACCCAGAGAGGTTCTACGCCGCTCGCTGTCCGCGCGGCTCACATTGGTTCTGGTGAGACGGCGCGAAGGAGCAGCAAGGGGTGAATCTTCCATAACAGGGGTTGAGCCTGTGTCGGACAACTTAGTTTCTTGAGGCCTGTCTAGTTGAATAACTGGTACTCTTCTGGACGGTCCCGGTTCGTGCCGAACAGTTGTTAAAATTCAACGCGGAGCCATAGGCTGGAAAGAAGTCCTAGTCCTGTCGAAACGTCTGTCACGCTCGTCATTTCGAGCTTGGTCTTGCCGCCAGACATTAGACCGAGTGAGTCCATTAAAGAATGACATCCCTGTCCCATGAGACTGAGAGCGGATGGTCTTGATCTCATCTTGAAGTGTGTCCATCTGCGCCTTAAATCCGACCAAAATATCTTTGAGCTGACCAGCTGACACCGACAGATCTGGATTCTCCTCCATGACTGTATCAGCCTCGGCCCTCAAGTGACCACCTGGAGGAAATGAAGGCTGACCCGTCTCATCTTCCACCTGGACTTGCTCAGGTTGTGGTTCAAGAGGGGGATCAGGACGGTCGTCCTGCCCCGTGGAATGGTTGCTTCTCTCGTCTCTCCCTCGAGGAGGACGGTCACCATTCATTGTGGTCTCGTCAATTTCGTTTCAATTGATGGGCGCGTCTCCGAAGTGCTGGACGTCTACCATGTTAACTCACCTCCCCACAGACGGCGCCAAATGTTGTGGGAGTTTTTCCAATGGTTGATGACGAGGAGGTATCCGGTTCCACGTAGAGTCGAGTCCAGTCCACGTCGGGTGGCTTTCCTGCAAAACAAGAATATTCCCGTAGGAATATTCCCTCCGATGCTTAAGTAAGATTAGGGTCTTAGAAAAAGGTTCTTAATAAGAAGAAAGCATTAACTATCTGAAATTGAAGGGTGTTTCTCTATCTAAGAACTTGTGTCAATTCCTTGGGAATTAAGTGTATTTATATCCTCCCCCTTTTGGGGGAAACCCTAGGAAGGAATCACATGATTGGCTAGGTTACCATGACATGACAAGTGTCTTTGTCATAACATTCTTTGCATTGGGCCATGGGCTTTAAAGAGGTGTTTGTACACTTATTTTAGTCATCCATCATCTTTTACCCATTCCATAGTAGCTGCCAAGTAGGCGCTCTGCTTACTGGGATGTGCCACGTGGAACGGTGTGGTTGGGCCATGCTGGCTGGGTATTTTTACCCACATCAGAAACCATGTTGTTATGTCTTTGAACTTGGTTATGTTATGCCTTTGAACTTGGTTATGTTGAAATTTACATGTTTAATGCTGTTGGATGAACGTGTTGAACATGGATTTTATTATGAGAATTATAACATGTTAGCGTGGATGATTGATGCAAGCATGTTGGTTGGGAACATTATATTATTTCATATACATTGGTTTAGATCGATTGATCGTTGTTCCCTTTTCAAGCATTTCACTACTTTATGAAGGCCGAGGACCTTGTTTAGTAAGTTGATCCTTTACACCTATATAGAGGTGATTAACCATTGGTAAAGGAAAGGTTGAATTAATTGGAATGGAGTCTTGATTGATAACTTTGTGATCACTTACCTAATTCCAAGATAAAAATAGTTGTGAATAATTGTTGATTGTATGACTTATGTGATAGTTGAGTCATAACATAGTTTTAATTTGTAATCATGTAAAGTGAAACTGAGTAGCAATAGCTTTAAACTGTGCACGTCTGAAGTGACGGACAAATAAGAGTTGGGGTTCATGGTGGTAGCCCATGGCCTTTTCTGGGACCAGATTGATCGCCGTGTTCTATTTTTATTCCAAAGTTCCTCGATATCGCAGGTCGCTGAGTTTACGGAGTCGCGCCTGTACCTCGTCTTCCTTAGTGAAGCTTCTTGCTAGACAACTTGGTCCATTGACTATTTCAATTAAAATAATATTATTGTTATAAAAGTCTAGTCTAGTCTAGCCTAGTCTAGTCAAGTGTGGTCTTCAAATTAATATGTTTTGTTTTCCCTTACTTATGTTTTATTAGTATCATGTTAGGATTGTTCGTTTAATAGAATCATGCTAGGATTATTATGTTAGGTTATGATACACATGACAATTCATAAATCATGGGGAAAAACCATTTAGCCAGGAATACATATTATTTACACATAATCATTTAGCATAGTTTAGATGCATACTCTTTGTTGCGTGCCTTCCCTAGCTGCGCCCGAACCGAACAAGAACAAGTCTTTAGGACTCCAAGTGTCGTCCCTCCGTAGATAGTCCACAGCACGTCCGGATCCGCCTTAAGATTGACCAACTAGAATCGCCCTTAAGGTACTAATAATTTCGGCACTTTTAGGCAAGGTATGTGACTGAATTTTTCTCTCAAAAACTCACTTTGAATACTTGAATAATCTATCTAAATATGTGACCCTAGGCACCTATTTATAGAGTTATGGAAAAGGTTTTGGAATCCTATTAGGATACTAATTTATTTAATTATAATCCTACTAGGACTCTAATTAAATAATCATTATCTAATAGTTTTAGGATTTAATCATATTTCGAATCCCGATTGCTTTAGGATTACCGCACAAGCATTGCATGAGCACCGTACACTCGCGCAAGCCTTGCGGCCCACGCTAGGCGCACAGCGCTCGGCCCACTGCTGTGCTCTCGCGCGCGCGCCCCAGGCCTTGGCTGGGCCTGGCCTTGCGCTGGGCCTGGTCGAGGCTTGGCATGCGATGGTGCGTGTTGGCTCGCTGGGCGATGGCCTGGCTTCGTGCTGGGCCTTCGTCTAGCGGGCCTCGTCCGATGCTAATTCGTACGATACGCTTCCGATTAAATTCCCGATTCCGGAATTCATTTACGATACGAACAATATTTAATATTTCCGATTCCGGAATCAATTTCCGTTTCGAACAAATATTTAATATTTCCGTTTCCAGAATTATTTTCCGATTCCGATAATATTTCCGATTCTGACAATATTTCCGTTTCCGGCAATATTTCCGATTCCGGCAATATTTCCATTTCCGATAATATTTTCCGATACGTACCATGTTTCCGTTTCCGGCAACATCTATGACTTGGATAATATTTATATTTCCGATACGATCCATATTTCCGTTTCCGGCAATATCATCGTTTCCGGAGTATTCATTTCTTGCCTGTGACGATCTCAGCTCCCACTGAAACCAAGATCCGTCGATTCCGAATATCCATAGATGGAGTATTTAATGCCATTAAATACTTGATCCGTTTACGTACTATTTGTGTGACCCTACAGGTTCAGTCAAGAGTAAGCTGTGGATTAATATCATTAATTCCACTTGAACTGAAGCGGCTTCTAGCTAGGTATTCAGCTCACTTGATCTCACTGAATTATTAACTTGTTAATTAATACTGAACCGCATATATTAGACTTATCATTGAATGCATACTTGGACCAAGGGCATTATTTCCTTCAGTCTCCCACTTGTCCTTAGGGACAAGTGTGCATTTCCTAATTCCTTTGTCGCTCGATGCTTGCTCTTGAACATAAGGTAAGAGTTGTCATCCTTATTATGTCCAGAGGTGTTTCTCGGTTTCAGAGTTCAACTGATCAAATAAACAGATAATCATAGCCTATGATTCATCCGAGCACGACCATGCATTTCACAGTTTCTAGCTCTCCGAGTGGCCTTGTACAACTTTTAAGCATCTCATCCCGATTTATGGGAGGACAATCCCAATATTGCGATCTTGATATTAGACTTCGTTTGATAGGTGATTACCTGAGCGTTGCCTTTATAGCCTCCTTTTACGGTGCGACGGTTGGTCAACGTCAAAGGAACCAGTTCTCAAATAAGTAATCTCAAATCACTCAGGTATTGAGGATTTAGTGTCTAATAATTTTAATGAAATTTACTTATGACAGATTTTCATCTCTTACAGTAAAGTTTCATAGGTCTTGTCCGATACTAGTCTTCACAAAGTAAGTATCTATGAAAATGATTATGACATTCCCATGTCCACATAGTTCAAGAAACAGAACTACTAGTCATCTTGCATTCTAGTCGTCTAACATTTTCTATGCGTCCAATTTTATAGAAAACTCCGACTAGGGACCATTTTCAACCTTTGACATTCAAGTTCACTTGATAGACATTTCTTAGTCACAGGACTGGTCCTGACAGTCTATCTTGAATATATCGTCAAATTGAAGGGACTCATCATTTAATAAACCACAAATTAAATGGAAAAATGAATTCTCTTCATTTATTGTGAATGATTAACCAATAATGTTTTACAAAGATTTAAACTCTAAAACTTTAAAACATTAAACAGAGACATCAAAGCCATTCTCCAATATGCTTGATTCCCATAGCTGCAGTGTGCGAGTTGTGCTTCGCCTGCGGCAGAGGTTTAGTCAATGGATCTGATATGTTGTCATCAGTTCCAATTTTGCTTATCTCGACTTCTTTTCTTTCAACGAACTCTCGTAGAAGGTGAAATCTACGAAGTACATGCTTGACTCTCTGGTGGTGTCTAGGCTCCTTTGCCTGTGCAATAGCTCCGTTATTATCACAATACAGGGCTATTGGTCCTTTAATGGAGGGGACTACACCAAGTTCACCTATGAACTTCCTTAGCCATATAGCTTCCTTTGCTGCTTCATGTGCTGCAATGTACTCCGCTTCAGTTGTAGAATCCGCAATGGTGCTTTGCTTAGCACTTTTCCAGCTTACTGCTCCTCCGTTGAGGCAGAAGACAAACCCAGACTGTGATCTGAAATCATCTTTGTCGGTTTGGAAACTTGCGTCCGTATAGCCTTTAACAATTAATTCATCATCTCCACCATAGACCAGGAAGTCATCTTTGTGCCTTTTCAGGTACTTCAGAATATTCTTGGCAGCAGTCCAATGCGCCTCTCCTGGGTCTGACTGGTATCTGCTCGTAGCACTGAGTGCGTACGCAATATCCGGGCGTGTACATATCATAGCATACATTATTGAACCAATCAATGATGCATATGGAATCCCATTCATTCGTCTACGCTCATCAAGTGTTTTTGGGCACTGATTCTTGCTTAGAATCATTCCATGAGACATGGGTAGGTCGCCTCGCTTGGAGTCCGCCATCTTGAACCTATCAAGCACCTTATTGATATAAGTGCTTTGACTAAGTCCAATCATCTTTTTAGATCTATCTCTGTAAATCTTGATGCCCAATATGTACCGTGCTTCTCCTAGATCTTTCATCGAAAAACATTTCCCAAGCCAAATCTTGACAGAGTTCAACATAGGAATGTCATTTCCGATAAGTAATATGTCGTCGACATATAATACCAGGAAAGCAATTTTGCTCCCACTGACCTTCTTGTATACACAAGATTCGTCTGCGTTCTTGATGAGACCAAAGTCACTGACTGCTTCATCAAAACGTATATTCCAGCTCCTGGATGCCTGCTTCAATCCGTAGATTGACTTCTTTAGCTTGCATACCTTTTTAGCATTCTTTGGATCCTCAAAACCTTCAGGCTGTGTCATAAACACAGTTTCTGTTAAAACGCCGTTTAAGAAAGCAGTTTTGACATCCATCTGCCATATTTCGTAATCGTAATATGCAGCGATTGCTAACATTATCCGAATAGACTTTAGCATTGCAACTGGTGAAAAGGTTTCATCGTAATCCACACCGTGGACTTGCCTGTAACCTTTTGCAACCAATCTAGCTTTGAAAACTTCAAGTTTCCCATCCTTGTCCTTTTTCAGTTTGAAAACCCATTTGCTTCCAATGGCTTGGTAGCCATCTGGCAAATCGACCAAATCCCATACTTGGTTTTCAGACATGGAGTCTAATTCAGATTGCATGGCTTCTTGCCATTGCTTGGAGCTAGGGCTCGTTATAGCTTGTTTGTAAGTCGCAGGTTCATCACTTTCAAGTAATAGAACGTCATAGCTCTCGTTCGTCAAAATACCTAAGTACCTTTCCGGTTGAGATCTATATCTTTGCGATCTACGCGGGGTAACATTTCTAGTTTGACCATGATTCTCACCAGATTCTTCTAAAGATCTCTGAGTTTCATCCTGAATGTCATCTTGAGCATTCTCTAGAGTTTGTTGTTCGACTCGAATTTCTTCGAGGTCTACTTTTCTCCCACTTGTCATTTTGGAAATGTGATCTTTCTCCAAAAAGACACCATCTCGAGCAACAAACACTTTGTTCTCAGATGTATTGTAGAAGTAATACCCCTTTGTTTCCTTTGGATAGCCCACAAGGATACATTTGTCAGATTTTGGATGAAGTTTGTCTGAAATTAATCGTTTGACGTATACTTCACATCCCCAAATCTTAAGAAAAGACACATTTGGAGGCTTTCCAAACCATAATTCATATGGAGTCTTTTCGACAGCTTTAGACGGAGCTCTATTTATAGTGAGTGCAGCTGTATTTAGTGCATGTCCCCAACATTCTAATGGAAGTTTGGCCTGACCCATCATTGACCTGACCATGTCTAGCAAGGTTCTGTTCCTCCGTTCCGACACACCGTTCCATTGTGGTGTTCCTGGAGGAATCAATTCTGATAGAATTCCACATTCTTTCAGATGGTCATCAAATTCATAGCTCAGATATTCACCGCCTCTATCAGACCGCAGTGCCTTAATCGTCTTGCCTAATTGATTCTCTACTTCACTCTGAAATTCCTTGAATTTGTCAAAGGATTCAGACTTATGCTTCATTAGGTAGACATAACCATACCTACTGAAGTCATCAGTGAAAGTGATAAAGTAGCTGAAACCACCTCTAGCATTTGTACTCATTGGTCCACGTACATCTGTATGGATTAAAACCAATAGTTCATTTGCTCTTTCTCCAACTTTAGAGAAAGGTTGCTTTGTCATTTTGCCAAGTAAACATGATTCGCATTTACCATAATCCTCTAAGTCAAATGGTTCTAGAATTCCTTCCTTTTGAAGTCTTTCTAAGCGTTTCAAGTTTATATGGCCTAATCGACAATGCCACAGATAGGTGAGATCTGAATCATCCTTTTTGGCCTTTTTGGTATTTATGTTATATACTTGTTTGTCGTGATCTAATAAATAAAGTCCATTGACTAATCTAGCAGATCCATAAAACATCTCTTTAAAATAAAACGAACAACTATTGTCTTTTATTAAAAAGGAAAATCCCTTAGCATCTAAGCAAGAAACTGAAATGATATTTTTAGTAAGACTTGGAACATGGAAACATTCTTCCAGTTCCAAAACTAGCCCGGAGGGCAACGACAAATAGTAAGTTCCTACAGCTAATGCAGCAATCCGTGCTCCATTTCCCACTCGTAGGTCGACTTCACCCTTGCTTAACTTTCTACTTCTTCTTAGTCCCTGTGGATTGGAACATAAGTGTGAGCCATAACCTGTATCTAATACCCAAGAAGTTGAATTAGCAAGTATACAGTCTATAACGAAAATACCTGAAGATGGAACGACTGTTCCGTTCTTCTAATCTTCCTTTAGCTTCAAGCAATCTCTCTTCCAATGCCCCTTTTTCTTGCAGTAGAAGCATTCGGATTCAGAAGTGGGTTGACTGACCTTCCTCTTTACAGATTTGGCGCCAGTTTTCTTAGTTGGGCTGGCCTTGTTGCCACCTTTCTTAGCATTCCTCTTCTTTCCAGATTTCTTGAACTTGCCCCCACGCACCATAAGCACATCCTGCTTATCACTTTTGAGCGTCTTTTCAGCGGTCTTCAGCATACCGTGAAGCTCAGTGAGCGTTTTGTCCAGACTATTCATACTGTAGTTCAGTTTGAACTGATCATACCCGCTATGAAGAGAATGGAGGATGGTGTCTATAGCCATTTCCTGAGAAAATTGCTGATCCAGCCTACTCATATTCTCAATGAGTCCAATCATTTTGAGAACATGTGGACTTACGGGCTCGCCTTTCTTAAGCTTGGTCTCAAGAATTTGCCTATGAGTCTCGAATCTTTCGACTCGAGCCAGATCTTGGAACATGTTCTTCAACTCACTGATGATTGTTAAAGCATCTGAGTTGATGAACGTTTTCTGCAGATCCGCACTCATGGTGGCGAGCATTAGACATTTCACATCCTTGTTGGCATCAATCCAACGATTGAGGGCTGCCTGAGTGACCTCGTCGCCTGCGGCTTCGGGCATCGCCTCTTCTAGGACATACTCCTTTTCTTCCTGCATAAGAACTATTTGCAAGTTCCTTTGCCATTCAAGGAAGTTTTTCCCGTTCAACTTCTCCTTTTCGAGAATTGATCGAATGTTGAATGAATTGTTGTTTGCCATATTAAAAACTACAATTGAAAAGAATAAACAAATAAATAACCATTCACAGTTTCTCTTAATAAACTTAAATTCTAGCATACATGCATAATTCAATGTTTATTAAGCATTTTATTCAAGTTATGTGTTCCGGCAGGTGTGAATAAAATGATTCTAAGATCCCAAAATCATTGAAAAACTAAGCACAGTTTGTCGACTTAATCCTAAAACATCTTAGGTAAGCAAAAGCCTTTTGCTAATAGTCTAGAAACTATTCTTGGTTGATAGGTACGTCTAAGAACTTATTAGGTAAACCTATCGATTTTGCCACGACATAAAAGGACTCCTTACTTATATCGTTGAGTTTCACCAAAACTAACATGTACTCACAGTTATTTGTGTACCTTGCCCCTTTAGGACCAATAAGTAACACCTCGCTGAGCGAAAACTATTACTAGATTGATGTAAAGGATATCCAAGCAAGTGTATATTTTGGCATGGCACCTTTTAACTCAATTTTTAAGTTTGGAACTTAAGGCTCTTACTATGTTGGTTAGATTTTAAGTGAACTAAAATCATTAATCATGCAACATAATCAAGCTTTTGATCTCATGCATTTTAAGACATATTTAAAAGCAATAAATAACTTAAAACATGCATAAGATAAATGTGATCTAGTATGGCCCGACTTCATCTTGAAGCTTTAACTTCAAAGTCCGTCTTGAAAATCTCCGTGGGAGGCACCATTTTCTTTAAATAGAATAAGCTATAATTAAAACTAATTACAACTATTTGATGGTACGCAGACCATATTTGAATTGAAAAACGACTTTGGTACTTTAGACCAATTACATTCAAATTAATGGTACGCAGACCATATTTTCTATCCTATTTGGGCCATACTAGTCACTTCATAACCTGCAAAACAGTACATATACAATATATACCATTCACCCATTCATTATCATGAATGA
This sequence comes from Spinacia oleracea, assembly GCF_020520425.1. NCBI lineage: Eukaryota > Viridiplantae > Streptophyta > Magnoliopsida > Caryophyllales > Amaranthaceae > Spinacia > Spinacia oleracea. Next base: position 128,278,833 of record NC_079490.1, on the reverse strand, counting down.
CCCACATAGCTGGTTAGTAAAACACATTATGCATCACGTAAACATTTGCAGCAATTAATCAAGGGCACCAATAATCTACCAATTATTCAGTCCTTATTAATTCTAATCAAGTTGTTTTAACCTTAAGGATTTGTAGACCTAATCAAGAGTTTATGACTAAAAGGGCTCCCACTTAAACCAATAAATTCATATGCTTTACTAATTTTAAACATAAAAATGTATTTCTAGTCTAACCGGAAACATACAAATTTAATTAAAATTTAAAGCTCATATAAATTTATAATTGAATCCAAAAAGTTTAATTTAATTTCAGTCGTATTTAAATTAATTCATGATTTTAATTTTAGTAAAATAATTAGAATAAATAAAATTTATTATAATTACAATATTCAAAATTAAAATCCAAGAAAATAATTTAAATTATTAATTTTAAAATTAATTAAAATTACGTAAACTGAAAATTTCAAATTAAAATTTCAAAACGATCTAATCGCAACGCAAACACCTCACGCATCACACGCCCATGGGCCACACGCACACAGCCATCGCTGGCCATGTGCGCGCAGCCCATGCGCTGCGTCGCATAGCTGCTGCTTCTACCCTTCGCAAGCCATCGCGCGAGCTGGTGCTTACTGCGCGCGCGCCAGCGCTCGATGCACGCGAGCATGTGCTCGCTGCGCGCGCTCGCTAGCGCTCGCTGCACACGGGCCATCGCTCGCTTCGTGCACTCGCCAGCGCATGCTGTGCGCGCTCGCTAGCGCTCGCTTGGTGCGAGCCAGTGCTCGCTGCGCGCGGCATCGACGCTGGGCGCAGCACTCGTGGCACGCGAGCTTGCGCTTGCTGCGCGCGCTTGCGCGAGGCAGTGCGCGTTGTGGCGCAGCTCGCTTGCTGCCCACACGCGACTGCCGTGCCTTGCCTTCGCCCATGCCCATTCGTCCATTGCTCATAGCCCACGACACAAGGCAGGGCTGCTGCCTTGTGCTCGTGCACCATGCCCTTGCTCATTGCATTCGTGCCACATGGGCGACGAGCTCCCTTGCTCGTCGTCACATACCCGCACTATACAACACCCCTTAAGGGTAACACGTAGCGTCCATTGCTTTGTGCGTGCAAGTTATATGAACGAATCGCATAAAATTTAAAAAATTTATATTTAAAATTAAATGACAAATTAATAAATTAATATTAATTTCATAATTTTAGGGCGAAAAATCGAAAATTTATTATTCAATTGATTTCCGATTAACATGGATTCAAGTTTAGGTCATAAAAATTTAAAATTTATCATAAATTTACAATTTTTATGGTGGTTTTTAATCATAGGTATCTAATTAAATTATAATTAATTATGAAAATCAAATTAATTCTAAATTATTTTAATTTTCAACAAATTAATCATAATTACAAATTAGATTGCATAATTAACAAGGCTAGGCATTCAAACTTGTTAAACATATACAGTAGGTCAATCAAAAATTCAAGATTTATCAACAAGAATCGCAAATATTTAATTTAACATCTTAAATTTACGAAATTTTGCATTCGAAAAACTAAAACCTTCGAAAAGTCATAGTTAGGCTTCGAATTTGAGAATTCTGGGTTCGGCAGAAAAATACTTTTTTGTCAAAATTTTAGAATGCCTTTTACATGCGGAATTGACACAAAAATCACTCGATTTGGATGAGTAACGAAGAAACTGCCGAAAAACTGCGTACGTATATTAAATAAACGCAATTTACAATTAATTAAAAATTACGAAAATTAATCACCCCTTTTAATTCTTGCAAATTTGTAATATTTAACCATGTTCATGCAATTTAGATTATGAAAATAATAAGAGGCTCGTGATACCACTGTTAGGTTATGATACATATGACAATTCATAAATCATGCGGAAAAACCATTTAGCCAGGAATACATATTATTTACACATAATCATTTAGCATAGTTTAGATGCATACTCTTTGTTGCGTGCCTTCCCTAGCTGCGCCCGAACCGAACAAGAACAAGTCTTTAGGACTCCAAGTGTCGTCCCTCCGTAGATAGTCCACAGCACGTCCGGATCCGCCTTAAGATTGACCAACTAGAATCGCCCTTAAGGTACTAATAATTTCGGCACTTTTAGGCAAGGTATGTGACTGAATTTTTCTCTCAAAAACTCACTTTGAATACTTGAATAATCTATCTAAATATGTGACCCTAGGCACCTATTTATAGAGTTATGGAAAAGGTTTTGGAATCCTATTAGGATACTAATTTATTTAATTATAATCCTACTAGGACTCTAATTAAATAATCATTATCTAATAGTTTGAGGATTTAATCATATTTCGAATCCCGATTGCTTTAGGATTCCCGCACAAGCATTGCATGAGCACCGTACACCCGCGCAAGCCTTGCGGCCCACGCTAGGCGCACAGCGCTCGGCCCACTGCTGTGCTCTTGCGCGCGCGCCCCAGGCCTTGGCTGGGCCTGGCCTTGCGCTGGGCCTGGTCGAGGCTTGGCATGCGATGGTGCGTGTTGGCTCGCTGGGCGATGGCCTGGCTTCGTGCTGGGCCTTCGTCTAGCGGGCCTCGTCCGATGCTAATTCGTACGATACGCTTCCGATTAAATTCCCGATTCCGGAATTCATTTCCGATACGAACAATATTTAATATTTCCGATTCCGGAATCAATTTCCGTTTCGAACAAATATTTAATATTTCCGTTTCCGGAATTATTTTCCGATTCCGATAATATTTCCGATTCTGACAATATTTCCGTTTCCGGCAATATTTCCGATTCCGGCAATATTTCCATTTCCGATAATATTTTCCGATACGTACCATGTTTCCGTTTCCGGCAACATCTACGACTTGGATAATATTTATATTTCCGATACGATCCATATTTCCGTTTCCCGCAATATCATCGTTTCCGGAGTATTCATTTCTTGCCTGTGACGATCTCAGCTCCCACTGAAACCAAGATCCGTCGATTCCGAATATCCATAGATGGAGTATTTAATGCCATTAAATACTTGATCCGTTTACGTACTATTTGTGTGACCGTACGGGTTCAGTCAAGAGTAAGCTGTGGATTAATATCATTAATTCCACTTGAACTGAAGCGGCCTCTAGCTAGGCATTCAGCTCACTTGATCTCACTGAATTATTAACTTGTTAATTAATACTGAACCGCATATATTAGACTTGACCAAGGGCATTATTTCCTTCATATTATTGATTTAGTATGTAGTACTCAGCTTTGCTGATTACGTGCTTTGTTTGTGTGTGTTGATAAAGGTATTTTCCGTCGTTGAATGAACACACCTTTATCAAACAAAATTTGTAAACACCTAACTAACAGGCTATATTGACTATAGCGGCAAGCATAGGGATCGTCCCAAGAGAATGAATATGTTTAACTTTTCAATCTAATGTGTTCAAAAGCTAGTTCGAATGGAAAATGAATTTTTGTAAGAATCTAATGAAAGCAAGAATAGTATGAAATATTAACAAGTAAAGGAATTCTAGAGATTTCGGGAATCGGCAATGGAAATTGAAGTAGGAGAAAGACAAAGGTCAACACACAATGATTATGCAATGACTTGACATATAGGGAAAAACAACTTATGACGAGCTCGCCACCTCTCGGATAGAGCGCGCTGTCCTCTAGTCTAGAAAGAGCTCTCGCATGATCCTAGGACTAAACAACTCACGATTGAGACCTACTTTTCACATGCATCATAGAGATTCACAATGTCTTGCCAAATTAAAACGAAGCACTCCAATCTATCCTAATTGACATAGCATTTGCAACTACTAATTCATTAGTCATGGACTTCCTAGCATCAAATCAAATTTAATCACAAACATCAACATGAATTTCCCTATAATTTCCCCAAATTCAATCCCAAGGCTTCAACCCAAATCTATTGACTAAGACTACACAATAAGCATGATTAATATCAAGATTAAACTAAAACTAATCCTAATCATAAAACTAATTGAATCAACAAAATTCAGAAAATTCAAATATCAAAATTGGGGGAAAATTCAAGAACATTCAAAATATGAAACTAATTCTAGAATTCAACAATGAAATCAAAGCTTAAACGAAATTAATGAAGCAATAAAAGAATGAAAGAACAAATTAAAGAGAAAAGTAAGAATTATACCTTGAATGATTGAAATTGCATCAAAATTGAAGAACAAAATTGAAGAACAAAACTCAAATGAAAGAGAAAAGAAATCTGAAATTTAGAGTTTGAATTCACTAATAATTGAAGAATTTGAAGCTAAGAATCCTAATCCTAACCTCTAATCTAAGCCCTAATCTAATTCTCTCTCTAGAATTCTAATTATGAAAATCCTAAAATGAAACTAACTAATTACGTAAAAGCTAACTCCTTCGAACAATGTTGCGATTCTCTTTTTATATTAGCAATCCCGCGCAGCTGTGCGATCGAACAGAGGGTATGTTCTGTCGCACAAAGTTCTGTTCTGTCGCACACATATGCTTTTTCGATCGCACAACAAAACAGAAGCTACTGACTTCAAAAGGATGAGTTGTGCGCCCGAGTGCTTTACCAGGATCGCACAACAGGTCTTGTTCGACCGCACAGCCAGGCTTGTGCGATCGCACAACACCATAGCTGCCAGTTCTGCTGTGCTCTGCTGTGGTTGTTCTGCTTGTGGCTGCCTGCGTTGTTCTGCTGTTCTGTGATGCTGTTGTCCTGCTGTACTGTGATGGTGTAGGGCTGCTGTTCGTGCACTTTGTGAGCAGCAGCGAGGCTTAATCAACAACAGCCACTTAAATTACTTCGTCTAGCTGTTGTACTTGCTCGTTAGGTTGCTAACCTGTGGCTATTTGCGCGCTGCACACTAACTCAGCTCATGGCTCATCGCTGCATATTAATAAGCAACGTAGCACGTTAGAAAATCGCAATACATGTTATTAAGAATAGAAAATCGTATTATTAATTCGCATCGCAATTTTCCAAATCGTAAAATCATTTTAAACATCATCAAGCATAATGACACATTATAAAAACGTTAATACTCAAAACGACTCTTACGCAACGAGAATGCACACAAAAGGCATGTTTAGAGCAAAAACGACTAAAATATACGCAAGACGAGAAAATGTTACGATAAATGCAAAAATGCAATAAACGAACTAAAAACGATAAAACTAAGCAAAAAAAATAATAAAATACTAATAAAATGAACTAAAATCCTAAGCTAAGAGCGACATAAATGTCGCTCATCATGTGTTGATCATGGCTATGCCTTATTGATCCTGTGATGACCCATTTTGGTGAGCAGTCTCTAAGGATCAATAAGCATTGTCCATCTACAGCTTTGTATTTAGTTTGTATTGGGATCGGGATTAGAGAGCTTGTATTTAGTTTGGATTCTCTTAGTTGACTTGGGTTTGTTAAATTGAACTTTAAACTTGTCGTACTAGCTACATCACTTTATTTTCGTTGATTGGTTTTGGATTTTACTCTGTAATTGATTATTTATAAACCTAAAGTTAGTTTTATGTTTTCCACTGCAAAATTCTGAATAAGCCGTTACGTTTTCACACGGGCGATAATGCCTTGATAATTCTCTACGTTTTATATTAAAAGTTTATTTTAGAAAAGAGAGAATTGTCAGGGTGTTACAAAAATTTTGGAAAACCGCCAAAACACTTGAATTTGAGGAGCTTAAATTTGTTGAACCGCCAATTAAAGTGCGTGTACTTTTTTCCTAGTAAGTTAAGGTAACTACCAACAATATAGATGGAAACTATCCAAAACAAGATATAATTGAAATTGTTGTTGGCTAGTATGTTGGTAATGTCCCATATATATTGTTAGTAGTTACCATGAATACTTTTTATATCTAATTATTTCAAAATAGGTGTTTTTCCCCCCATTTGTTTTCAATTAATATACTTCAATCAATAAGCAAAACCAATATATGATTTACATTTCAAATCATTTACAATAGGGGAGAAAATGAGTTGATACTTTCGCGTATTACTCGCAAACAAGGTCGGTTAAAACTCATCCAAACTCCTTTGTTAAGTTATTAAGCAAGCTTGAACAAAAATGTAAGCTTGTGAAGTAAATGAACCAAGCTCGAACAATTCACTCTCGACTCATTAACGTTCTTGAAAAATTCGTTTGAATTCATTTATAAGCGTCCCGTGTTTAAATTGAAAAAAAGTTCTCGTTACTATTAAAATTTAGCCATGGTTTTTATGTTGAAATATTGAAGAACCTTGCATCAAATCAAATGAATATTTTAATAAACTCGATGAAACCAAGTAATTGTTCCAACTAAGTAATCGAGAAAATTGAATATAAAACAAAATAAAATATAAAACACGAGTTATTAAAAGAAAAGAAAATAATTTAACTATAAATAGATAAAGCAAAAGACCATGGCTAAGATGGAGGTTTAATTTAACTAAATAATATATTTTGACCATAATTTAATTAAATAAATTTACTTTGAAATAAATTTAGACATGGAGGTTTAATATTTTATTAAAATAATATAAAAATTACTGCCGTAAGATGAATCCTTTTTATTTTAGATGATATAAAAAAGGCTTAAGGTAATTACCAACAATATAGAAGGAAATTACCATCACAAAATCCAACAACAATGTCCATCTATATTGTGGTTTGGCAATGTCCATCTATATTGTAGGTAGTTTCCTCAATAAATATTAAGATCAAAGTGTTCAAAATTAGTGTTATTTGTATCTTATAAATTATTCTACGAATTATAGACTTGAGTTGATATTCTAATATTCGACTTGGATTCCGAGCACGTAGCTTGCATAAGATAAAGGCGAGGGGCGAATCGATAAAATTGAAAATAAAACGAAAATAAAATAATAAAAACACGAGTTACTAAAAGGAAACTAAAATAAGAAAAATAAAGTATATATGTTCGCGTTTTTATCTTATATATTGTTCTATGAACTATGGAATTGAGTTGATATTCGAATATGTGACTTGGATCTGGAGCACCTACCTTACATAAGACAATCCAAGGGGAGAGTTGAGAAAATTATAAATAAAACAAAAATATAATTTTCTTGCTTTGCATAAAAAAATGAAAATAAAATAATAAAAACACGAGTTATTAAAAGAAAACTAAATTAACAAAAATAAAATAATTCAACTATAAATAACACTTATTTGAATAAGATTAGATTAATATTTTATGAAACTAACATAAAAGTAATTAAAATAATATTTATTTCTTTTATTTTAGACAATATAGTAGCATTCAAAAAAAATATGACGTTATGATGAATCGAACTCAAGACCTCTAAATAGAGAATGATTTGACAATAAACCACCAAGACAATATAGCTTTTGTGTTATTTATTGCAGGTTTATAAGTAAGTAATTTTAATTTCTATAAAACTTAAAAAAAAACACAGTTGGGTATTGGGCCCGAAGAAACGCATCGGCGGCCAGCGTACCATCTCCATGAGCCACCGCAACCAGGCAGCCGCGGCCAGCAAACCATCTCCGAATCCTTCCCAGCCGCGAGTTCACCTTATCTAGCCTCGAAACCACCATGCCCAGCCGCGAAACCACCTTTCCCAGCCGCGAAACCACCTTATACCCACCTTAGTCGCACAGATCTACGAAGTGGACGACGGAGAACGAGTGAAGAAGAAGCTGTGCGGGGGGAGGGGCGGTGTGGGTTCGCGCGAACAGAGGGGTGGACGACTGGACGCTACCGGAGGATGGTCGCGACTTGGAAGGGGGGTTGGTGGTTGCGAGGGAGGTCCGGTGGTCCGGTGAGTGGTTGTGCTAGAGGAGAGTGAAAATTAACAAAACTCACGTATTAATTGGTCTAATTAAGTGTTAACGTATTTTTGGAAATTATTTTTTGATTTTCACAAAAATAAAGAAATTGATTTTTCATATTACATAAAAAATCATTTAATTGATTTTTGGATAAAAAATTAAAGATAAAAGAAAATAAAAAATAAAAAATAAAATAAATTTATGTGGTCCAAATTAATTCATTTACCATAGTCATTTTTAAGATGGCTATCTTAGAATTTTTGCTTTTACACTTATCTTTTTATTTCCATATTTTTTTTCCAATTTTGTGAATTAATATAGTGGTGAAAAATTAAGTGAATTCATCTCTATTATATAAGCCAATAGGGGAGAGTTATTTTGGTGATCACGCTTTTGGTGTCCCCCTATGAATAATCTATTTTACCCTTGATAATTAAAAAATAAATAATTAAAAGAAAAAACGGATATCCTAATTAACCCAAAATCTTACAACCTCAGCAAATTTAATCTCTCTCTCCTCAGAAAACCCTATCTCAGAAAACACTCTCTCTCTCTCTCTCTCTCTCTCTCTCTCTCTCTCTCTCTCTCTCTCTCTCTCTCTCTCTGTCTCTCTCTCTCTCTCCAAAAAGATATGTGTGGCCAGTACACTGTAGTTGTCGGCAAGTACGAACCGTGAATGTAATACCTCGTATTTTTCTATTATTATAAATATATTTTATTATATTTATAAAGCATTTCGTTGTATTTTTACAAATTAATTTCATTTAATGAGAATTAAATGCGCTTTTATTTTTAAGTGATTTAAATATTAATTATTTCAAAAACCGTATTTTTATTAAATAAATTCAAGGAATTTATTTAGTCGGGAATTGTTGGGTCGTATTTCAAAAACGAATTTAATAAACTTAAAGCCCGGTCGTTTTGTTTTAGTTAAACCCAACAAAGCTTGCAAGGGATTTAATGAATTGAGCCCGGTAATAACCCCAACTCAAACTACCATAACCTAGCCCACATGGGAGAGAAAAACTATAAATAGACCCTCTCATTAAACCCTCACAAACTTCACACTCCCTCTCTCTCCCTCTTTCTTGCGGCACACCCCACGCCTCTCCTCTCTCTCTTTTCGTCCGGCTTCCTTGCAGCCCAAGGCACGAGCGTGCCGTGTGTGTGGTGCCCAGCCCTCGCGTCGTGCCGTGCGCCCAAGCCTTGCTGCCCCTCTCCTCGTGCCTCGCCCCACAGCGCAGCCCCATAGCTGCTGCTGTGCGCGTGTGCCGTGTCCCGCAGCCCGCAGCCCCGCGTCCCGTCGTGCGCTGAGCCTCGTGCTCGTGTGTGCGCTGTGCTCTGCTGTGCGTTGTGCCTTGCTCGCCTGCCCTGTCCCTCGCGCGCGCGCGCCTTGCTGGTGCGTTGCGTGCGCTGCTGCGTTGTTGTTGTCGAGTGTGGTCGTGTGTGTTGATCGGCACACACACACGATTAATTAATCGTTGTGTGTGTTTGTCGATCAATGATTTAATAAAAATATGTTTTCAAAAATATTAATTTTCAGTTTTAAATTGATTTAATTATTGTGATTAAATTTAATTATTGGATTGTTTGGATTAATTAAAACGGTTATGAACACCGTATTGGGTTAGTATCATGTTTTAATTAAAGATATTGGTTTTGATGATTTAAATTATGATTTTCAGATTATATATGTTTATAAAGTGTGGATTTTTGAAGTCAAAACTAGTTTTCGGATTAAACTATTGCTAGGGTTTTGGTTTCAAATTGATTGAGTAATTGATTTACATAATCTAATGACAATTTAAATTATGGGAATCAATCAAAATTTTCAGAATGTTTATAAGCTTTAAAAGGTTGGTTTTTAAGGGTTTTAAAGCTAAAAAGTCAATGTTTTTATACTAGGACTTGAGTTGACTATTCGAGACTATTAAATTACCAATTAATGAATGAATTTTAATTAAACTAAGGGTTTTAGTTTCTTAAATAGTTGCTGGAAATTTAGTAAACATGGATAATAATTTAGTTCTCTTATTTTGTTTTACAGGAGTTGATTTCTAGTGAGTCGTGATTCGCACAGTGGCCCCCGTACTTAGGTATTCCAGGTACGTACAAGACTAGGGTGACCACCCATCCCTTGAGGACTTTGTGAAGTGTATTGAATGCGAATCATGTGAACTTATATGTTGTTATGAATTCATGTTTGATGATTGGGAATGATTATGTTATTATGGATTCATGTTTAATGTTGAGAACGAGCATGTTATTATTATTGTTGAATCTATATGAACGAGCATGTTATGAATTGAATGATGCTTTGTAGATTCTATTGAACTATCATGTTATGGACTTTTATAATCGTTGAATTGCCAAAGGAGTTTGGGAAAGAACCAAGCTTTCTCTCTCATGGGGGGATGCGCATGATAAGGTGATCTGTTATCGTACGCACTCTCACCATGCCGAGGAAGAAGAAGCCACAACGATCGGAATTGCGAGAAATGATTGAGGGATCTTCGTCTACACCATTAGAGAATGTTTCAAGGTCGAAATCTCAGCAGAAACAGAATGAGAAGGAACCCAGCTCTGAATCCAATGGAACAGTAGATCTCGACTGGAGCGAAGCTGTTCCACCTCACCCAAGCAATGGACCACCATCGCCGGAGTTAATGGAAGTGATTAGAGCCTACCATTCCTCTGTTAGGCAGCCTATTCCTCAAAATTTGACTCCTTCGAGTTTGCAGACACGTAGCTTGGAGAAGGGGGTTTCTCGATTGGAGCAGGATATTGAAAATATCAGCTCGAGGATGAGGATGAATGCGATTTTGACCAAGGTTAATGATGCCTTAGGAATTTCTGGTGACTATGGGATTTCATGGGGGAATGATATGGTTCACAACACTTATACAGAGCATGTGGAAACAGAGCATGAAGGAGAGGAAAAGAAGGATGAACCTGTGGGCCAGCAGCAGACAGGCCACAAATCATGGGCTAACATTGTCAATGGCACCTCTTTGAATGCGAAGGGGGCCTCATTGAGTTTCATCTCTCCCACTATTGTGGATGGTAAGCCTACTGCTCTTCTTGATAAAACTGATATTGATGCTATGGCTGCTATCTAGAATTGTTCGATTGTGATGTATAATGTGGGGGAAATGCCTTCTATTGGAGCTGTTATTAGGTTTATTGCCAAAGAATGGGTGAATGTTGCTACTCCAACAGTATTTCTTCATGATGAAGGTTACTTTGTCATAAGGTTTACTAGTAAAAGAGACAGAGATAGTGTGTTGATGGCTGGACCTTATTCTTTCTTCAATAGGCCAATGATTGTCAAACCATGGTCTGCCAAATTCAATTTCCAGGAAGAAATCCTTAGGGTTATACCTGTGTGGGTTAGGTTGCCAAATTTGCCTTTGAATTATTGGGGGGTAGACTCTTTGAGTAGGATTGGTAGCTTGTTGGGCATACCATTGTTTGCTGATGATTGTACATCTGCTCAAAAGAGAGTTTCATTTGCTAGGCTGCTGGTGGAGATTGATGTTACTCAACCACTTCCAAAGCAAGTCCTGTTGCAAGATCCTTCTGGTAGCACTTTTGCTCAACCTGTTTTGTACGATTGGCTCCCACCTTATTGTGGCACATGTAAGGTGGTGGGTCATGTGTGTGGGGAGGGTAGAAAGAAAACTGCTAGGTTCAAACCTGCTATACCTGTGAAGGTGAATAAGGTGTGGCAGCCTATTAAAAAGGTAGTGGCACAAGCAGCAGGAACTGACATTCCTGCTGAAAATAATAAGAATGTTAGCCACACTCCAGTGGCAGATGGCCAAGTTACACACACTCCTGTTACTCATGATGATGGATGGAGAATAGTTACTAGGGGGAAAAGGGATCCTAAACCAGCTAGCCATGTGCTTGGTTTGGCACAAGTTCAAGCTGTTACTAGGGGGTTTTCCTTTGATGGAGGAGGTGAAGGTGAGGAAGGGGACTGTGCTGATAAAGGGTAATGAACATTTGCACCTGGAATGTGAGGGGTATAAATGACCCCAGTAAGGTTGGAGATATTAAGAACTTTGTTAATGTCAATAAAATCAGTGTAGTTGCTCTCATAGAGACTAGAGTTAAGTTGAAGAATAGTAGCAAAATCCAGAATAAGTTTGGGGCTCAATGGCATTGGGTTTCTAACTATGATCATTCTGATAGGGGGAGAATATGGATTGGTTGGAAGCATAGGGTGGTAACATTCACAGTGGTGTACAAGTCTGAACAGATTATTCACGGGATAGTGTCTGCTAAATCAGCTAATTTCACTTCTGGTTTTACAGCAGTGTATGGTCTTCATTCCATTGAAAACAGAAGATCATTGTGGAGAGAATTGAGTAGTTTAAGTGCCCTTAAAAATCTAGCTTGGTTGGTGATGGGGGATTTTAATTCCGTTCTCTATTCTGGGGATAGAGTGAATGGTAATTCTGTCACTAATGCAGAAACTATTGATTTTGAAACCTGTTTGAGTCAGAATGATCTCACAGAACTCAAAAGATGTGGACATTTTTATTCATGGTATAAAGGGCATGAGGTGCATAGAATTAGTTCAAGAATTGATAGAGCTTTTGGCAATTCCTGTTGGCATGGTACTTATTCTGATGTGGTGGTTGATTACATGAATCCTGGGTTCTCAGATCACACTCCTCTGGTGATGAATTATAAGGTGAATATGAAGAAGGGAGGTAGACCATTCAAGTTCTTTAATTACATGGCAGATCATCCCCAGTTTTTGCAAGCTGTGCAGAAAGGTTGGGAGAAGAATCAAACAACTTCAGCAATGCAGAATGTATGGAGCAAGCTTAAAGCAGTTAAAGTAGAACTTAAAGCTCTACACAAACAGGAATTTGCTCAATTAGAAACTAACATTGAGAAATGCAGAAGGGACTTGGAAATGGCTCAATCTATCAGCATTGCTAATCCTGATGATAGTGTTGTTCAGGAAAGGGAGAAAGAGTGTGTGGCAAAGCTTAAATTGTTTCTGAAAGTTCAAGAAAGTGCATATAGGCAGAAGTCTAGAATTCAGTGGCTTCAGCTTGGGGATTCTAACTCCAAATTCTTCTTCAGTGCCATGAAGGAGAGGTATGCCATTAATAGCATTGATGTTTTATATGATGATCATGGTACAAAGCTGACAACTGAGGCTGACATTCAGACTGAAATTAAAAACTTTTATGGCAAATTGATTGGCTCTGCTGCAGCTTCTCTAACTGGTATTGATGTTCCTATTGTTAGACATGGGACATTATTCCTATTTCTGACTTGGAAATTGATACTGCTATTAAGGGAATCAATGTGAATAAAGCTCCTGGTTTGGATGGTTTTAACAGTCTCTTTTTTCATAAAACCTGGAATATTGTGAAAGCTGACATTTACAATGCAATCAGAGAATTCTTTGATACTGGTGTTCTGCTGAAGCCAATTAATAACACTGCAGTAACTTTGATTCCAAAGATTCAGAATGCCTCCACTGTGAAAGATTTCAGACCCATAGCTTGTTGCTCTGTGGTTTATAAAATCATTTCAAAGATCTTAACAGCAAGAATGCAAGGTGTAATTGGGAAGGTAGTTCATTGTGCTCAGGCAGGTTTCATTCCTGGAAGAAATATTGCAGATAACATTCTCCTTGCTTCAGAGCTAATCAAGTGTTACTCCAGGAAGAACATCTCCCCCAGGTGTATGATTAAAGTTGATTTGAAGAAAGCCTATGATTCTATAGAATGGCCCTTCCTGGAAAGTATGTTAGTTGAGTTGGGTTTTCCTGCTCTCTTTGTTAAATGGATAATGCAGTGCCTTGGTTTTGTCTCTTATTCTATCCTAGTCAATGGATTTCCTACCAAACCAATTCCAGCAAAGAAAGGTTTGAGGCAAGGGGACCCCATGTCCCCTTATCTGTTTGCTATAGGTATGGAATACCTATCCAGATGCTTAGCTGTGGTTGAAAAGAGTAAAGATTTCAAGCATCACCCCAGATGTAAGAAGTTAAACATCACCCATATGATGTTTGCAGAAGATCTGCTGATGTTTGCTAGGGCTGATATTCCTTCTGTGTCTGCTATTTTTCAAGCTTTTACTAAATTCTCAAAAGCTTCTGGTTTGGAAGCTAATCTGCATAAGAGTGATGTGTATGTTGCTGGTGTATCTGATACTGCTGCTAGTCAAATTGTTGATGCTTTGGGCATAGCTAAAGGCTTATTTCCTTTTAAGTATTTGGGGGTCCCACTTACTACCAGGAAACTTAGTTATACTGATTGCAAGCCTTTGATTGAAAAAACAGTTGCTAGGATCAAAAGTTGGGCTACTAAGTTTCTGTCTTATGCTGGAAGACTGCAACTAGTAAGATCAGTGCTGTTTGGGATTCAACTCTATTGGTGCCAGATCTTTGTCATGCCTAAAAAGGTAATGAAGGAAATCCAGAGGATTTGCAGATTGTTTTTGTGGTCTGGTACTGGTGAAGGGTCAGCAAGAGCTCCTGTTGCTTGGGAAAGTTTATGTTTGCCCAAGTCCTGTGGAGGGTGGAACTTGAAGGACTTAACTGTTTGGAACAAGGCAGGTGTGTTGAAGCACTGCTGGGCTTTGTTAATGAAGCAAGACAGATTATGGATCAAGTGGATGCATACATACTATGTGAAACATCATAACTTCTAGACTATGCAAGTTCCTAATGGGCTTACTTGGTCTATGAGGAAAATTTGGGCACATAGAGAAGTGTTTGTGGATTCTGGGGATATTGATCAGTTCATCACTCATGGAAAATACAACATTCAAAAGATGTATACTCACTTGAGGCAAAATGCAACTGCAGTTAGTTAGAAGAGAATTATTTGTAACAGTAAAGCGAGCCCAAAAGCCACATTTATTGTTTGGCTAGCCCTTCAGAACAGATTAGCTACTAAAGAGAGATTGCTAAAATGGAATATGCAGATTGATGGTGGCTGTGTTAATTGTCAGACACAGGTTGAAACTCTGGAGCACTTGTTTTTTGAGTGTACTTTCTCAAAAAGGGTGTGGAGTTCTGTGTTGAGCAAAATTGGAGTAGACAGAACAATTCAGACCTGGCAAGGGGAGATTGATTGGGCAGCAAACAAGAGCCGAGGTACAAAGCCAAGAGACAAAATCTGCAGTATGGCATTTGTGGAAACAGTTTACAATATCTGGCTTCAAAGGAACTTTAAAGTTTTTAAAAACAATATTGATTCTGTTGATGTAACTAGCTCTAGGATTGTTTTCCTTATTGCTTGTAGATGTGATGATCAGATGAGGAAGTGTTTGGTTTGACTTTGTTTAGTTGTTAGTCTTCAGTCTCATGTGTGAGATGTAAGGCTTGGTGTGTTTGGTGTATAGGTGTAACCTATTACTTGGTGAATAATAAAATCTCTTATTTGCCAAAAAAATAAATAATCGTTGAGTTATGTCAAGCATGTTGTTCAAGTTGGTTTTCAGGTATGAGTAGTGCGCATGCAAGTTGTTATTATTATTATTATGCTATAGTACAGGATGTCTAGCATAATTATTGAGCCAGTCGAATATTGCCAGTGAGCAATATATATTCTACCAAGGGGTAGAATATGTTAGAGAGTCTATGCGAATTGAATTAAGGACAATTCGTGCTAAGGGCACACCCCGCTTGTTAATAGGCAATGTCGGGTTATCTCAAACAGTGTTTTTGAGAAGGAACAATGGGAGTAATTTCACTTGAGTCTTGTTTGATCACAAGTCCTAAAGTAGTAAAATATTAAAGAGTCATTGTTGAATTGTTTAATTTTTCAAATTGGTTATATGTTGTGTCTTGAGTCCCCTGGAACATAATACACTAATTAACGTAAAGTGTAACCCAAAGAGCTTCAAAACTCTTGGAATGTATATACCTTGAGTGTGAACAATGGGGGGAGTCTTGCCGGAAAACTTGTACTCCTAGAATGATACAAGACGTTGTTTCATTCTTCTTTTATGCCGTTGTGCATTGGAATTCCTGTCGGTATGGCCCGACTTATTTTGGTGTACGGTTGGCTCCCATCACCCTTTTCTTTCCTTTTGAGGATACTTTAGTTTACCCGTTCGAAGCTACTTTTTATTAAACTGTGAGTCAAGGGTCGTGTCTCGTGTTGAGTCTTGTCTCCATGTTTACTTGTTTATTATATGGCTTTTGCATGTTGATTATTTAATTGTCGAGTGAAGCATGTCAGTATAGAATGTTATTCTAGCTTGTTCGTACTCAGCTTTTGCTGACTTCGTGCTTCATGTCTTCTGGTCATGGCTTTTACCTTAATGACCCTATGATGATCCATCAATTGCATTTGCGTTGTTGGGGAGTAGATTTTCAATGAAGCAGGTTTGTAGAGATAACTTGTGGGAGAAGTTATCATGGGATTCGAGTTGAGAGTTTTATTCTTCCGTAATTTATAAACTCTATTTTTATTTATAGTCATGACTAATACTACTATTTCAGTTAATGGATTTCAAACAGTTTGTTTTAGTTTGGGCCTCAACGGTTCCAACTTGTTTTAATTACCATTAACTATTTATTTAATATGTTTTAAAAGTTAGTTAATTCCGTTGCGTAATTCTGGTAAATACACTACAAAAAAAGGGTGCATATTTAGACCGATCAGTTTCGACGCTGTTGGAAAGGGTCGCATGGGTTAGGCGGGCACGAATAGTTAATTTACATATTTAGACGGTTTTAGCAGTCGAAACAAATTTCGATGCCCCGAAGCGTCGATATGTTCTAAAAAAAGACACGTGGGTACCACGTGTTGCATAACGAATTTATTTTTCACAAAAAAAATCCCTCCTAACTCTGAAATTTTCGTAATTCGATCCGCTTTACTGGGCTGCAACTCCCACGTTTCTCTCAACTCCTCCATCACCGACCTTAATTGCTACCTAGCTCCAAAACCTAACCACCCTCCTCAGATACTCCGACGAATCCGTCTTCATTCTTCCTCTATCACTTTCAACACCGTTAACGAATCCCTTGGATTTCGTCTTCAACATATACGTTAGCACAATCAAATCCCTCAATTCTCTCAGTTAAGCCCACTTTTATCTCACTTCTCATCCTATATTTTCAAGGAAATCGCAATTGAATTCGCATATTCGCCCAAAAAATTCAAGATAAATTCGCTGCTTCCTCTGTTTTTTTGTTGGAGAAATTCGAGCATCATCTGGAGAAATTCGAGCATCATCTGGGTTTTGAGTTGCTGCTTCCTTGGTGTATATGATAAATCCGCTCAATTCTTGACTGAAATTCGATCTTCCAGGTTAGTTTTTCTTGTTTTTTTATTTTTTATTTCTTGTTTTTACTTTTGTTGCTGAAATTGTTTGTTTTAAATTCTTCTCTACATATTTAAAATATTTTCAGGAAATTATACAAATTGTATGGTTACTTTGTTTTTGTTGCTGTATTTTGTGGAATAATTGTCTTAACATCCTGATCGAAAAGAGTTTTTTTGGAATTTTTGCTTCAATTTGTGTATTTGTTGATGTATTTTCTTTTCTTTGCCTGGAGATTGTTGAATATGTGAATGCTAATTAGTGGGGCCAAATTGGTAGTATGAATTTGATCATTTTGATTATGTGGAAGGAACATATGAGAGAACAAAGATTTGTTTTCTTTTCTTTGCCTGGAGATGTTCAGAGTTAATTTTTTCATTTGTGATTGGTAGTATAAATTTGATAATTTTGATTACGTGGAAGGAACATATGAGAGAACAAAAGATTTGTTTGTAAATCTTGTTTTCCATTCTTGAAAATATCTTGCTCAATGTACATCTTGTTTATCTATTTATTTATTTATATTTGGGGTGGGAGAGGTAGTACAAGAGTGCAAAACAGAAAAAATAATTTCTTGAACTAATTGTGTATGTAGGAAGTCGGGAAGTTGTTGATTCTTCTGAATGAAAAGTTTATGTGATCCCTAATATGCGACCTTTTAGAATGGGACCAACTTTCATTTTCAAATTATGTGTTCTCCCAAAATTTATCTTCATATTGTCAGTTTTCCTGCTCCTCCTATAGTAGTGATCTTAAGTCTATTCTGGTTGAAAAATGTTTGATCAGCTTCTTTTTGTTGATAAAGCCTGATGCCTAGTTTTGAATTTAGATTAACTTGCACTGTGCACCCACCAATAGTCCAATACATTAATGAAAACAGAGAGATATGGCATCTGTTCTTCCTAGAATGAAACTTGTGTTTGATATCAAGTTTCGGGATTGATCTTGGTACATTGAAATCTGTTTGTTACTTTCCAGAAGTAATATTTGAGGATATGTAGAGGTCTTATATCCTATAATGCATATCATCTTGTTTTCCATTCTCTATGATTATGCCGTATCACCTACAATAACCAATCAATAACATTAAATACCTGGCTTTAAGTTAGTGATGTCTCGAAACATAATCAGGACACGACATGAGACTTAAGAGTTGGCAGTTGAGACTTGAGACATGATCTAAAACCATTCCTGAGTTAGGTTGTGAACCTGACAAATATTGAGAGAGAGGCAGATCTGTGTGTATTGCCCCTAGTGTTGAACCTGTACAATGGGTAGTTTATATACAAGCTAAACCCTAGGTTCCTTTGACAGAATAGGAAACCAAGATACACTAGGAAACTAAATCACCAAGATATAGACGAATATATATGTATTCCTGTAATATAGCATACGAATATATTGATTCCTATAATATATATCTCTATTAGAACCCCTCAAATGAAGGAGAAAGAATTTTGAAGAGTCCGTCTGGGTTATCAGTATGTACCTATCAAAATGATCCAGCGAACACGGGATTAGAGCACAAAGAAGTAAAATTACTAAATCAGAAACAAGAAATTATTATATCAAAGATTAAAATCTTCACAATAAAATATCGATGATGCTAGTAAATAACATCTTCAAAAGACATTGTTTAGCGAATAAATTTTGCATAGAGATCCATAGAGTCAACAGGAATGAAGACTTAAAAACAAATAGACTCGCTAGTTATACTATTGCAATAGATGTTGTTGAAAACTGGTTCAGAGACCTCTCTAAATACAGTTCAGCAATAGTTACCATCGGGGTTTTCTTAATGTTTCCAGAAAGGGGAAGGTGGGAGTAGGATAGACAGAAGCTAAACCGATTTGCAGCTCAGACATTATGATGTTCTGTTCTGATCCGTTCTGATCAGATTAGTTCTCTTCTGATCAGTTCTGATCAGATCAGTTTTTATCGGTTCAGTTCTGACCAGTTTGTTCAGATCAGTTCTGTCTTAAGGATTTCAGTTTCAACCTGTTCATAGAGCTGCTCCTACTTCACATTCTGTAGATCCAAATATCTACTGATTTTTTTTTTCTCTTATTGTACTAGCTAGGTATTTAGCCAGCCTTTTGTCTTCAGTTTTGATAGTTCTTTTCTGTCAATTAAAGCTTGATAATCTCTCGTTTCCGCTACTGAAATACATGAAACCATTCTCTCTATTCTTGATAAGTTTATAGAGAATAAGAATATTCAAATCACGCTCACCACTAATCAACACAACCGCCATATTTATTGTCGCTTATTATCACCTTATAGATTTTTTGTAAATGCTTATTATCAATCGGAATAATTATGGGAGTTTGGAGAGTAAACTAAAACTTGTAAATTATACTACGTAGGAGTAATAAGTAGATACATATGCACAAAGTTAAGAAAATTGTTTCAGGCTTACAACAAAAGAAGATACAATGCACGCGAAATCGATTAATACCATAATTACCTGTAAAATTATACTCATTCGAAATTGAATTCATCATACATTGAGGAGATAGATTATTCTATTGGATTAATTTTTGGTGGAAGTTAGTAGTGGGAAGGAGATGGAAGAATAATTATTTTGTTCTAATGAGACAATGGTTTCTAGTCGGTTATTAAATTTCTTAGGATCAAGATTATTAAAATTTTTAACATGATTAAGGGAAGTTGCACACTATTTATTATTTTTAAAAATGTATTTTTTTTGGAGGGAATTGATTGTTGTTTGAATTATTTATTGAGTTTTGGCGGGATTGCATAGAATTGCTCCGTTGTGGATTTGGATACCTCACATAAGCTAATGACATTCTTATTATTATATAGGATTCTGTTGTTTTTAAGAAGGATTTTAAATCAGTAAATGCTTTTGTAAAAGAGATCTTGTTTAAGGTCTCTTGTAGAAGCACTAATTAGATTATTGGTAATATCTTAGCTTGGGTTGGTGCCTCTGTTAGAGGTGATTTTGTTTTGGTGGCCCTCGATTAATGTAACCTTGATGTTTCAAGGTCTCTTTTGTTGTTAATAAAATCATTGTTAATTGCCAAAAAAAGAAAGCATAAAGTTATTTAATGAATTATATGCTATATCAAGGTTCTAAGAATGATCATAACGTTTACCTACAAAACTTCATATTATACAACGCATATTACTAATTATATATCTTATTACTATACTATTTTTCGTATAGATATGGATACAAGTTGGATAAATCTACCCACTGGCCACCCTGAATATGTCGATGGTCGTATGCAATTCATTGCGTTTGCCAAGCAAGGTCTATTCGAAGGAAAAATTAGATGTCCATGTAAGAACTGTAAGGTGGATAAATGGTTCCCGGTTAATGATGTAGAGCGACATATTTTGTTTAAGGGGTTTTATAAGTCGTATAGAAATTGGATCTTTCATGGTAAAGGGGATATGGTTCAGCGTATGTTAGGTAGTGATGGAGGGAGTACAAGTGAAGGATCCCTTGGTAATCAAACTGGGTTTGTAGGTCGAGATAATATGGGAGGACTATTAAGATCAGCTTTTAGTGTTAATGTGCCACCCAATTTTCCAACTTTTGAAGCAAGAGAGGATGGTGAATGGACTGAGGAGCCCGTGTTATACGATACAGATGTTGAATATGATTATTCTACAATAGAAGAAGATGCGACATATAAGAAGCTACTTCAAGCTTCTGAGGAGAAATTATATGAGGGGTGTATTAATTTTTCAAAGTTATCTTTTCTTCTACACTTATTTCACTTGAAGTGTATACATCACTGGTCCATTGAATCTTTCAATATGCTCTTGAAGCTGATTTTAGATGCATTTACTCAAATACTTGATTTTCCCTCGTCTTATTATTACAGTAAGAAAATGATAAAAGACTTGGGCCGTGGGTATGAAAAAATTGATGCTTGTCCTAATGATTGTATGTTGTATTGGGGTGAATTTTTAGAGAAAGACAAGTGTCATGTTTGTGGTAAATCGAGGTGGAAAACAACCAAGGGTAAGAGGGGTGACGATGTAAGTGATCAAGGTATGAATACTTGTAAGAAAGGTGTGCCAGCTAAGGTAATGCGATATTTTCCTCTTATCCCAAGACTAAAAAGAATCTACATGTCATCAGAAACAGCAGAAGATATGAGATGGCATGATACAGAGCGATTGGGTGAAGGTGATAAGAAGATTTTGAGGCATCCTTCCGATGCCTTAGCGTGGAAGGCATTTGATGAGAATCATAGAGATTTTGCATTAGACCCTCGTAGTGTTCGATTAGGTCTTGCGAGTGATGGGTTTAATCCTTACCGTTTAATGAACACTACTTATAGTACATGGCCAGTGGTGTTGATTCCTTATAATCTTCCACCATGGCTATGTATGAAACCATCTTCTTTCATTTTGTCCACACTTATTCCCGGAAAAGCAAGTCCTGGAAATGATATTGACGTGTATTTGCAACCATTAGTTCATGAGTTGAAATCGCTGTGGGGAGGGGTTGAAGCTTTTGATTCTTTTGACGGAGTGAAATTTAATTTGCGGGCGGCTCTACTTTGGACTATTAATGACTTTCCTGGCTATGCAATGCTCTCTGGTTTGAGTACAAAAGGTTACAATGCATGTCCTATATGCATGGATTCCACGCCCTCTGATAGATTTGGGAACAAGATTTGTTATTGTAGCTATAGAAAATGGACCCGCAGATCACCCATATCGACGTCAGGGTGAAAAGTTTTGTGAGAAGTTTGGAACTAATGAGTTGGGTGAAGCCCCATCTCGTCCTAGCGGCACTGATATATTGAGTCAACAAGAAAAGGTCGAGTATGTTTATGGAAATTCAAAGGCACCGCCGAAAAAGAGGTCATACTGATATCAATTATGTGTAAGATGAAGTTGTCTTTGGTACCAAGAGAAGCATATTATTTGATTTGGTGTATTGGGAGCATAATCTTCTAAGGCATAATTTAGACGTTATGCACATTGAGAAAAAGGTGTCTGAGAATATTTTAGGAACACTTCTTAGTATGGATAAGAGTAGAGATAGTAGGGATGATCGAGAAGCCCTTGAAGCATGGAGAATAAAGTGTCACCTTTGTAGACACTTACTTTTGTCCCCATTCACGAAAGGGAAGGTTCGATGATGAAAACGTAAATCTCCACTTGACAACGCATCTCCTATAAAATAACGAATCTCATTACCCCTTTTCATTTCACCTGAAACCTGCCATTTATAGAAACCTGCTATTATGGAAACCTGCTAAAAATAGTAACTGCCGTAATGGGTAGTTGTTAAAAGTGGCAAGTCATAAAAGATAGAAACCTGTCAGAATTAGGTGTCGCACTCCAACATAAATCCTAAATGAGATAGAAATTGCGAGAGAATCCTATTCCTAATATGATTCGAAAGTAAGAGTCACGTATTAATTAAAATCCTAACGAGCCTAGAGTTCGTAACGGGCCCAGACGCATCCCGTCACAAGGTTAATACGCACTAAAGGACTCAATTAAATCTCAAATACTCCAGATTCTAGGAATCCGAATCTGACTAAGAAAAACAGCCCAGACCCTATTTTCAACGCCTGGCTCTGGGGGCCCAAATCTTCGGCGCCCAGGCCTGGGCGCTGAAAATACCTGGTACGTGTTTTTTCCTAATTCCTCGTGGATTAGAGTTCTGCAATTCTATCTTTCCACGAACTCTTTTTTATAAATAGGGCCTTAAGTTCGACGTGAAAAGGACACAACACACAATTATATTCTGAGTATTGACTCTAAACCCCTAAGCCTAAGCCTCACGCTGCAAAACTGATCACGCGTTCTGTCGCAATCGATCCGTAAATCGAACAGAACGTATCCCGTCCCATAATTTGAGATTTGTTAAATAAAAGGAGAAATAGCAAATTCAAAGTGGTTAGTTTTCTGAGAACCGTGACGCACCTCTCAAGGGTGCGTCGTAATGTGTCCCTTTTCCATGATTTAATTGCTTTCCTTGCCCTTTTATGAACTGTTAAACTAACTAAAATCTGATTGTTCGATCACGCTTAATAAATATATTATTTTTGGGAAATTGGATTATCATGCTAGGTCCCTCAAAACAATCTAAATCAGATAATCGCACTCGATCTAGTGCTATATGTTGCATATTATTAAAATCGACTCAGATTAGTTTAATAGTTAACGCATGTCCCTTCAATTATTTATGCTGAGCTAGTAAGGATATCCTGCCTCTGGAGTTATCGAAGAGCGAGTACTCCTCTCGGTAGTTACAGTCCCCCGAACCCTCAATCTCTACCCTGCGGGTGTACGTTGAGCGATCCCCACCACCAGGGATCACAAGGGAACCTACGGCCGTCGTGGTCAAACATAATTGCACTCATGTCACGATAACCGGGTTTTGTCAGTTTTTCTCATTGTCGTTAAAAACTGAATGGCGACTCCTATATTACTAGTCAATTTGGTGTAAACTCATAGGAAATCCAATTACACTTGATTTGACAAAAAGAAGCGTCACACCCACGAGGGACGAGGTCACGCATTAGCCTCGTGCTTTTTCGACCCCCTCACAGTGGCGACTCCACTGGGGATAGTGAAGGAAATACTCGTGCTTGTAGGTAATCAAAATAGCCGAAAGGTGAAACGATCCTACCCCGCGTTTATTTCCCAATCAAGTTGGGACGACCTGAAAATCAGCATATTAATGTCAACGGACAGAACCGCATAACGCATCTTGGCTCCCTTGGTGTTTCATCTTGGGAGTTGGGACTAAGGATACCCATCGCCAACCGGGGGGTGCATACGCTTCGAATGTTGTCCACCCGACACTTTCGCTAGTAGTACACCCGTCCTAAGCCCAATCGCTCGCTCATTAGGTCCCTCTCGCCTGCATGCCCCCTTGGCTTGCACTTGCGGGTTGGCCTCTTGAGCGAAATTCGTCTGCTGATGACACTACCTCGACCGGGGCATGTGTTGGATCTACGATAGAAGCGGTACCAAGCCAGGCGCAAATAACTACCCATAGAAGCCTATCATAAACTACATGACATATTATTATTGCCTCATGATGGAATGTTAGTTATGTGTAGCGAAATATATGATTGTGTGTGACAAACTGTCCTAGAAAAACCAACGACCTTAAAAATTGGCCAAACATTCATAAACCAATTGGCCAAAGAGTTATACCGAAATACGTGTTCCGCAAACTCGAACGATCGCCACAAAAATAAGGGACGCTCGGGATGGCCTGTAACGAATTCCAGAAACGCTGCACAACGCGTAAAGGACGTTATTAGGCAAGCACGGAAAATCGAAGTCGCATAAACAAAAGTAGACGCAAACAGAAAACGAGAACCAGCCAGGGACGCATTTTCAACGCCCCTGGCTGGGCGCCAGAATTTCTCACGCCCGATGCTGGGCGCTGAAGTTGCTGTTTGGCCTTCTGGTCAGGCACAGCAGCCTCGGTGCCCGCGCAAAAATAAAAAAACACGTAGCAAAAAAAAACTTTTCGTAAAAATTGCTGCAAGGGCGTAAGAAAAGCACTCGATTCTAAAAGCGACTCATAAAAAAGAATAACTCTTTGCGTCGTTGTTAGGCCTCCTACGACGACAATGCTCGGCACCAAAACCAAACATGCTAATATTTATGAATGTCACACGGGCAAAATATTCAAAAAAAATAATGTTCGAATAGAGTCTTCAAGGAAAAATAATGTCCAAATGAAAAATAAGTAAATCCGAGTCTAGACTAGGCTATGCCAAAGTACAATCTAAATCCTAAGTCTTAGTTGTCTTATCCATAGAATCGGTCCTAATGCTTGGTGTCGTTCTGCAAGTTAAAAGGTTAAACCATATTGAGTCTCCCTTCCTAACATTTAAATCAATAAGCACCCATATGTAATTGTCATCCCTTGCTAAGAGTCTACGGCCTCAATACTCTCTCTCACCAATAAAAAGAATATATGGTAGTATCTGCAAAATGGAAACGGTCACATTCTGAAAATCATTCCCCCATAGTCGCACAACCCCGAAGTGAACCTAAGGTGTCAAAACCATTAGCAAAAATTAATGGCCTCAAGGCTTATGATCACATTGGATCACGACTATCATAGTCCTCTTGAGCCACTCGCTCCTTTAAATACTCCTAAGTACAGACTAAAAGATTTTCCATGAATGCAACATGACCAACCATGAAAATACCCAAATCGGCATACCATAAGGCTACCATTGGGGTAAAGCAATACACACTAAGAGGGAAGCCGCACTAATGATTCTAGCCTTGCAAAAATGAAAAATCGATCTCCCCGACTAAGTACCTTGCCAACATTAAGCAAAATGGCGCATGACAAATGAACACCCAAGGGTTAAAATCTAAAGTGTCAACCAACAAAAGTTATGGTCCAATTAACCTAAGTCTAAAAGTCGCTTGGTCAAGCATTATAGGCTTACGCCATGTCATTATTTTGAGTCTAGGCCACCTCCTTGTACTCATACACGGGTTATAATCAGAAAGATTAATGAAAGTTTGAGTCTAAATCACAACTTCCAATTAAATCCCAGAAACTGGAATCTAAAAAGAAGCAAAAAATTATTTTCGATGTAATTCTTTCGTTAAATTTCAATAAGGTAAAAACAACATTTTTGGATCTACGCTATTTGCACATTTTAAGAAACGACTAAATACGCTTGCAAAGCAAGACAATTTAAAGGTCCACCATAGGCCTACTAAAATTAAAGGTCCACCCTAGGCCTACTAAAATTAAAGGTCCACTCTAGGCCTACCAAACGAGGCTCACTCAGTCTCGCCTCGTGACTCAAAAACCACAACCATCTACCTTTTAGCCCAAATGAAAAATTTGAAGGATTTATGTTGGGGAGAAATCCCATGCAAAAAGGAAAAAATAGAAAGAAAAAAGGGAGAGCGAAAAGAGCGAGCCTTGAAATACTTAGCCCGTACCTCCCAAAGTGCGGAATTTACCCAAGCAAACGAAGGAAGAGAATTGAGTCAACCAATCCTAATCATAAAGTTCTACAATGTCTACCCTTTCCAATCCTTATGTTCTTAGACGCCTTCGCTCTGGGGTCCCTGTTCAGCTCATTCAACCCATCCATGCTCTCATTGCCATAAACCAAGAAACCATTACCTCGACTCTTGTTCCTGAACTTGTTGTCAACCGCAAACCACGCACGGCCGTTGACATGTGCGTCATACCCATTATTTCCAAAGCCCAAACCTGTTCTTACACCACCATTAGCATAATGACCATATAACTTGTGTGGATACATCCTGTTGATATACCCTTGAGCCGTCCTCATGCTACTCATTGGCCTTGATTGATGTAAACTCGTGACACTAGATTGAGGCTGCAAATTGTGAGCCCTAGCAGATATAATCCTCATGCTTGACCAATACCTATACAACTTATCCCAACTCATTCAACCCATCTTTGAAGCTGTCTTGAGTAAAGAATAAAAAAGAAGACCAATGAAAAGTACAAAAAATAATAAATAATAAAAAGCAAACTTTGCAAAGCGCCTTTAAAAATTCGTCTAAAAATAAAAAGAAGCATTTAGCGCACCAAAAAAGATCCGCCCAGAAATAATTTCAGCGCCCACAGCTGGGCGCCGAAATCTTTAACGCCCCAGCCTGGGCGCTGAATCTCTATGCTCGCCAAATTTTGTCCAGAAGTGCTCGTCATTTTATCCGCACATGCACGAAAAATAACGAACACTTGGAGGGGTACAGCACGTATTCAGGTATACGTACCAAAAAACACATGAAAAGAAAATACATGTACTTAAAAAATAAAACAAAATTTTGGCTTACGGCAAAGCAGCAGATTAAAATAATAATGAACTTCACTTATCTCATCCTATTTCAAACATTACGGTTCCACCTTAGAACGTACTTGTTTAAAATCAGCATTCTAAGAAACCATTTTCTAGGCTAAGAACTACGCAAGACCTGATTCCAAATTAAATCTATTTAAGGCGGATACGTAGGCGATCCATGATTCGGTCCAACCAATATTAAAGCCTATAGAAAAACAAGAATAAAAATAGAAGTCCCTTATTGAAATTTAATTACTTGCAATCCAAGTCGAAAGAAAAATTGAAAGCACGAAGAAGAATCCAAGTCATCAAGATGCCAAAATGAGCACACATCGAAAAATAATAAGGGCACGTACCCTTGCCAAAAGGAGCACTCACACTCCTAGGCACTTAGCCAAGACTCAAAAAGATCGCTTTGCCTCAATTGAATGGGGGCTAGCGCAAGCGTCCATGACCTCTAAAGTACTCGACTTGACCCTCCCTAAAGCGAACTAACTCATTTAAAGACTTTCTTTCACCACTAGACATAGTCGTTCGCTTAAAGACCTTCTTTCACCACTAGACACAGTCATAATCGCCAACAAGTAGTAAATGCAGTAAGCTTGCAATAAAGAGGAGTGTTCTACGGCGTCGCCCCATCGTTCCTTCGAGCTCAGGGCACCCGTTCATGGTAACTCAAATGCTCGCGAATCCCCTTTTAAAAAAAAATCAGACATTGTCAATAGGACTTGGCACTTAACCGAGGCTCACCCTACTCAGACATGTGACACGGGCATCTAAAATCGAAATCTGAAAGCATCATTAATGGGAAGACATAACAGCAATTGGGGGCTAAAAATTGAAATGAAAGAGCTAGGGAAAGAACTAAGTATACCTTGACCTTTTGTGCAGAAATACACCAAGTAAATCTAAGTCAATTTGAAAACGGTTTATATTCCCGCAATTCTGGAAAAGATGGCCCTAAAAGCCTAAAAGCATATGCCAAACGGGCATAAGTGTATCTTGACGCCTGCACCCTGGCTTCCAGCAAATCCTTAGACAGCATTCCAAAAATCGTAACAATATTTTTACGAACCCTTCTATAAGTCAACTTACTTAGGACACCTCGGATTGTACACAGTAGGACTCGGATTTCAAATAATTTTCAAAGACTTCTTCGAACATAATAAAGTGTCATTGGTTTAATCTAAGTATGCGTTTTGCAAGTGAGTCAAAGATATTTCTAAATATGATTATGGGTAGAGAAAGGCACCTAGCTTTTGGTCAAGGCACACTTCAACATGTGATTACCTTGACCATGGCAATGTCGCACAGTACGACATTTACAAGAGAAGTAGCAGATCACTACTCGAACGTACCTCGCACTAAACGAGTCTGGTTCAAACTATTCATGATCTATGTCACCATGAATGCACAAAAACGTATGCAAGACATTATAGCACCAAGCCAATCCCGTAGCTACAGTTGGAGGCTTGAGAAAAACACTCTAAAAATGCTCGAAATGACGATTTCATCGCGAATTCTCGACGCTAATGCTATACATATGTCATAGGGGCACAATCCTAAGCTTTAATCGCGTAAAATGAACCTTAAAGTGGCTACAACCCCTCCCAAATTCTAAGCGCTATTTAGAATATATAAAGTCACCCCACTAACAAGGGTAACTGAAAATCGCGAGTCACCAAAACTCCGATCAAACTACTGCACATAACGCTCGCCCTACAAGCGCCCGTTACATAGTCTACCTCGTTCCAAAGCAAAAGCGAAAGAAAACAAATCAAGGATAAGAACTGTCAAAATATACTCAGAAATCATTTTCAACGCCCAGAGCTGGGCGCCGATATCTTTAACGCCCCAGCCTGGGCGCTGAATCTTTCTGCTAGCCATGTTTTGCCTAGATAAAAAAAGAAAAAAAAAGAAACACCTATGAATCCTCGCATCGAACGAATTAATAAGCCGTACAAACCCACGCAGAAGGTGCTACACTTGTTCGAACACCTGAACGAGGCGTGATGAAGTACCCCAATGCAAAAAATAATAATGATATCCCAACACCTGGAGGAATGTTCTAAGACACGCTGTTAGGCCACACAAGCCTACGTCACACCATAAGTTCAACCATCCCACGGTACAAGTCTAAAAAAAAAGAGTAAGGCATATTGCACTGATGTAGGCACGACCAAGAGCATGTGTAAAAGAGGCAAGGACTACTTATCGCCCAAATTCAAAATGCAAGCCACACGACTTCTACATAAAGGATTAAAGCTAGCAAAAAATTATCTACCACGGAAGGGATAGCTCGCACCTACACGAGCGGAACCCCAAGGCATCTTTCTCGAAAAAACCTACAAAAAATCGTACGCCAAAAGGAAGCATCCCAACATGCATGCTTGGGCTCCAAGCTACGAAACAACCATAACAAAATAAAAAATCTCGAAGCAAATGTTTGAACAAACGAAAGGGCACGATGTTTGAGCCAACTTCATGAATAGACCCGAACCCTATCAAGCTTCTAAGAAAACTATTCAAAATCAGTCATTGCTCAGAAAAAAAAAAATGATTCAAGCAAACTGATTAATGGACCTTACGCAACGGCCATTCTATGAACGCTCGTTCCCACATACATATCATCATTCTAAGTATCGAACATTCACGAACGCGTTCAAAAGGAAAATATACAACAACAAGAGCGGTCAAAGTCTTACGCCTCAAGGTATGTTCCTCGGGCCATATAGACTCGCCCAACTATCACAATAACTGTACGCCTTAAGAGCAACAGTTCCTTAAAATAATCGCCCCAAAGCAACAAGCACCGTAGTCCACCAATCGGCTACGGCTTCTCAAGAAAATCATCACGTTCTAAAAACAAAGAAAAAACAAAAGAAAAGAGAATACATAGAACTTCCAAGTGAAATAAACGAATGAACAAAAGGCCAAATGTGTCATCAAAAGACCAGCCCAAACAACACTTTCAACGCCCCACCTGGGCGTGAATTATTTCAACGCCCAGGCCTGGGCGCCGAAAATGTACCAAGGCTCAAAAAAGGCCCTAACTTCTAGTGGGCCCTGCCATACTCATTCGACTTGAAAATTGCCGAAAGTCGCACCTCACGACTTTGTCAAAGTAGCACACCACTACGAAGACCGCTCGCACTTACGAGCACGATCCCAAACACAATCAAGGACATTACAAAATGCGTATCCCCAAGGAACCCCTTTGACAAGAAATGACCGTCAAGCACGAATGCTTGGGGGCTCGAAAAAAAATATATATTTCAAAAGAGAGTATGAAAAATTAAAACAATATTCCCAGACTATGCTGTACGAAGTCCCGTGTTTGGATGTCTCAAAAAAATAAAACCGGATTACGACCTCGAGACAAAGGTCGCCGTTGATACTTATACATAGTCCCCTAATCAAGGACCCAGGTAGTGGCAAAATTGAGCCAAAATGACTAGCTCAAAACCATGAAAAGGTGATGACCACGAGACTATGGTCCATCTAAACACATTGTCAACCCATATTCAGGTTGCAACTAAATCCGAGCATCCCTCGGAGAATGAATAAAAAGAAATTCTCAAAAGAAATCACAAGAAAAAAAAAATGAAATAGGGACTTGCCCACCTCAATCGGGCAAGACCGCGGCACACGAATCCCAAATCGAAAAGACGAATTCAGGTTCGCTCACCTCCAGCGAGCGGGGCGTCCACCCTTAGCGGACAGGGCTCGCCCACCTTCAGCGGGCGGGGTCTGCGTCACTAGCCGCGCAGGTCCTCAGTTTTTGAAAAATAAAGTCTTCAAATTCAAAATAGGCTCGCCATCTTTAGCCGGCGGGGTCTACGTCACAAACCACGTAGGTCCTTATCTTCAAATTTCAAAAACAGATTCGTCCACTTCTATCGGACGGGGTGTCCACCCTTAGCGGACAGGCTCGCCATCTTTAGCCGGCGGGGTCTGCATCACTAACCGCGCGGGTCCTTAGTCGCTGGAGCGATAACCTTTATCGGTTTTCCCTTTTTCCAAAAATTATAGGATCGGTTTTCCCTTTTTCCAAAAATTATAGGATCGGTTTTCCCTTTTTCCAAAAATTAAAGGATCGGTTTTCCCTTTTTACAAAAATTAAAGGATTGGTTCTCCGTTTTTCCAAAAAAGAACGATGTGATTGGTTTTCCGTTTTTCCAAAAAAGAACGATGTGCTTGATTTTCCTTCATTTTACGTCCCATAAAAACAAGGGGGTTTTCTCGTTTAACTAGCCTTGAAAATGAGAATCTTTAAAAACATTTTTACCTCGTGGTTGGGCTTGGCCAGGCCCAATTACACTTTATAGCTTTGATTTTGAAAACATCTGTAGCTACTCCCAATGACAAAGTGAGGGAGTTTCTACACTTCTTTAGATCCTTCCAATGACAAAGTGAGGAAGTTTCTGTACTATCCGTTGACAAATCCCAATGACACGTGAGGGATATGTCGACACTCCAAGTGATGACCCTTAAGTCAAATGTTATCACTCGGGGGCTCGTGAGATCCTCGCAAAAACAGGTCACCATGGCTTGTGTGGCGCACTCCGTCTAGTACTTTGACCATCGTCTTATTCCAAGACTCAGTCAAAGTGGGGGCTAACTGTAGACACTTACTTTTGTCCCCATTCCCGAAAGGGAAGGTTCGATGATGAAAACGTAAATCTCCACTTGACAACGCATCTCCTATAAAATAACGAATCTCATTACCCCTTTTCATTTCACCTGAAACCTGCCATTTATAGAAACCTGTTATTTATGGAAACCCGCTAAAAATAGTAACTGCCGTAATGGGTAGTTGTTAAAAGTGGCAAGTCATAAAAGATAGAAACCTGTCAGAATTAGGTGTCGCACTCCAACATAAATCCTAAATGAGATAGAAATTGCGAGAGAATCCTATTCCTAATATGATTTGAAAGTAAGAGTCACGTATTATTTAAAATCCTAACGAGCCTAGAGTTCGTCACGGGCCCAGACGCATCCCGTCACAAGGTTAATACGCACTAAAGGACTCAATTAAATCTCAAATACTTCGGATTCTAGGAATCCGAATCTGACTAAGAAAAACAGCCCAGACCCTATTTTCAACGCCTGGCTCTGGGCGCCGAAATCTTCGGCGCCCAGGCCTGGGCGCTGAAAATACCTGGTACGTGTTTTTTCCTAATCCCTCGTGGATTAGAGTTCTGCAATTCTATCTTTCCACGAACTCTTTTCTATAAATAGGGCCTTAAGTTCGACGTGAAAAGGACACAACACACAATTATATTCTGAGTATTGACTCTAAACCCCTAAGCCTAAGCCTCACGCTGCAAAACGTATCCCGTCCCATAATTTGAGATTCGTTAAATAAAAGGAGAAATAGCAAAGTCAAAGTGGTTAGTTTTCTAAGAACCGTGACGTACCTCTCAAGGGTGCTTCGTAATGTGTCCCTTTTCCATGGTTTAATTGCTTTCCTCGCCCTTTTATGAACTGTTAAACTAACTAAAATCTGATTGTTCGATCACGCTTAATAAATATGATATTTTTGGGAAATTGGATTATCATGCTAGGTCCCTTAAAACAATCTAAATCAGATAATCGCTCTCGATCTAGTGCTATATGTTGCATATTATTAAAATCGACTCAGATTAGTTTAATAGTTAACGCATGTCCTTTCAATTATTTATGCTGAGCTAGTAAGGATATCCTGCCTCTGGAGTTATCGAAGAGCGAGTACTCCTCTCGGTAGTTACAGTCCCCCGAACCCTCAATCTCTACCCTGCGGGTGTACGTTGAGCGATCCCCACCACCAGGGATCACAAGGGAACCTACGGCAGTCGTGGTCAAACATAATTGCACTCCCTTTATGTCACGATAACCGGGTTTTGTCAGTTTTTCTCATTGTCGTTAAAAACTGAATCGCGACTCCTATATTACTAGTCAATTGGGTGTAAACTCACAGGAAATCCAATTACACTTGATTTGACAAAAAGAAGCGTCACACCCACGAGGGACGAGGTCACGCATTAGCCTCGTGCTTTTTCAACCCCCTCACAACCTTTGGCTAAGTACTGATCATAATGGAAGTGAATACATGCCTCCAGCTTCTTAATCTATGTCTAGGGAGGAAAAAGAGAGATTCTTAAATGTTTTGCAGAAACTTAAAGTTCCGGATGGATATGGATCCAACCTTTCTAGTTGTGTGAATATGAAGAAAAGGAAGTTGATTAACCTCAAAAGTCATGACAACCATGTTCTAATCCAAGATATCCTTCCTGTTGCCTTAAGAGCTTCTAACGCTACAAAAGTGATTGACTTGTTGGCTAGATTATCTTCCTTTTTCAAAAAGTTGTGCTCTACTACTATAGATCCAGATGATTTAGACGGTCTTCAAGATGGAATTGTTTTAACTCTTTGTCAGTTGGAAATGGAGTTTTTGCCTTCATTTTTCACAATCATGGTCCATTTGTTGATTCACTTAGTGGAGGAGGTTAAACTTGGTGGACCAGTGCAATACAGATGGATGTATCCCATTGAAAGGTTTATATCTTACCTATGTGAATTATATTTTTTTATTAAATAATTTACAATTATTATATAAAAATGTTTTATTTGAAAGGTATTTGTCCCATTTGAAGTCACATGTAACTAATAAAGCCCAACCTGAAGGATCTATTGCGGAAGGCTACCTTTTAGAGGAGACAATTAGGTTTTGCTCGAGATATATTCAAGGTGTTAAGACCATTTTCAACATGCCTAAAAGGATGGATGATGACATTTCAAATCCTAATGATTACTTGTTTAATTTCGGCGGTCGAGTCATTGGAAAGGAGGTCAGCATTCGCCTTGATGGCCAAAGCTTAAAACAAGCCCATCGCTACGTTTTACTTCACTCTGATGAGATCAAAGGGGATTTAGAGTAAGTATTATGTTGGTTTTCTTTTGAATAACAAAGTTTATAATAAATCGCTCTTATGTTTTTTCTCCTTCCATGAAGTGAATTTTTAACCGAGAAGCGTCAAATGAACTTAGAAATTTCCGTCGCAGAGAGTTATGAAAGTAAATGGATCATCAATGAATTTGGAGGGTGGCTGCGAAACAAGGTTACTTAAGTTCTTTTAATGTTAATACATAATTCTGTTTTTGAAAAAATAAACATTATTTGATATAATTAAGTATTATCGTAGGTACATTTCATAGATGCAACCACCGAAGATGGGAAACTAAGAAAAGCTTTGGCGGGTGGTTTGCATTCGTATGGTAGAAAATTAAAAGGATACATAATCAATGGATACAAATTCCTTTCCACTGATCACGATTGTCGTCTTTTGACACAAAATTCTGGAGTTATGGTTGAAGCGGATGGAGTGGCATACTACGGAAAAGTGATGGATATCTATGAATTAAATTACTATGGAGATTATAAAGTTGTATTGTTTCGTTGTGATTGGGTAGACATTCGTAGGGGTGTAAGAACATATCCAAACGGTGAAGTATGTGTCAATTTCTCTAAATTGATGCATACTGGACGATTATTGCAAGATGATCCATTTGTATTCTCATCTCAAGCAAAACAAGTTTTTTACATAGAAGATGAGATACAAAAAGGATGGTTCCATGTTGTTAAGAATAAGCCTAGAGATTTGTTTGATTTAGGTGATTCTTTACCAGTAGCGGAAGAGGGTGGGGCCGATTGATCATGCTTTTTTTTTACGCCGTTATTCTTTGTATTTGTATTCTATTGATTCAATCTATGGACTTATTATCTTTTATTTTCAATGTACTAGTTATATCATGCTCTTTTCAATGTACTAGTTATATCATGCGCTTTACCTGTAGCTCTTGGGTTACTCTCTTGTATTGTCTCTTGGTCTTTTACGTCGTTATTCTTTGTTTTTGGAGAACAATGTTGTATTTTATATCATTCACCTTAATTAGGTTTGCAGATTTACACATTTATTTCTCTGTACACCCATATATAGTGATGAGCCTATTGACGGTTTCACCCCTATGAATGTCTTCACAATGTAGCATGGCTTTGAAAAAGGTCTATTGGTGGCCAAGGATGAAAAACGAAGTGGCTGAATTCGTGGCAAGGTGTTTGACTTGTCAGAAGGTTAAAATTGATCATAGGAGACCTCAGGGAAAGGTCCAACCTTTAGAAATTCCGAGTTGGAAGTGGGACTGTATCTCAATGGACTTTGTTACTTGCTTACCCAAGTCGAAAAGTGGAAATGACACCATTTGGGTAGTGGTCGATAGGTTGACTAAATCAGCAGTGTTCATACCAATGAAAGAAACCTGGAAAATGGAACAACTTGCCAAAGCTTACGTCAAGCATGTAGTGAGATTACATGGAGTTCCTAAGGATATCGTATCAGATAGAGATTCTAGGTTCCTTTCTAATTTTTGGAAAAGTGTGCAGAAGAACTTTGGTACCACAATGAAAATGAGTACAGCATTCCACCCAGCCACGGATGGACAAACCGAAAGAACTATTCAAACCTTAGAGGATATGCTAAGAGCTTGTGTGATTGATTTCCAAGGTGGATGGGAAGATAGCCTAGATCTAATTGAGTTTTCATGCAACAATAGCTATGATGCCAATACTGGAATGGCACCATTCGAAGCCTTGTATGGACGAAAATGTAGAAGTCCACTATGTTGGAGTGACATTAGTGAAACCGTTGTACTAGGTCCCCAATTGATAGAGGACACTATGAATCAGGTTAGGACTATTCAATCCAAAATCCAAGCCGCGCAAGATCGTCAAAAGAGCTACGCAGATTTAAATCGTAGAGATGAAGAGTTCCAAGTAGGTGACAAAGTGTTGTTAAAGATTTCACCAATGAAAGGAGTGATGAGATTTGGGAAGAAGGGAAAGCTTAGCCCAAAATATATAGGCCCATATGAGATCTTAGAACGGATAGGGAAGGTAGCGTATAGACTAGCCTTGCCCATGGACTTGCATAGAGTGCATAATGTGTTTCATGTATCCCAATTGAGGAAGTATGTCCCAGATAAGTCTCATGTACTGCAACCGGAGACCATAGAGTTAGAGCAAAGTTTGACCTTTCAGGAAAGATCTGTCAAGATACTTGATAGCAAAGTGCGTAGCACTCGAACTAAGGATGTTAATATCGTAAAAGTGTTATGGTCTAACCAAGAGTCTGAGGAAGCTACCTGGGAAGCGGAGGAGGAAATGAGAAAGAAATATCCCGAGCTTTTCCCGAGGTTAGTTGAGTTACGGGGCCGTAACTCGTTTTCTTTAAGGGGGGTAGAGTGCGGTAGAATTTCGCGCTTTTTACCTTATTTACCTAATTTATCCTTTAGGATATGCTTGAATCGTTGTTTCTAGTGAAGTTTCACTGTTTATTGTCATGTTTAATTACTTAAAGAGTACAGCAACTAAAACTTTTGCAAAGAAAACGCACTAAAGTCTCAAAATAGTCTCAAGTTTAGTTTTAAAATTGTGATTTCCGTGCCCAAGTTTCGGGACGAAACTTCTTTTAAGGAGGGTAGACTGTAATACCTCGTATTTTTCTATTATTATAAATATATTTTATTATATTTATAAAGCATTTCGTTGTATTTTTACAAATTAATTTCATTTAATGAGAATTAAGTGCGCTTTTATTTTTAAGTGATTTAAATATTAATTATTTCAAAAACCGTATTTTTATTAAATAAATTCAAGGAATTTATTTAGTCGGGAATTGTTGGGTCGTATTTCAAAAACGAATTTAATAAACTTAAAGCCCGATCGTTTTGTTTTAATTAAACCCAACAAAGCTTGCAAGGGGTTTAATGAATTGAGCCCGGTAATAAGCCCAACTCAAACTACCATAACCTAGCCCACATGGGAGAGAAAACCGATAAAATAGACTCTCTCATTAAACCCTCACAAAATTCACACTCCCTCTCTCTCCCTCTTTCTTGCGGCACACCCCACGCCTCTCCTTTCTCTCTTTTCGTCCGGCTTCCTTGCAGCCCAAGGCACGAGTGTGCCGTGTGTGTGGTGCCCAGCCCTCGCGTCGTGTCGTGCGCCCAAGCCTTGCTGCCCCTTTCCTTGTGCCACGCCCCACAGCGCAGCCCCATAGCTGCTGCTGTGCGCGTGTGTCATGTCCCGCAGCCCGCAGCCCCGCGTCCCGTCGTGCGCTGAGCCTCGTGCTCGTGTGTGCGCTGTGCCCTGCTGTGCGTTGTGCCTTGCTCGCCTGCCCTGTCCCTCGCGCGCGCGCGCGCCTTGCTGGTGCGTTGCGTGCGCTGTTGCGTTGTTGTTGTCGAGTGTGGTCGTGTGTGTGTGTGTCGATCAATGATTTAATAAAAATATGTTTTCAAATATATTAATTTTCAGTTTTAAATTGATTTAATTATTGTGATTAAATTTAATTATTGGATTGTTTGGATTAATTAAAACGGTTATGAACACTGTATTGGGTTAGTATCATGTTTTAATTAAAGATATTGGTTTTGATGATTTAAATTATGATTTTCATATTATATATGTTTATAAAGTGTGGATTTTTGAAGTCAAAACATGTTTTAGGTTTAAACTATTGCTAGGGTTTTGGTTTCAAATTGATTGAGTAATTGATTTACATAATCTAATGACAATTTAAATTATGGGAATCAATCAAAATTTTCAGAATGTTTATAAGCTTTAAAAGGTTGGTTTTTAAGGGTTTTAAAGCTAAAAAGTCAATGTTTTAATACTAGGACTTGAGTTGACTATTTGAGACTATTAAATTACCAATTAATGAATGAATTTTAATTAAACTAAGGGTTTTAGTTTCTTAAATAGTTGCTGGAAATTTAGTAAACATGGATAATAATTTATTTCTCTTATTTTGTTTTATAGGAGTTGATTTCTAGTGAGTCGTGATTCGCACAGTGGCCCCCGTACTTAGGTATTCCAGGTACGTACAAGACTAGGGTGACCACCCATCCCTTGAGGACTTTGTGAAGTGTATTGAATGCGAATCATGTGAACTTATATGTTATTATGAATTCATGTTTGATGATTGGGAATGATTATGTTATTATGGATTCATGTTTAATGTTGAGAACGAGCATGTTATGAATTGAATGATGCTTTGTAGATTCTATTAAACTATCATGTTATGGACTTTTCTAATCGTTGAATTATGTCAAGCATGTTGTTCAAGTTGGTTTGCATGTATGAGTAGTGCGCATGCAATTTGTTATTATTATTATGCTACAGTACATGATGTCTAACATAATTATTGAGCCAGTCGAATATTGCCAGTGAGCAATATATATTCTACCAAGGGGTAGAATATGTTAGAGAGTCTATGTGAATTGAATTAAGGACAATTCGTGCTAAGGGCACACCCCTCTTGTTAATAGGCAATGTCGGGTTATCTCAAACAGTGTTTTTGAGAAGGAACAATGGGAGTAATTTCACTTGAGTCTTGTTTGATCATAAGTCCTAAAGAAGTAAAATATTAAAGAGTCATTGTTGAATTGTTTAATTGTTCAAATTGGTTGTATGTTGTGTCTTGAGTCGCCTGGAACAAAATACACTAATTAACGTAAAGTGTAACCCAAAGAGCTTCAAAACTCTTGGAACGTATATACCTTGAGTATGAACAATGGGGGGAGTCTTGCCGGAAAACTTGTACTCCTAGAATGATACAAGACGTTGTTTCATTCTTCTTTTATGCCGTTGTGCATTGGAATTCCTGTCGGTATGGCCCGACTGTCGGTAGTAGCCCGACTTATTTTGGTGTATGGTTGGCTCCCATCACCCTTTTCTTTCCTTTTGAGGATACTTTACTTTACCCGTTCGAAGCTACTTTTTATTAAACTGTGAGTCAAGGGTCGTATCTCGTGTCGAGTCTTGTCTCCATGTTTACTTGTTTATTATATGACTTTTGCATGTTGATTATTTAATTGTCGAGTGAAGCATGTCAGGATAGAATGTTATTCTAGCTTGTTCATACTCAGCTTTTGCTGACTTCGTGCTTCATGTCTTCTGGTCATGGCCTTTGCCTTAATGACCCTATGATGATCCATCAATTGCATTTGCGTTGTTGGGGAGTAGATTTTCAATAAAGCAGGTTTGTAGAGATAACTTGCGGGAGAAGTTAT
This sequence comes from Spinacia oleracea, assembly GCF_020520425.1. NCBI lineage: Eukaryota > Viridiplantae > Streptophyta > Magnoliopsida > Caryophyllales > Amaranthaceae > Spinacia > Spinacia oleracea. The sequence goes on along the minus strand of NC_079490.1, from coordinate 128,239,794 downwards.
CATGGGATTCGAGTTGAGAGTTTTATTCTTCCGTAATTTATAAACTCTATTTTTATTTATAGTCATGACTAATACTACTATTTCAGTTAATGGATTTCAAACGGTTTGTTTTAGTTTGGGCCTCAACGGTTCCAACTTGTTTTAATTACCATTAACTATTTATTTAATATGTTTTGAAAGTTAGTTAATTCCGCTGCGTAATTCTAGTAAATAGCCTTAGTCGTTATCACGGTGGCGGTAATATCTTGGTAATTCCTGTGTTTTAAGTCGGAAAATGTTTTATAAAAAGCAAGGAATTATTAGGGTGTTACAGTGAAGGAATTCTTCACTAGGGCCTGGGCCCATAAGAGCCTGGGCTCATCATCAAACTGGTAACATGGGGCCTGGGCCCGAGCCTGAGCTCAAAAACCATGGGAGCCTGGGCTTGTAATCCATGGGTGGGCAAGTGTCCATAGGTACATGTATGACTGATAGATAGGAAGATGGTAGTTTATATACCGCTAGACAAACTAGGTCTTTCACTTTCATTTATCATGTTTTATGTAATTTTACTAAGCATTGGCTTTTGTATTTCAATTGAAATAACATAACTCTTTGAGATCATAAAAGATCATTTAGATCCTGGCCGGGATCAATAAAAATATCATTTCTTTCATGGCATCACATAAAAAATCATCAAATCATATTTTAAAGAATAATTCAAACAAATTATAATTCATTTCCCGCAATTCATAAAACATGTGAAAACATTTAGTTCGTAAATTCAGTCATACTGTCATAATTTCATAAATCACATTTATAAGGGAAATGCGGTTACTAGCAATAGCCGTTACCTCACTTCCGCGATTTTGCTAAGGATTTTCCTTGGTTCGTTCGTCCTGAGCTCTGGGTCCAATTTCTTTCAAAATATTAAATCATTGAATTATTACTAAATAGATTTAAAATCAATATTTTCTACATAATAAATTTCATAAGTAATGGATTTATAAATAACGAATTTTTTAATAAAATATAATTTCGAAATTTAACAAAAATATCACTAATCGAATTTTCGATCGAAACACATATATATTTCATGAATCGTTTTTCATGAAAATATTATTTAAGGTCTATTTTGTTAAGTAATAATTAGTATAATCGATATTCAATAATTAAACCTAAAAATAATAACGATTTTTAGTAAATAATTTCATCATAAAAATTTATTAAAACATGAAAACTAATAAATTAGAAAATTTGAAATAACAAGTTAGTTTCTTACCCAAAAGCCCAAATTAGAATGGCCAAATTTATTTGTGGGTTTTATGGAGAATAAAACCAAAACCAAAAATTGATTTTAGTTTCTTACCCAAAAGCCCAAATTAGAATGGCCAAAGCATTTGTTAAGATAGGACTTTAGATTCTCAACAACAACACTAGAAGACCCTGCAATAATAAGACCATCCACATATACAAGTACATGAAGGGATACATTTCCCTTAGAATAGCTGAATAAGGAATAGTCTGCATAGGACTGTTTGAAACCAAAATATTTCAAAGCATTAGATAGTTTGGCAAACCAATTTCTCGGAGCCTGTCGGAGTCCATATAAAGATTTTCGTAATCTACATACTTTTCCTGGTGCACTACTTGTATAACCCGGAGGTAATTTCATATATACCTCTTCTTCCAGATCAAGAAAGCGTTATGAACATCCATCTGATGCAATTCCCAATTCAAAGCAATAGCAACAACAAGAAAAATGCGTACGGTACCCATTTTTGCAAAAGGTGCAAATGTTTCATTATAATCAACACCAGCAATTTGTCGATTGCCAAAAACCACAAGACGCCATTTTAAACGTTCAATAGAAGCATCAGACTTGTATTTCACTCTGTATATCCATTGACAACCAAGAGCCGTCTTTCCTGGTGGTAGTTCTTCCAAAGTCCAGGTTCCATTACGTTTAAGAGCATTAATCTCTTCTTGCATTGCTTTTCTCCAACCTGGGTCTTTCTTGGCTTCCTTGAATGAAATCGGTTCCTTACCTGTAGTAATTGCTGCCAAAAAATGTTTGTGTCTCACTGAAAACTTTTCACAATTAACATAACAAGCAATGGGAAAAGGAGTACCTGAGGTACCAAACTAAGTAGCGGGTTTAGCAGTGGATGTCGAGGGGTCTATTTTACGAGCAACCGTAACCGTATTTGTGATAAAGCCCTTCAGTTTAGATGATGGTTTTTAATTTCGATGTCCGCGACCCAATTTAGTACCCTCATTCTCATGAGAAAGTGGCGTATTTTGAAGCCGATGACTCCCCCTATCATTAGCACTACTCCATGCCACAACTTCAGACCCAATAATAACATGGTTGGGTGAAGATGGTGCAACCACTTCACTGAAAGCCACAACCTCAATATTACCATTAGGCTGCTCATCCATATTAACGGTCACAACGTTACCATTTGGAGCCCCCACATGACTTTACTCCACCTCAAATTCTTCCAAAGGTAGTTGCCGCAAATAAGCTTCGAAATGAGTAATATCCGGATCAACAGTGGGTTGTGCAAAAAGGAAAAACTTCCTCAAAAAATTTCACATCCCTACTTACAAAATATTCACTTGTTTCGAAACGAAACACACGCCACCCCCTTTTGCTAAATGGATATCCAACAAAAATGCAACGTCTCGATCGAGGGCCAAAATTATCTTTTATTCAAGGCCTATGTGCAACATAACACAAGCACTCAAAAACACGTAAAGAAAGCATAGGAGGTGGTTGGCCAAATAAAATTTCATAAGGGGATTTTCCTTTAAGAATAGGAGTGGGTGTTTTATTAATAAGATGGAATGCTGTCAAAACACATTTCCCCCAAAATTTCTTTGGAAGGTGAGCTTCAAAATGTAGAGCACGAGCAACATTTAAGACATGGCGATGTTTACGCTCAACCCAGCCATTTTGTTGAGCCGTATCAACACAAATAGTTTGGTGAATAATACCACATTCATCGTAATATTTTTTTAAGACATAAAAATTCTTGGCCATTATCACTCCGCAAGATTTTAAGTTGTTTATTAAATTTGGTATTCACCAAGGCACAAATATTTTTAATCAATTGGGGCACTTCATACTTCCCGGACATCAAAAACACCCACGTAGCTCTTGAATGATCGTCAACAATCGTTAAAAAATAACGAGCACCATTACTAGCAGGCACATTTTCAGGACCCCAAGTATCACAATGGATCAAACCAAATAAATCATCAGCTTTACTCACACTTAAAGGAAAAGGATTTCGAGGTTGTTTTGCTTTAAAGCATACACCACAATTATTATCACAACTATTGTTTTTGGAATCAATACTAAGAATTCCATGCAAACTAGAAATAACTTTTGATGAAGGATGACCTAACCGCCTATGCCATAGTTCAGAGGAATCCATTATAACTGCTTGATTGTTTTGAACACTAGCAATTTTTCGGAACCAATAGACCCCATCACACTGCACCCCCGCTCCAATCAGGTTTCTCAAAGTTTAGTCCTGAATCACACAAAGCTTGTCAGTGAATAAGACAATGTAGTGAAGTTTTTCAAGAAGTTGAGACACTGAGAGCAAATTACATGTAAGGTAAGGAACAAATAAGACATTATGCAAGATCAAATTGGAACTTAGTCGTATTGTTCCTTCTTTAGTAGCCATTGTTTTCTTACCATTAGGTAAACCAACTGGGAATGCAAGAATATCATATACATTATCAAATAAATTAATGTTACCCGTCATAAGATTAGAAGCGCCTGTATCAATAATCCAAGAATCAGTTGCCGTCTTACCATTTAAATGCTCAAGAGAGGATGATATAGCATTTACTGAAGGAAATAATGCCCTTGGTCCATGTATGCATTTAATTCTAAGTCTAATAAATGTGGTTCATTATTAATTATACAAGTTAATAATTCAGTGAGATCAAGTGAACTGTATGCCTAGCTAGAGGCCGATTCAGTTCAAGTGGAATTAATAATATTAATCCACAGCTTACTCTTGACTGAACCCGTAGGGTCACACAAATAGTACGTGAACGGATCAAGTATTTAAAAGAATTAAATACTCCATTTATTGATATTCAGAATCGACGGATCTCGGTTCCAGTGGGAGCTGAAACCGTCAAAGGCAAATTATGAATACTCCGGAAACGATGATATTGCCGGAAACTGAAATATGGATCGTATCGGAAATATAAATATTATCCAAGTCCTAGATGTTGCCGGAAACGGAAACATGGTACGTATCGGAAAATATTATTGGAAATGGAAATGTTGCCGGAATCGGAAATATTGCCGGAAACGGAAATATTGTCAGAATCGGAAATATTATCGGAATCGGAAAATAATTCCGGAATCGGAAATATTAATTATTTGTTCGAAACGGAAATTAATTCCGGAATCGGAAATATTAAATATTCTTCGAATCGGAAATGAATTCCGGAATCGGAAAATGAATCGGAAGCGCGTCGTACGAAATAAAAATCGGACGAGCTTGCTAGACGAAGGCCCAGCACGAAGCCAGGCCCACTCCTAGCAAGCCCAGCGCGCAAGGCATGAGCAGCGAGCAACCAAAGGCACGCAAGGCCCAGCGCAAGGCCAGGCCCAGCGCACCCATGGCTGCGAGCAACACGCGGGCTGCGAGCAAAGGGCTGCTAGCACTCGTGGGCTGCGAAGCCTTTCGTGGGCTTCTCCGCGCGCGCAGGCATGGCCAGCTCTCTTGTGGGCCGTGCTCGTGTGTGTGTTGAAGTTTGTGCATACATCGAATCCTTAAGCAATTAGGATTAGATTAAAAAGATTAATTTCCTAAAGTTACTAGTTTTAAGTAAAGTCTAATTCTAATAGATTTAGATTACTTGAATCTTAGTAGACTTCTAATTCCATTATTCCTACCCTATAAATATGTGATGGCTTTCACAATTTATGAACACATAATTTCAAGTATTCACCTAGTTTTAAGGATTAAAACTAACGATAATATTTGCCTCAAATATTCGAACATTCATAATACCTTAGGTGCAATTCTAGTTAATTAAATCTAAGGCGGATCCGCGTGCTGTGGACTATCTACGGAGGGACGACATTTAGAGTCCTAGACTTGTTCTTCTTCGGTTCGGTCGCAGCTAGGGAGGGCACGCTACAAAGTGTTGTATCCTAAATTATGTTAATTGTTATGTGGCAATTAATTTGGATTCCTGGCTTTATGGTTTTTCCGCATGATTGATATATGATTTATATGTATCATAACCTAACAGTGGTATCAGAGCCTCTAATTAATTCCATAATAATTAGTTAACATGGTTAAATTTTATAAATTTGCAATGAATTAAAATGGGTGATTAATTTCTAAATTTTTTGATTTTTCGTAATTAATTGCAAATTCGTGCTATTATTTAATTATATGTTCGCAGAATTTTCGGCAGTTTAGTCAATAATGGTCGGAATCGTATAATTTTATAGTGAATTTCGCATATAAACGGCGTTTTAAAGTTTTGACTAAAACCAAAGATTTGATGTCGAACCCAGAATTCCCAAATTCGAAGCCTAACTATGACTTTTCGGAGGTTTTAGTTTTTCGAACGCAAAATTTGTAATTTTTAAGATGTTAAATTAAATATTTGCGATTCTTGTTTGTAAATCTTGAATTTTTGATTGACCTACAGTATATGTTTAACAAATTTAAATGCCTAAGCTTGTTAATTATACAACCTAATTTATATTTGTAATTGTAATTAATTTGTTGAAATTCGAATAATTTAGAATTTGATTTGTTTTTCATAATTAATTAACAATTTAATTAGGTATCTAATGATTAAAAATCACCATAAATAATGTTAAATTTGATAAATTTTAAATTTTTATGACCTAGACTTGAATCCATGATAATCGGAAATTAATTTGAATAATAAATTTTCGACTTTTCGCCCTAAATTTATGAAATTAATATGATTTATTAATTTGTCTATAAATTTGAATTAAAAAGTTTTGATTTTTATATAATCCGCTCATAAATCTTGCACGCACAAAGCAATGGACGCTACGTGTTACCCTTAAGGGGTGTTGTATAGTGCGGGCATGCGACGACGAGCAAGGGAGCTCGTCGCCCATGCGGTACGAATGCAGCAAGCAAGACGAGTGGCACCCCAGCACAAGGCAGTGGCCCTGCCTTGCGTCGAGTGCTGCTATGGGCATGGGCGGATGGGCAAAGAGGCAAGGCAAGCGAGCAAGGCAGGTGCGCGCGCGGGCATTGAGGGATGCCTCGCAACATCGAGCGCTGCCTCGCCCAGCGAGCGATGGCTCGCGCACAGCGAGCGATGGCTCGCGCACAGCGAGCGCTGCCTCGCCAAGCATGCTGCTGCGCTACGAAGCCAGCGAGCAATGTTGCGCGCAAGCATGGCTTGGCTTGCTGCATTTGCGCGTGGCTGATGCTCGTGCCTTGCTGTGCGATCACTCATGAGGGGTGCTGCTGCCTCGTGACTCGTCAGGGCATGGGCACAAGCCCATGGCCTCGTCTTGATCCTATTGATGCCCTAGAATTTAATTTTGATTCTCAGTGAAAACGTTTTTTAATTAATTTTAAAATTCGTAATTTAATATTTTCTCGAAATTTAATTTTGAATAATTTAATTATTATAAATTTTATTTATACTAATTATTTTACTAAAATTAAAACCTTGATTAAATTTAAATTAATTAATTTAATAAACTGAAAATAAATTAAAGGATTCAAATAATTATTTATATGAGCTTTAAATTTTAATTAAATTTGTATGTTTCCGGTTAGATTAGGAAATACAATTTTATGTTTAAGATTAGTAAAGCATGTAAATTTATTGGTTTAAGTGGGAGCGTTTTAGTCATAAACTCTTGATTAGGTCTACATTCCTTTAAGGTTAAAACAACTTGATTATAATTAATAAGGATGAATAATTGGTAGATTATTGGAACCCTTGATTAATTGCTGCAAATATTTATGTGATGCATAATATGTTCTACTAACCAGCTATGTGGGCCATTCATTGATAAATGAATGGGTGAATGGTATATTGTAAATGTAATGTTTTGCAGGTTATGGAAAGTGACTAGTATGGCCCAAATAGGATAGAAAATATGGTCTGCGTACCATTAATTTGAATGTAAAATTGGTCTAATGCACCAAAGTTTTTAATTTAAATATGGTCTGCGTACCATCAAATAGTTGTAATTAGTTTAAATTATAGCTTATCCTATTTGAAGAAAATGGCGCCTCCCATTGTGAAACTCAACACGGAGTTTCCAATCCATTTTCAAGACGGAGTTTGAAGTTGAAGCTTCAAGATGAAGTCGGGCCATACTAGATCACATTTATGTCTTATGCATGTTTTAAGTTATTTATTGTTTTAAATATGTCTTAATTATGCATGAGATTGTGGCTTGATTATGTTGCATGATTAAGGATTTTAGTTCACTTAAAATATAACCAACATAGTAAGGGCCTTAAGTTCCAAACTTTAAAAATTGAGTTAAAAGGTGTCATGCCAAAATTACACTTACTTGGATAAACCTTTACATCAATCTTAGTAATAGTTTTCCGCCTAAGCAAGGTGTTACTTATTGATCCTAAAGGGGTAAGGTACACAAATAATTGTGAGTACATGTTAGTTTTGGTGAAACTCAACGATATAAGTAAGGAGTCCTTTTATGTCGTGGCAAACGGGATAGGTTTACCTAATAATTTCTTAGACGTGCCTATCAACCAAGAGTAGTTTCTAGACTATTAGCAAAGGATTTCCTTACCTAAAATATTTTAGAATTGAGTCTAAATACATAATGTGCTTAATTCTTCAATGATTTAAGGATCTTGGATTCATTTTATTCACACCTGTTAGAACAATAAATTCGAAAAAAATGCCAATGACTTGTTTAAATTGCATGATTGCTTTAATTCTCAAGTTATTACTCATGATAAATGTTTAGATTTTGCATGCTTCAATGTATGTTTTAATTATTGTTTATAATTAAATATCTTGCGCTGCAGTAAATCCTTTTAGAAGGGTAACAGTAAATTTCCTCGATTGGTAGTGAATCCAAGAACGATTCACGGAAATGAGAGAAAGTGAGCAATACGTTTCTTTTAGCGACTTTTATGGTTGTTTTCGAGTATCAAAGTCGAATGGCAAACCGATTGGTGCGTGTGAATTCAAAATACAATGTAGTTTTGAGATCATAAAGCATTGAGTTTAAACGCTCAGCTTTACCAGTGGTTAACAACCTAATATCTTTGTCCATTTAATTCTCGAATGAGTCTAGTCCCTAGACATTCGAATAGATCGATTCTTAGAGAACTTTAGAAGCTTCTAGTAAGATCATCTAGTTAAAACAGAGTATTCAATATGGATAAAATGGTAAGAACTTTGTTGGAGTGACATTGGACATGTCTAACAAAGTACAAAAGTCAACACTAGAGAAGTCAATTCTTAAGACTATAAGAAAGGGTACAAGAAATAGGAAAACAAGGAACAAATGAAAGGAATTTACGATTCCGTTTCTACCTATAAGTTTATGTTTAAAGAGAAGTGAACTAGCAATCTAAGTTCCTTGGTATCATATACCGCTTGAGGTTCTTACTTCGGTAAAAACTCAAATAATGGAAGCTAGGCTACACTAATGGCCTACAAGTGGGAAATGAAGCATGGCAATGCTACATTAGTTGTAGGGTCATCTAGTTTGTTTTAAGTCCTTTCAAAGGCTGGAACGTAATGGCTATTATGTTCCATAATCAGTATACCTAAATTTCTGTTTTCAAACACAGAAAGACTCACATTCAAGAAAAACAAAAACAATGTTTGTTTGTTTGTTTATTTGAATGAAATGGTCATTTACGGGTTGAGTCAATATGCTTATATGCTTGATTAAAACAAACAACTCTTTAACAAGAAGAACTTTACTAGGTTCAAATCAATCCCTTGATTTGAGTTCCAATAACCTTTAGCATTGTTGCTTAGACCATGTCAACAAGTTAACATTCAAAAGCTCTAATTTATGGACTTTTGAAAGTTGGTTGATTTCTAGATCAATTCAAGACAAGCTAGTCTTACTTATTGAAAGTAACAAAGGATATGAACTATTATTAGAACGCCTAGACAATAGAGTTCAAAGCTAAAGAAAGATTCCTGGCTTTATTGTTTTTCCGCATGATTTATATATGATTTATATGTATCATAACATAACATTTACAACAGACATAAGTTGAGAAAATTGAGTATCAGATAAGGTGGTAGTATTCTGGAGATCCGCATCACTAATAGCATTCTGTGAGGAAGAGGTACCAGTGCGCGAGCTCGTGTTTCTAGCAAAACCACCACGACCACATCCACCTTTTCCACCCGGACGGTCACTACGCCCACCACGATTTCCTCGGTTTCCAACCCACCAATCAGGGTAACCATGGAGCTTAAAACAACGGTCCTTTTCATGACCTTTATCACCACAATAAGAGCAGATTTGCGTCTCGTTAGGAATGACCTTACTAGCAGCAACAGTAAGGCGACCAGTCGCTGAACCAGAAGAAGCGAAACCAACAACAACAACATCATTATGCACCTCTTTAGCTTCTGCTACGGTCTGATGGAGTTCATCAGATGCAACCTTCGAATTATAAGGTTGCATCTGATGAACGCCATCAGACTGTAGCTGAAGCTCAAGATGTGCGTAATGATGTTGTTGCTGTTGGTTTCGCTGCTTCTGGTTCAGCTACTGGTCGCCTTACTGTTGCTGCTAGTAAGGTCATTCCTGACGAGTCGCGAATCTTCTCTTATTGTGGTGATAAAGGCCATGAAGAGGACCGTTGTTTTAAGCTCCATGGTTACCCTGATTGGTGGTTCGGCAACCGAGGAAATCGTGGTGGGCGTAGTGGCCCGTCCGGGTGAAAAAGGTGGACGTGGTCGTGGTGGTTTTGCTGGAAACACGAGCACGCACACTGGTACCTCTTCCACACAACATGCTATTAGTGATGCGGATCGCCAGAATACTCCCACCTTATCTGATACTCAATTTTCTCAACTTATGTCTGCTGTAAATGCTAAATCATCCTCTCTTGAGCTTTTAAATGGTAATACGGGAACCGATTCTTGGATTATTGATACAAGCACTTCTAATCATATGACGGGTAACATTAATATTTGATAATTTATATGATATTCCTGTATCCCCAGGTTGTTTACCTAATGGTAAGAAAACAATGGCTGCTAAAGAAGGAACAATACGAGTAAGTTCCAATTTGATATTTCATAATGTCTTATTTGTTCCTTACCTTACATGTAATTTGCTGTCAGTGTCTCAACTTCTTGAAAAACTTCACTACATTGTCTTATTCACTGACAAGCTTTGTGTGATTCAGGACCAAACTTAGAGGTACCTGATTGGAGCGGGGGTGCAGTGTGATGGGGTCTATTGGTTCCGAAAAATTCCTAGTGTTCAAGCCAATCAAGCAGCTATAATGGATTCCTCTGAACTATGGCATAGGCAGTTAGGTCATCCTTCATCAAAAGTTATTTCTAGTTTGCATGGAATTCTTAGTATTGATTCTAAAAACAAAAGTTGTGATAATAATTGTGGTGTATGCTTTAAAGCGAAACAACCTCGAAATCCTTTTCCTTTAAGTGTGAGTAAATCTGATGATTTATTTGGTTTGATCCATTGTGATATTTGGGGTCCTGAAAATGTGCCTGCTAGTAACGGTGCTCGTTATTTTTTAACAATTGTTGATGATCATTCAAGAGCTACGTGGGTGTTTTTGATGTCCGGGAAGTATTAAGTTCCCCAATTGATTAAAAAAAAAATTGCCTTGGTGAATACCCAATTTAATAAACAAGTTAAAATCTTGCTGAGTGATAATGGCCAAGAATTTTTATGTCTTAAAAAATATTACGATGAATGTGGTTCACAAACTACTTGTATTGATACGGCTCAACAAAATGGCCGGGTTGAGCGTAAACACCGCCATGTCTTAAATGTTGCTTGTGCTCTACGTTTTGAAGCTCACCTTCCAAAGAAATTTTGGGGGGAATGTGTTTTGACAGCAGTCCATCTTATTAATAAAACACCCACTCCTATTCTTAAAGGAAAATCCCCTTATGAAATTTTATTTGGCCAACCACCTCCTATGCTTGCTTTACGTGTTTTTGGGTGCTTGTGTTATGTTGCACATAGGCCTAGAATAAAAGATAAATTTGGCCCTTGATCGAGACGTTGCATTTTTGTTGGATATCCATTTGGAAAAAGGGGGTGGCTTGTGTTTGATTTAGAAACAACTGAATATTTTGTAAGTAGGGATGTGAAATTCTTTGAGGAAGTTTTTCCTTTTGCACAACCCACTGTTCATCCGGATATTACTCAATTCGATGCTTATTTGCGGCAACCACCTTTGGAAGAATTTGAGGTGGAGTCGAGTCATGTGGCGGCTCCAAAGGGTAACGCTGTGACCGTCAATATGGATGAGCAACCTAATGGTATTAGTGAGGTTGTGGCTTCCAGTGAAGTGGTTGCCCCATCTTCACCCAACCATGTTATTATTGGGTCTGATGTTGTGGCAGGGAGTAGTGCTAATGATAGGGGGAGTCATCGGCTTCAAAATACGCCACTTCCTCATGAGAATGAGGGTACTACATTGGGTCGCGGACATCGAATTAAAAAACCATCATCTAAACTGAAGGGCTTTATCACAAATACGGTTACGGCTGCTCGTAAAATAGACCCCTCGACATCCACTGCTAAACCCGCTACTCAGTCTGGTACCTCAGGTACTCCTTTTCCCATTGCTTGTTATGTTGATTGTGAAAAGTTTTTTGTGAGACACGAACATTTTATGGCAGAAATTACTGCAGGTAAGGAACCGATTTCATTCAAGGAAGCCATGAAAGATCCAGGTTGGAGAAAAGCAATGGAAGAAGAGATTGACGCTCTTGAACGTAATGGCACCTGGACTTTGGAAGAACTACCACCGGGAAAGACGGCTCTTGATTGTCAATGGATATATAGAGTGAAATACAAGTCTGATGCTTCTATTGAACGTTTAAAAGGGCATCATGTGGTTTTTGGCAATTGATAAATTGCCGGTGTTGATTATAATGAAAAATTTGCACCTGTTGCAAAAATGGGTACCGTACGCTTTTTTCTTGCTGTTGTTATTGCTTTGAATTGGGAATTGCATTAGATGGATGTTCATAACGCTTTTTTACACGGTGATCTGGAAGAAGAGGTATATATGAAATTACCTCCGGGTTATACAAGTAGTACACCCGGAAAAGTATGTAGATTACGAAAATCTCTATATGGACTCCGACAGGCTCCGATAAATTGGTTTGCCAAACTATCTACTGCTTTGAAACATTTTGGTTTCAAACAGTCCTATGCAGACTATTCCTTATTCAGCTATTCTAAGGGAAATAATCCCATCATGTACTTGTATATGTGGATGATCTTATTACTGAAGGGTCTTCTAGTGTTGCTGTTGTGAATCTAAAGTCCTATCTTAACAAATGCTTTCATATGAAAGATTTAGGCGCTCTGAAATATTTTCTTGGTATTAAAGTTGCCCGCGGTGATGAAGGTCTTTTTCTCTCCCAACGTAAATATACGTTGGATATTTTAACAGAAGCGGGAATGTTGGGTTGTAAACCCATTGATACCCCTATGGAGCAAAATCATCGGCTTGCCAGTGCAATTGGTAATTGTTTATCTGATCGGGAACAATATCGACGTCTAGTTGGGCGTCTAGTTTACTTAACAATTACTAGACCAGAACTTAGTTACTTCCGGGGGCATTTTGGTCATTTCACAAGATTAGGCCAAAATTCTGAAATTTGTTGCTATTTTTGGAAGCTACTAAAATAGAAATGTTTAGCTAAAATAATTCTTTATAAAAATATCTTTAACGAAACATAAATAAATTTTCGTTTATAAATTTATCGTTTAAAATAAATCGTAAAAACGTTTAAATTAACGAAATTCGATTATTCGTAATTATTTAAAACGAAATCAAGCTAATAAATATTTTTAATTTTAATAAATCAGGTTTAAAATTTTCGGGGTATTACACCCTTACCCCCTTAGAAAAAGTTCCGTCCTCGAAACTGGAGCTCAGTCGAACTAGCCATTCCTAGAAATCATACAATTCATACTTAATCGTTCTATTCGTTATACAAACATGACGGAATAACATTATAACACAATCATTCAAACAACATATTAAAAATTCATACATCTTATCGTTTCTAAGCGAATAATTGGGGATATTTTAATTTCATATGTGCTTCGACTTCCCACGTGGCTTCAGATGTCAAGTGATTGGCCCACAAGACTTTTACCATTGGAATTACTTTACTTCTAAGTCGTTTCTCTCTTCGTTCCAGAATTTCAATTGGTTTCTCCTCGTAAGTCAGATTGTTTCGCAACATCAAGGGTTCGTGCGTAATCACATGGCTAGGATCAGGAACATATTTTCTTAACATTGATACATGGAATACGTTATGCACCTTTTCCAGGTCGGTTGGTAAAGCAAATCGATATGCTACTTCTCCTATTCTTTCTAATATGACACGATCGGAGATAATCGAACTAGGCACCCCATGCAATCGCACAATAGTATTCACATATAGTTCAGCGAGTTGATCTAAACTCAAATTGTTCCTCATTGCTAAGAAATGCGCTGACTCTGTTAATCGATCAACAATAACCCAAATAGCATCCATTCCCTTGGCTGAGCTTGGTAAACCTATGATAAAATCCATTGAAACTGAATCCCATTTCCACTCTGGCACATCCAGAGGTTACAACAAACCTGCTGGTCTTTGATGCTCTATCTTAATTCTCTGACACGTTAAACATTTAGCCACATATTCTGCCACTTCTTGCTTCATATTGCTCCACCAATACACTTGCCTCAAATCCTTATACATCTTATTTCCTCCATGGTGAATCGAGTATGGTGAACTATGAGCTTCTCCTAAAATTCTCTTTTTCAACTTTTCGTCGTTTGGTACGCATAATCTTCCTTGAAATCTCAATGTGCCATCTTCTTGCACTACAAAACCGGGTTACTTCCCATTTTGCACTTCACTCCTTATTCTTTCTAATTGCAAGTCCTTACATTGTTCTTCCTTAATCTCATCAATCAAAGTTGGTATTATTACCAACGCATTCAAACAAGCATTTCCTTTCTCGATGAACTCAATTTCCATCTTTTGCAAATCATCTTGGTTGGCTCGGGAAAAAGTTAGAGTTGAATTTAGGTGAGACTTCCGACTTAATGCATCTGCAACAATGTTAGCCTTTCTGGGATGGTATTGAATATCAAGGTCATAATCTTTAAGGAGTTCTAACCATCTACGTTGTCTCATGTTGAGTTCTTTCTGGGTGAAAATGTACTTAAGGCTCTTATGGCCAGTGAAAATTTGACACGACACACCATACAAATAATGTCTCCAAATTATAAGGGCGAAAACAACAACTACAAGTTCGAGGTCATGGGTAGGGTAGTTTTGTTCATGGACTTTGAGTTGGCGTTAAGCATAAGCTATAACTTTTCCATTTTGCATTAAGACACTGTTAGGTTATGACAAATATCAATCATATATTTCATGCGGAAAAACTATAAAGCCTGGAATCCAAATTAAATGCCACATAGTCAATTAGCATAATTTAGGATACATACATGTGATGCGTGCCTTCCCTAGCTGCTCCCGAACCGAACAAGAACAAGTTTAGGACTCCAAATATCGCCCCTCCGTAGATAGTCCGCAGCACGTTCGGATCCGCCTTAGATTCAATTAATTAGAATATTATCTAAGGTTTTATGTTTTATTTGAAAGCTTAATTATAAGTTTAGGCAATTTATTAAATTCGTACTTGAACTTAAAACTATATGAATACTTATTGATTGTGGTGTATAAATTGTGATCATAAACCACGTATTTATAGGGTGGAAATAACGGACTTAGATTTCTACAAGGATTCAAATAACTAAATCAATTAAGATTCTAGTTAAATTAATCCTTTAGAATTTAACGTTTAATCAAACACGAAAACCATTAATTCTTGTAGAATTAGGACAACGATTAATCAAGAAATCCTAAACGACCAAGGAATTGGTCGTACGTAGCATTGCATACACACACACACGCAGCCCACAAAGGGCATGGTGTGCGGCTCGGCCCAAGGCAGGCGCTGGCAGCACGCCGCCCATCCGTGGGCAGTGCTGTTGGGCCTAGCCTTGCGCGCTTGCGGCTGGGCCTGCCTAGCTCGCTCCTTGCGCGCTGGGCTGCTCGCTGCTTGCTGTGCGCGCGGGCTTCGCTAGGCGCGGGCCTGGCTTCGTGTTGGGCCTTGCGTCTAGCAAGCTCGACCGACGATCGTTTTGTACGTCGCGCTTCCGATTCGTTTTCCGATTCCGGAATTCATTTCCGATTCGAACAATATTTAATATTTCCGATTCCATAATTTATTTCCATTTCGAACAAATATTTAATATTTTCGAATCCGGAATTTATTTCCGATTCCCACAATATTTCCGATTCCGGTAATATTTTCGTTTCCGGCAATATTTTCGATTCCGGCAATATTTCTATTTCCGATAATATTTTCCGATACGTACCATGTTTCCGTTTCCGGCAACATCTACGACTTGGATAATATTTATATTTCCGTTATGATTCATATTTCCGTTTCCGGCAATATCACCATTTCCAGATTATTCATATTTTGCCTTTTGACTATTTCAGCTCCCACTGGAACCGAGATCCGTCGATTCCTAATATTCATAAATAGAGTATTTAATTCACTTAAATACTTGATCCGTTCACGTACTATTTGTGTGACTCTACGGGTTCAGTCAAGAGTAAGTAGTGGATTAATATTATTAATTCCACTCGAACTGAAGCGGCCTCTAGCTAGGAATTTAGTGTAGACACCTACTTTTGTCCCCATTCCCGAAAGGGAAGGTTCGATGATGAAAACGTAAATCTCCACTTGACAACGCATCTCCTATAAAATAACGAATCTCAATTCCCCTTTTCATTTCACCCGAAACCTGCTATTTATAGAAACCTGCTATTTATGGAAACCTAATAAAAATAGTAACTGCCATAATGGGTAGTTGTTCAAAGTGGCAAGTCATAAAAGATAAAAACCTGTCAGAATTAGGTGTTGCACTCCAACATAAATCCTAAATGAGATAGAAATTGCGAGAGAATCCTATTCCTAGTATGATTCGAAAGTAAGAGTTACGTATTAATTAAAATCCTAACGAGCCTAGAGTTCGTAACGGGCCCAGACGCATTCTGAAGGAAATAATGCCCTTGGTCCAAGTATGCATTCTATGTTAAGTCTAATAAATGCGGTTCAGTATTAATTAACAAGTTAATAATTCAGTGAGATCAAGTGAGCTGAATGCCTGACTAGAGGTCGCTTCAGTTCAAGTGGAATTAATTATATTAATCCACAGCTTACTCTTGACTGAACCCGTAGGGTCACACAAATAGTACGTAAACGGATCAAGTATTTAATGGCATTAAATACTCCATCTATGGATATTCGGAATCGACGGATCTTGGTTTCAGTGGGAGCTGAGATCGTCACAGGCAAGAAATGAATACTCCGGAAACGATGATATTGCCGGAAACGGAAATATGGATCGTATCGGAAATATAAATATTATCCAAGTCGTAGATGTTACCGGAAACGGAAACATGGTACGTATCGGAAAATATTATCGGAAATGGAAATATTGCCGGAATCGGAAATATTGCCGGAAACGGAAATATTGTCAGAATCGGAAATATTATCGGAATCGGAAAATAATTCCGGAAACGGAAATATTAAATATTTGTTCGAAACGGAAATTAATTCCGGAATCGGAAATATTAAATGTTGTTCGTATCGGAAATGAATTCTGGAATCGGGAATTTAATCGGAAGCGTATCGTACGAATTAGCATCGGACGAGGCCCGCTATACGAAGGCCCAGCACGAAGCCAGACCATCGCCCAACGAGCCGCACGCAGCAACGCACGCCTCGACCAGGCCCAGCGCAAGGCCAGGCCCAGCCAAGGGCGCGCGCGCGCGCAGCACCGCACATGGGCTGTGCGCTTGTCGTGGGCCGCAAGGCCTGCGCGGGTGCACGGCTTGTACGATGCGTGTGCGGGAAATCCTAATCCTATTAGGATTCGTGCGAAGATTAAAATCCTAATCCTATTAGATTTGCTTTGTTATTTAGAGTCCTAATAAAGTTCTAATTAACAAATCCACATCCTAGTAGGATTACAATTCCTTTTCCATACCTCTATAAATAAGGGCCTAGGGTCATTATTTGTATACACCATTCAAGTATTCAAAGTGATTTTTGAGAGCAAAAATTCAGTCATATAATTGCCTACAATAGCCGAAAATTCTAAGTACCTTAAGGGCGATCCTAGTTGGTCAAGCTTAAGGCGGATCCGGACGTGCTGTGGACTATTTACGGAGGGACGACACTTGGAGTCCTAAAGACTTGTTCTTGTTCGGTTCGGGCGCAGCTAGGGAAGGCACGCAACAAAGTGTATGCATCTAAACTATGCTAAATGATTATGTGTAAATAATATGCTTTCCTGGCTTTATGGTTTTTCCGCATGATTTATGAATTGTCATATGTATCATAACCTAACAGTGGTATCACGAGCCTCTTATTATTTTCATAATCTAAATTGCATGAACATGGTTAAATATTACAAATTTGCAAGAATTATAAGGGGTGATTAATTTTCGTAATTGTTAATTAATTGCAAATTGCGTTTATTTAATTATACGTACGCAATTTTTCTGCAGTTTCTTCGTTACTCATCCAAATCGAGTGATTTTTGTGTCAATTCCGCATGTAAAAGGCATTCTAAAATTTTGACAAAATTAATATTTTTCGGCCGAACCCAGAATTCTCAAATTGGAAGCCTAACTATGACTTTTCGGAGGTTTTAGTTTTTCGAATGCAAAATTTCGTAAATTTAAGATGTTAAATTAAATATTTGCGATTCTTGTTGATAAATCTTGAATTTTTGATTGACCTACTGTATATGTTTAACAAGTTTGAATGCCTAGCCTTGTTAATTATGCAATCTAATTTGTAATTATGATTAATTTGTTGAAAATTGGAATAATTTAGAATTAATTTGATTTTCATAATTAGTTATAATTTAATTAGAAACATATGATTAAAAACCACCATAAAAATTGTAAATTTATGTTAAATTTTAAATTTTTATGACCTAGACTTGAATCCATGTTAATCGGAAATCAATTAAATAATAAATTTTCGATTTTTCGCCCTAAAATTATGAAATTAATATTATTTATTAATTTGTCATTAATTTTGAATATAAAATTTTAATTTTTATGCGACTCGCTCATATAACTTGCACGCACAAAGCAATGGACGCTACATGTTACCCTTAAGGGGTGTTGTATAGTGCGGGCATGCGACGACGAGCAAGGGAGCTCGTCGCCCATGCGGTACGAATGCAGCGAGCAAGGGCATGGTGCACGAGCACAAGGCAGCAACCCTGCCTTGTGTCGTGGGCTGTGAGCAATGGGCGTGTGGGCAGGGGCGAGAGCAAGGCACGAGCAGTCGCGTGTGGGCAGCAAGCGTGCTGCGCCACAGCGCGCACTACCTCGCGCAAGCATGCTGAGCCTCGCGCGCAGCGAGCGCAATCTCGCGTGCCACGAGCGCTACGCACAACGTCGATGGCTCGCACGCAGCGAGCGTCAGCTCGCATACTGCTGCCTTGTGCGATGAGCGCAAGCTCGCGTGCGAGAAAGGCAGGCGCGCAGCGAGCGATGGTTCGCATGGATCGAGCGCTGGCAAGCGAGAGCAATGAGCGATGGCTCGCGTGCATCGAGCGCTGGCTCGCGTATTCGATTGGCGCCTTGTGATGAGGAGCAGCAGCGATGCGACGCAGCGCATGGGCTGCGCGCACATGGCCAGCGATGGCTGTGTGCGTGTGGCCCATGGGCGTGCGTTGCGTGGGATTGTTGCGTTGCGATTAGATCGTTTTGAAATTTTAATTTGAAATATTCAGTTTACGTAATTTTAATTAATTTTAAAATTAATAATTTAAATTATTTTCTTGGATTTTAATTTTGAATATTGTAATTATAATAATTTTTTTTATTCTAATTATTTTACTAAAATCAAAATCATGAATTAATTTAAATACGACTGAAATTAAATTAAACTTTTTTTGGATTCAATTATAAATTTATATGAGCTTTAAATTTTAATTAAATTTGTATGTTTCCGGTTAGACTAGAAATACATTTTTATGTTTAAAATTAGTAAAGCATATGAATTTATTGGTTTAAGTGGGAGCCCTTTTTAGTTATAAACTCTTGATTAGGTCTACAAATCCTTAAGGTTAAAACAACTTGATTAGAATTAATAAGGACTGAATAATTTGTAGATTATTGGTGCCCTTGATTAATTGCTGCAAATGTTTATGTGATGCATAATGTGTTTTACTAACCAGCTATGTGGGCCATTCATGATAATGAATGGGTGAATGGTATATATTGTATATGTACTATTTTGCAGGTTATGAAGTGACTAGTATGACCCAAATAGGATAGAAAATATGGTCTGCGTACCATTAATTTGAATGTAATTGGTCTAAAGTACCAAAGTTGTTTTTCAATTCAAATATGGTCTGCGTACCATCAAATAGTTGTAATTAGTTTTAATTATAGCTTATCCTATTTGAAGAAAATGGTGCCTCCCACGAAGATTTTCAAGACGGACTTTGAAGTTAAAGCTTCAAGATGAAGTCGGGCCATACTAGATCACATTTATCTTTACATGTTTTAAGTTATTTATTGCTTTTAAATATGTCTTAAAATGCATGAGATCAAAAGCTTGATTATGTTGCATGATTAAGGATTTTAGTTCACTTAAAATCTAACCAACATAGTAAGAGCCTTAAGTTCCAAACTTAAAAATTGAGTTAAAAGGTGTCATGCCAAAATATACACTTGCTTGGATATCCTTTACATCAATCTAGTAATAGTTTTCGCTCAGCGAGGTGTTACTTATTGGTCCTAAAGGGGCAAGGTACACAAATAATTGTGAGTACATGTTAGTTTTGGTGAAACTCAACGATATAAGTAAGGAGTCCTTTTATGTCGTGGCAAAATCGATAGGTTTACCTAATAAGTTCTTAGACGTACCTATCAACCAAGAATAGTTTCTAGACTATTAGCAAAAGGCTTTTGCTTACCTAAGATGTTTTAGGACTAAGTCGACAAACTGTGCTTAGTTCTTCAATGATTTTAGGATCTTGGAATCATTTTATTCACACCTGCCGGAACACATAACTTGAATAAAATGCTTAATGAACATTGAATTTTGCATGTATGCTAGAATTTAAGTTTATTAAGAGAAACTGTGAATGGTTATTTATTTGTTTATTCTTTTCAATTGTAGTTTTAAATATGGCAAACAACAATTCATTCAACATTCGATCAATTCTCGAAAAGGAGAAGTTGAGCGGGAAAAACTTTCTTGACTGGCAAAGGAACTTGCAAATAGTTCTTATGCAAGAAGAAAAGGAGTATGTCCTAGAAGAGGCGATGCCCGAAGCCGCAGGCGACGGGGTCACTCAGGCAGCCCTCAATCGTTGGATTGATGCCAACAAGGATGTGAAATGTCTAATGCTCGCCACCATGATTGCAGATCTGCAGAAAACGTTCATCAACTCAGATGCTTTCACAATCATCAGTGAGTTGAAGAACATGTTCCAAGATCTGGCTCGAGTCGAAAGATTCGAGACTCATAGGCAAATTCTTGAGACCAAGCTTAAGAAAGGCGAGCCCGTAAGTCCACATGTTCTCAAAATGATTGGACTCATTGAGAATATGAGTCGGCTGGATCAGCAATTTTCTCAGGAAATGGCTATAGACACCATCCTCCATTCTCTTCATAGCGGGTATGATCAGTTCAAACTGAACTACAGTAAGAATAGTCTGGACAAAACGCTCACTGAGCTTCACGGTATGCTGAAGACCGCTGAAAAGACGCTCAAAAGTGATAAGCAGGATGTGCTTATGGTGCGTGGGGGCAAGTTCAAGAAATTTGAAAGAAGAGGAATGCTAAGAAAGGTGGCAATAAGGCCAGCCCAACTAAGCAAACTGGCGCCAAATCTGTAAAGAGGAAGGTCAGTCAACCCACTTCTGAATCCGAATGCTTCTACTGCAAGAAGAAGGGGCATTGGAAGAGAGATTGCTTGAAGCTAAAGGAAGATCAGAAGAACGGAACAGTCGTTCCATCTTCAGGTATTTTCGTTATAGACTGTATACTTGCTAATTCAACTTCTTGGGTATTAGATACAGGTTGTGGCTCACACTTATGTTCCAATCCACAGGGACTAAGAAAAAGTAGAAAGTTAAGCAAGGGTGAAGTCGACCTACGAGTGGGAAATGGAGCACGAATTGCTGCATTAGCTGTAGGAACTTATTATTTGTCGTTGCCCTCCGGGCTAGTTTTGGAACTGAAAGAGTGTTTCCATGTTCCAAGTCTTACTAAAAACATCATTTCAGTTTCTTGCTTAGATGCTAAGGGATTTTCCTTTTTAATAAAAGACAATAGTTGTTCGTTTTATTTTAAAGAGATGTTTTATGGATCTGCTAGATTAGTCAATGGACTTTATTTATTAGATCACGACAAACAAGTATATAACATAAATACCAAAAGGGCCAAAGAGGATGATTCAGATCTCACCTATCTGTGGCATTGTCGATTAGGCCATATAAACTTGAAACGCTTAGAAAGACTTCAAAAGGAAGGAATTCTAGAACCATTTGACTTAGAGGATTATGGTAAATGCGAATCATGTTTACTTGGCAAAATGACAAAGCAACCTTTCTCTAAAGTTGGAGAAAGAGCAAATGAACTATTGGGTTTAATCCATACAGATGTATGTGGACCAATGAGTACAAATGCTAGAGGTGGTTTCAGCTACTTTATCACTTTCACTGATGACTTCAGTAGATATGGTTATGTCTACCTAATGAAGCATAAGTCTGAATCCTTTGACAAATTCAAGGAATTTCAGAGTGAAGTAGAGAATCAATTAGGCAAGAAGATTAAAGCACTGCGGTGTGACAGAGGCGGTGAATATCTGAGCTATGAATTTGATGACCATCTGAAAGAATGTGGAATTCTATCAGAATTGACTCCTCCTGGAACACCACAATGGAACGGTGTGTCGGAACAGAGGAACAGAACCTTGCTAGACATGGTCAGGTCAATGATGGGTCAGGCCAAACTTCCATTAGAATTTTGGGGACATGCACTAAATACAGCTGCACTCACTATAAATAGAGCTCCCTCTAAAGCTGTCGAAAAGACTCCATATGAGTTATGGTTTGGAAAGCCTCCAAATGTATCTTTTCTTAAGATTTGGGGATGTGAAGTATACGTCAAACGATTAATTTCAGACAAACTTCATCCAAAAACTGACAAATGTATCCTTGTGGGGTATCCAAAGAAAACAAAGGGGTATTACTTCTACAATACATCTGAGAACAAAGTGTTTGTTGCTCGAGATGGTGTCTTTTTGGAGAAAGATCACATTTCCAAAATGACAAGTGGGAGAAAAGTAGACCTCGGAGAAATTCGAGTCGAACAACAAACTCTAGAGAATGCTCAAGATGACATTCAGGATGAAACTCAGAGATCTTTAGAAGAATCTGGTGAGAATCATGGTCAATCTAGAAATGTTACCCCGCGTAGATCGCAAAGATATAGATCTCAACCGGAAAGGTACTTAGGTATTTTGACGAACGAGAGCTATGACGTTCTATTACTTGAAAGTGATGAACCTGCGACTTACAAACAAGCTATGACGAGCCCTAGCTCCAAGCAATGGCAAGAAGCCATGCAATCTGAATTAGACTCCATGTCTGAAAACCAAGTATGGGATTTGGTCGATTTGCCAGATGGCTACCAAGCCATTGGAAGCAAATGGGTTTTCAAACTGAAAAAGGACAAGGATGGGAAACTTGAAGTTTTCAAAGCTAGATTGGTTGCAAAAGGTTACAGGCAAGTCCACGGTGTGGATTACGATGAAATTTTTTCACCAGTTGCAATGCTAAAGTCTATTCGAATAATGTTAGCAATCGCTGCATATTACGATTACGAAATATGGCAGATGGATGTCAAAAATGCTTTCTTAAACGGCATTTTAACAGAAACTGTGTTTATGACACGGCCTGAAGGTTTTGAGGATCCAAAGAATGCTAAAAAGGTATGCAAGATAAAGAAGTCAATCTACGGATTGAAGCAGGCATCCAGGAGCTGGAATATACGTTTTGATGAAGCAGTCAGTGACTTTGGTTTCATCAATAACGCAGACGAATCTTGTGTATACAAGAAGGTCAGTGGGAGCAAAATTGTTTTCCTAGTATTATATGTCGACGACATATTACTTATCGGAAATGACATTCCTATGTTGAACTCTGTCAAGATTTGGCTTGGGAAATGTTTTTCGATGAAAGATCTAGGAGAAGCACAGTACATATTGGGCATCAAGATTTACAGAGATAGATCTAAAAAGATGATTGGACTTAGTCAAAGCACTTATATCAATAAGGTTCTTGATAGGTTCAAGATGGCAGACTCCAAGCGAGGCTACCTACCCATGTCTCATGGAATAACTCTAAGCAAGAGTCAGTGCCTAAAAACACTTGATGAGCGTAGACGAATGAATGGGATTCCATATGCATAATTGATTGGTTCAATAATGTATGCTATGATATGTACACGCCCGGATGTTGCGTACGCACTCAGTGCTACGAGCAGATACCAGTCAGACCCAGGAGAGGCGCATTGGACTGCTGCCAAGAATATTCTGAAGTACCTGAAAAGGCACAAAGATGACTTCCTAGTCTATGGTGGAGATGATGAATTAATTGTTAAAGGCTATACGGACGCAAGTTTCCAAACTGACAAAGATGATTTCAGATCACAGTCTGGGTTTGTCTTCTGCCTCAACGGAGGTGCAGTAAGCTGGAAAAGTGCTCAGCAAAGCACCATTGCGGATTCTACAACTAAAGCGGAGTACATTGCTGCACATGAAGCAGCAAAGGAAGCTATATGGCTAAGGAAGTTCATAGGTGAACTTGGTGTAGTCCCCTCCATTAAAGGACCAATAGCCCTGTATTGTGATAATAACGGAGCTATTGCACACGCAAAGGAGCCTAGACACCACCAGAGAGTCAAGCATGTACTTCGTAGATTTCACCTTCTACGAGATTTCGTTGAAAGAAAAGAAGTCGAGATAAACAAGATTGGAACTGATGACAACATATCAGATCCATTGACTAAACCTCTGCCGCAGGCGAAGCACAACTCGCACACTGCAGCTATGGGAATCAAGCATATTGGAGAATGGCTTTGAAATCCCTGTTTAATGTTTTAAAGTTTTAGAGTTTAAATCTTTGTAAAAAATTATTGGTTAATCATTCACAATAAATGAAAAGAATTCATTTTTCCATTTAATTTGTGGTTTATTAAATGATGAGTCCCTTCAATTTGACGATATATTCAAGATAGACTGTCAGGACCAGTCCTGTGACTAATAAATGTCTATCAAGTGAACTTGAATGTCAAAGGTTGAAAATGGTCCCTAGTCGGAGTTTTCTATAAAATTGGACGCATAGAAAACGTTAGACGATTAGAATGCAAGATGACTAGTAGTTCTGTTTCTTGAACTATGTGGACATGGCAATGTCATAATCATTTGCATAGATACTTACTTTGGGAAGACTAGTATCAGACAAGACCTATGAAACTTTACTGTAAGAGATGAAAATCTGTCATAAGTAAATTTCATTAAAATTATTAGACACTAAATCCTCAATACCTGAGTGATTTGAGATTACTTGTTTGAGAACTGGTTGCTTTGACGTTGACCAACCGTCGCACCGTAAAAGGAGGCTATAAAGGCAACGCTCAGGTAATCACCTATCAAACGAAGTCTAATCTCAAGATCGCAAGATTGGGATTGTCCTCCCATAAATCGGGATGAGATGCTTAAAAGTTGTACAAGGCCACTCGGAGAGCTAGAAACTGCGAAATGCATGGCCGTGCTCGGATGAATCATAGGCTATGATTATCTGTTTATTTGATCAGTTGAACTCTGAAACCGAGGAACACCTCTGGACATAATAAGGATGACAACTCTTACCTTATGTTCAAGAGCAAGCATCGAGCGACAAAGGAATTAGGAAATGCACACTTGTCCCTAAGGACAAGTGGGAGACTGAAGGAAATAATGCCCTTGGTCCAAGTATGCATTCTATGTTAAGTCTATTAAATACGGTTCAGTATTAATTAACAAGTTAATAATTCAGTGAGATCAAGTGAGCTGAATGCCTGACTAGAGGCCGCTTCAGTTCAAGTGGAATTAATTATATTAATCCACAACTTACTCTTGACTGAACCCGTAGGGTCACACAAATAGTACGTAAACGGATCAAGTATTTAATGGCATTAAATACTCCATCTGTGGATATTAAGAATCGACGGATCTTGGTTTCAGTGGGAGCTGAGATCGTCACAGGCAAGAAATGAATACTCCGGAAACAATGATATTGCCGGAAACGGAAATATGGATCGTATCGGAAATATAAATATTATCCAAGTCGTAGATGTTGCCGGAAACGGAAACATGGTACGTATCGGAAAATATTATCGGAAATGGAAATATTGCCGGAATCGGAAATATTCCCGGAAACGGAAATATTGTCAGAATCGGAAATATTATCGGAATCGGAAAATAATTCCGGAAACGGAAATATTAAATATTTGTTCGAAACGGAAATTAATTCCGGAATCGGAAATATTAAATGTTGTTCGTATCGGAAATGAATTCCGGAATCGGGAATTTAATCGGAAGCGTATCGTACGAATTAGCATCGGACGAGGCCCGCTAGACGAAGGCCCAGCACGAAGCCAGGCCATCGCCCAGCGAGCCGCACCCAGCAACGCACGCCTCGACCAGGCCCAGCGCAAGGCCAGGCCCAGCCAAGGGCGCGCGCGCGCGCAGCACCGCACATGGGTTGTACGCTTGTCGTGGGCCGCAAGGCCTGCGCGGGTGCACGGCTTTTACGATGCGTGTGCGGGAAATCCTAATCCTATTAGGATTCGTGCGAAGATTAAAATCTTAATCCTATTAGATTTGCTTTGTTATTTAGAGTCCTAATAAAGTTCTAATTAACAAATCCACATCCTAGTAGGATTACAATTCCTTTTCCATACCTCTATAAATAAGGGCCTAGGGTCATTATTTGTATACACGATTCAAGTATTCAAAGTGATTTTTGAGAGCAAAAATTCAGTCATATAATTGCCTACAATAGCCGAAAATTCTAAGTACCTTAAGGGCGATCCTAGTTGATCAAGCTTAAGGCGGATCCGGACGTGCTGTGGACTATCTACGGAGGGACGACACTTGGAGTCCTAAAGACTTGTTCTTGTTCGGTTCGGGCGCAGCTAGGAAAGGCACGCAACAAAGTGTATGCATCTAAACTATGCTAAATGATTATGTGTAAATAATATGCTTTCCTGGCTTTATGGTTTTTCCGCATGATTTATGAATTGTCATATGTATCATAACCTAACACATTCCGTTATAAAATTAATACGCACTAAAAGACTCGATTAAGTCTCATACGCTCCGGATTCTAGGAGTCCGAATATGACAAAGAAACGGCCAAAACATCAATTTCAACGCCCAGCCATGGGCGCTGAAATTGCCCAGATCCTATTTTCAACGCCTGGCGCCCAGCCCTTGGCGCTGAAAATACCTGGTACGTGTTTTTTCCTAATTCCTCGTGGATTAGAGTTCTGCAAAATCTATCTTTCTACGCCACTCTTTCCTATAAATTGAGCCCTAAGTTCGACGTGAAAAAGGAACAACACACAATTATTATTTTGAGTATTGACATTAAACCCCTAAGCCTAAGCCTCACGCTGCAAAACTGATCACGCGTTCTGTCGCAATCGATCCATAAATCGAACAGAACGTATCCCGTCCCATAATTTGAGATTCGTTAAACAAAAGGAGAAATACCAAAGTCAAAGTGGTTAGTTTTCTGAGAACCGTGACGCACCTCTCAAAGGTGCGTCGTAATGTGTCCCTTTTCCATGGTTTAATTGCTTTCCTCGCCCTTTTATGAACTGTTAAACTAACTAAAATCTGATTGTTCGATCACGCTTAATAAATATAATATTTTTGGGAAATTGAATTATCATGCTAGGTCCCTTAAAACAATCTAAATCAGATAATCGCGCTCGATCTAGTACTATATGTTGCATAATATTAAAATCAACTCAGGTTAGTTTAATAGTTAACGCATGTCCCTTCAATTATTTATGCTGAGCTAGTAAGGATATCCTGCCTCTGGAGTTATCGAAGAGCGAGTACTCCTCTCGGTAGTTACAGTCCCCCGAACCCTCAATCTCTACCCTGCGGGTGTACGTTGAGCGATCCCCACCACCAGGGATCACAAGGGAACCTACGGCCGTCGTGGTCAAACATAATTGCACTCCCTTTATGTCACGATAACCGGGTTTTGTCAGTTTTTCTAATTGTCGTTAAAAACTGAATGGCGACTCCTATATTACTAGTCAATTGGGTGTAAACTCACAGGAAATCCAATTACACTTGATTTGACAAAAAGAAGCGTCACACCCACGAGGGACGAGGTCACGCATTAGCCTCGTGCTTTTTCGACCCCCTCACAGTGTGACTCCACTGGGGATAGTGAAGGAAATACTCGTGCTTGTAGGTAATAAAATAGCCGAAGGGTGAAACGATCCTACCCCCCGTCTATTTCCCCATCAAGTTGGGACGACCTGAAAATCAGCATATTAATGTGAACGGGCAGAACCGCATAACGAATCTTGGCTCCCTTGGTGTTTTACCTCGGAAGTTGGGACTAAGGATACCCATCGCCAACCGGGGGGTGCATACGCTTCGAATGTTGTCCACTCGGCACTTTCGCTAGTAGTACACCTGTCCCAAACCCAATCGCTCGCCCACTAGGTCCCTCTCGCCTGCACGCCCCCTTGGCTTGCACTTGCGGGTTGGCCTTCTGGGACGAAATTCGTCTGTTGAAAGCACTACCCCGACCGGGGCATGTGGTGGATCTGCGATAGAAGCGGTACCAAGCCAGGCGCAAATAACTACCCATAGAAGCCTATCATAAACTACGTGACATATTATTATTGCCTCATGATGGAATGTTAGTTATGTGTAGCGAAATATATGATTGCGTGTGACAAACTATCCTAGAAAAACCAACGACCTTAAAAATTGCCCAAACATTCATAAACTAATTTGCCAAAGAGTTATACCGAAATACGTGTTCCGCAAACCCGAACGATCGCCACAAAAATAAGCGACCCTCGGGATGGCCTGTAACGGATCCCACAAACGCTGCACAACGCGTAAAGGACGTTATTAGGCAAGCACGCAAAATCGAAGTCGCATAAACAAAAGTAGACGCAAACAGAAAACGAGAACCTGCCAGGGACGCATTTTCAACGCCCCTGGCTGGGCGCCGGAATTTCCCACGCCCTATGCTGGGCGCTGAAGTTGCTGCTTGGCCTTCTGGTCAGGCGCAGCAGCCTCGGTGCCTGCGCAAAAGGAAAATACGTAGCACAAAAAAAAAACGTTCGTAAAAAGAATTGCTACGAGGGCGTAAGAAAAGCACTCGATTCTAAAAGCGACTAAAAAAATAAAAATAAATAACTCTTTGTGTCGTTGTTAGGCCTCCTATAACGACAATGTTCGGCACCAAAACCGAGCAAGCTAATTAAAATGACCTTGAATGTCACATGGGCAAAGAATTCAAAAATGATGTTCGAATAAAGTCTTCAAGAAAAAAAATAATGTTCAAATAAAAATAAATAAATCCGAGTCTAGACTAGGCTATGCCAAAGTAAAATCTAAATCCTAAGTCTTAGTTGTCTTATCCATAGAATCGTCCTAATGCTTGGTGTCGTTCTGCATTTAAAAAGGTTAAATCATATTGAGTCTCCCTTCCTAACATTTTAAATCAATAAGCACCCATATGTAATTGTCATCCCTTGCTAAGAATCTACGGTCTCAATACTCTCTCTCACCAATAAAATAATATATTATAGTATTTGCAAAATGGAAACAGTCACATTCTGGAAATCATTCCCCCATAGTCGCACAACCCCCAAAGTGAACCTAAGGTGTCAATACCATTGGCAAAGAAAAATTAATGGCCTCAAGGCTTATAATCACATTGGGTCACGACTATCATAGTCCTCTCGAGTAACTCGCTCCTTGAAATACTACTAAGTACGGACTAAAAGATTTTCCATGAATGCAACATGACCAACCATGAAAATACCCAAATCGGCATGCCATAAGGCTACCATTGGGGTAAAGCAATACACACTAAGAGAAAAGCCGCACTAATGATTCTAGTCTTGCAAAAATGAAAATTCGATCTCCCCAATTAACTACCTTGCCAACATTAAGCAAAATGGCGCATGACAAATGAACACCCAAGGGTTAAAATCTAAAGTGTCAATCAACGAAAGTTATGGTCCAATTAGCCTAAGTCTGAGAGTCGCTTGGTCAAGTATTATAGGCTTATGCCACGTCATTATTTTGAGTCTAGGCCACCTCCTTATATTCCTACACGGATTATAATCAGAAAGATTAATGAAAGTTTGAGTCTAAATCAGAACTTCCAATTAAATCCCGAAAACTGTAAAAAATTATTTTCGATATAATTCTTTCGTTAAATTTCAATAAGGTAAAAACAACCTTTTGAATCTACGCTATTTGCACATTTTAAGAAACGACTAAATACGCTTGCAAAGTAAGACAATTTAAAGGTCCACCCTAGGCCTACTAAAACTAAAGGTCCACCCTAGGCCCGCTAAAATTAAAGGTCCACTATAGGCCTACCAAACAAGGCTCACTCAGTCTCGCCTCGTGACTCAAAGACCACTTTTAGCCCAAATAAAAAGGGGGGAAATCCCAACAAAAAAGAAAAAATAGAAAGAGAAAAGGAGAGAGAAAAAAGAACGAGCCATGAAATACTTAGCCCGTACCTCCCAAAGTGCGGAATTTACCCAAGTAAACGAAGGAAAAGAATTGAGTCAACCAATCCAAATCATAAAGTTCTACGATGACTACCCTCTCCAATCCTTATGTTCTTAGACGCCTTCGCTCTGGGGGCCCTATTCAGCTCATTTAACCCCTCCATGCTCTCATTGCCATAACCCAAGAACTTGTTGTCAACTGCAAACTACGTACGACCATTGACAGTTGCGTCATACCCATTATTTCCAAAACCTGCCCTTACACCACCATTAGCATAATGACCATATAACTTGTTTGGATACATCCTGTTGATATACCCTTGAGCCGTCCCCATGCTACTCATTGGCCTTGGTTGATGTAAACTCGTGACACTAGCACGAAGCTGCAAATTGTGAGCCCTAGCAGATGTAATCCTCATGTTTGACTAATACCTATACAAATTATCCTATCTCATTCAACCCATCTTTCAAACCGTCTTGAGTCACAAATAAAGAAAGAGACAAATGAAAAGTACATTCTACACTCAACGAAAAAAAATAAAGATAAAAAAAATAAAATGTGAATAATAAAAGAGAAACTTTGCAAAGCGCCTCTAAAGTTAGTCTAAAAAGAAAAAGAAGCATTTTAGCGCACCAAAAAAGATCAGCCCAGAAATCTTTTTCAGCGCCCAAAGCTGGGCGCCGAAATCTTTAGTGCCCCAGCCTGGGCGCTGAATCTCTCTGCTTGCTAAAATTTGTCCAGAAGTGCTCGTCATTTTATCCGCACATACACGGAACAATAACGAACACTTGGGGGGGTACAACACGTATTCAGACATACGTACCACCAAAAAATACATGTACTCAAAAAAAATATATATAAAACAAATTTTTGGCTAACGGCAAGGCAGCAGATTAAAATAATAATAAACTTCACTTATTCTACCGTTTCAAATAATATGTTTCCACCTCAGAACGTACTTGTTTAAAATCGGCATTCTAAGAAATCATTTTCTAGGCTAAGAACTACGCAAGACCTGATTCCAAATTAAATCTATTTAAGGCGGATACGTAGGCAATCCATGATTCGGTCCAACCAATTTGCAAAAATGTTAGAGCCTATAGAATAACAAGAATAAGAAATAGAGTCCCTTATTGAAATTTAATTACTTGCAATCCAAGTCGAAAGAAAATTTTAAGTCAAAGAAAGAATCCAAGTCGTCAAGATGCCAAAATTGGCACACATCGAAAAATAATAAAGGGCATGTACCCTTGCCAGAAGGAGCACTCACACTCCTAGGCACTTAGCCAAGACTCAAAAGACCGCTTTGCCTCAATTGAATGGGGGCTAGCGCGAGCGTCCATGACCTCTAAAATACTCGACTTGACCCTCCCTAAAGCGAACTAACTCACTTAAAGACCTTCTTTCACCACAAGACATAGTCGTTTGCTTAAAGACCTTCTTTCACCCCTAGACACAGTCATAGTCGCCGACAAGTAGTAAAGGCAGTAAGCTTGCAATAAAGAGGATTGTTCTACGGCATCACCCCATCGTTCCTTCGAACTCAGGGCACCCGTCCATGGTAATTCAAATGCTTGCTAATCCCCTTTGGAAAAAATAAGTCATTGTCAATAGGACTTGGCATTTAACCGAGGCTCACCCTACTCAGACATGTGACACGGGCATCTAAAATCGAAATCTGAAGGCATTATTAATGGGAAGACATAACAGCAACTGGGGGCTAAAAATTGAAATGAAAGAGCTAGGGAAAGAACTAAGTATACCTTGACCTTTTGTGCAGACATACACCAAGTAAATCTAAGTCAATTTCAAAACGGTTTATATTCCCGCAATTCTGGAAAAGATGGCCCTAAAAGCCTAAAAGCATATGCCAAACGGGCACAAGTAATATCTTGACACCTGCACCCTGGCTTCAAGCAAATCCTTAGAGAGCATTCCAAAATCGTAACAGTATTTTGATTCACTCATGTAATCATGTACGAACCCTTCTATAAATCAACCTACTTAGGACACCTCGGATTGTACACAGTAGGAATCGGATTTCAAATAATTTTCAAAGGCTTCTTCGAACATAATAAAGTGTCATCGGTTTAATCTAAGTATGCGTTTTGCAAGTGAGTCAAAGATATTTCTAAATATGATTATGGGTAAAAAAAGGCACCTAGCTTTCGGTCAAGGCACACTTCAACATGTGACTACCTTGACCATGGCAACATCGCACAATACGACATTTAGAAGAGAAGTAGCAAATCACTTCTCGAACGTACCTCGCACTAAACGAGTCTGGTTCAAACTATTCATGATCCGTGTCACCATGAATGCATAAAAACGTATGCCAAGCATTATAGCACCAAGCCAATCCCGTAGCTACAGTTGGGGGCTTGAGAAAAACACTCTAAAAATGCTCGAAATGACGATTTTATCGCAAATTCTCAACGCTAATGCTATACATACGTCATAGGGGCACAATCCTAAGGTTTGATCATGTAAAACGAACCTTAGAATGGCTACAACCCCTCCCAAATTCTAAGCACTACTTAGAATATATAAAGTCACCCCACTAACAAGGGTAACTGAAAATCGCGAGTCACCAAAACTCCGATCAAACTACTGCACATAACGCTCGCCCTACAAGCGCCCGTTACACAGTCTACCTCGTTCCAAAGCAAAAGCGAAAGAAAAAAAATCAAGGATAAGAACTGTCAAAATATACCCAGAAATCATTTTCAACGCCCAGAGCTGGGCGCCGATATCTTTAACGCCCCAGCCTGGGCGCTGAATCTTTCTGCTAGCCATGTTTTGCCCAGATATAAAAATAAGAAAGAAACACCTATGAATCCTCGCATCGAACGAAGTAATAAGCCGTGCAAACCCACGCAGAAGGTGCTACACTTGTTCAAACACCTGAACGAGGCATGATGAAGTACTCCAATGCAAAAATAATAATGATATCCCAACGCCTGGAGGAATGTTCTAAGACACGCCGTTAGGCCACACAAGCCTACGTTGCACCATAAGTTCAACCGTCCCACGGTACAAGTCTAAAAAAAAGAGTAAGGCATATCGCACTAATGTGGGCACGACCAAGAGTAAGAGGCAAAGACTACTTATCGCCAAAATGCAAGCCACACGACTTCTACATTAAGGATTAAAGGTAGCAAAATATTACCTACCACGGAAGGGATAGCTCGCACCTACACGAGCGGAACCCCAAGGCATCTTTCTCAAAAGAACCTACAAAAATCGTACGCCAAAAGGAAAGCATCCCAACATGAATACTTGGGGGCTCCAAGCTACAAAACAACCATAGCAAAATAAAAAAAATCTCGAAGCAAATGAAAGGGCACGATGTTTGAGCCCACTTCATGAATGGGCCTGAACCCTATCAAGCTTCTAAGCAAACTATTCAAAATCAGTCGTTGCTCAAAAAAAATAAAACAATTCAAGCAAACTGATTAATGGACCGCACACAACGGCCATTCTATGAACACTCGTTCGCACATACATATCATCATTCACGAACGCATTCAAAAAAAAAAATATATATACAAGAGCGATCAAAGTCTTACGCCTCAAGGTATGTTCCTCGGGCCATATAGACTCGCCCAACTGTTGCAATAACTGTACGCCTTAAAGAGCAACAGTTCCTTAAAATAATCGCCCCTAAGCGAGAAGCACCGTAATCCACCAATCGGCTACGGCTTCTCAAGAAAATCATCACGTTCTAAAAATAAAGAAAAAATAAAAGAGAAGAGAATACATAGAACTTCAAAGTGAAATAAACGAATGAACAAGAGGCCGACTATGTCATCAAAAGACCAGCCCAAACAACACTTTCAACGCCCCACCTGGGCGTGAATTATTTCAACGCGCAGGCCTAGGCGTCGAAAATGAACCCAGGCTCAAAAAAAAAGGGGCCCTAACTTCTATTGGGCCCTGCCGCATCCATTCGACTCGAAAATTGCCGATTTCCTTACTGAAAGTCGCACCTCACGGCTTTGTTAAGAATAGCACACCACTACAAAGATCGCTCGCACTTACGAGCACAATCCAAAACACGATCAAGGACATTACAGAATGCGTATCCCCAAGGAACCTCTTTGACAAGAAATGACCGTCAAGCACGAATGCTTGGGGGCTCAAAAGAAAATATATATTATGCAAAGTTAAAACAACATTCCCAGACTACGCTGTACGAAGTCCCGTGTTTGGATGTCTCAAAATAAAATAAAACCGGTTTACGACCTCAAGACAAAGGTCGCCATTGACACTTATACATAGTCCCCTAATCAAGGACCCAGGTAGTGGCAAGATTGAGTCATAAAGACTAGCTCAAAACCATGAAAGATGATGACCACAAGACAATTGTCCGTCTAAGCACGTTGTCAACCCACATTCAGGTTACAACTAAATCCGAGCGTCCCTCGAAAGAATTCTCTCTTGCAAGAATGAATAAAAGAAATTCTCAAAAGAAATCACGACTTGCCCACCTCAATCAGGCAAGATCGCGCCACGAACCACGCGAGTTCCAAATCGAAAAGACGAATTCAGGGGCGTCCACCCTTAGCGGACAGGGCTCGCCCCCCTTCAGCGGGCGGGGTGTGCGTCACTAGCCGCGCAGGTCCTCAATTTTCGAAAAATAAAGTCTTCAAATTCAAAATAGGCTCGCCATCTTCAGCCGGCGGGGTCTACGTCACAAACCACGTAGGTCCTTATTTTCAAAAAGCACAAAACAAATTTCAAAATAGATTCGTCCACTTCTATCGGACAGGGTGTCCACCCTTAGCGGACAGGTTCGCCATCTTTAGCCGGCAGGGTCTACGTCACAAGCCGCGTAGGTCCTTATTTTCAAAATTTCAAAAATAGATTCGTCCACTTCTATCAGACGGGGTGTCCACCCTTAGCGGACAAGTTCGCCATCTTTAGCCGGCGGGGTCTACGTCACAAGCCGCGTAGGTCCTTATTTTCAAATTTCAAAATCAAGATTCGTCCACTTTTTCGGACGGGGCGTCCACCCTTAGCGGACAGGCTCGCCATCTTTAGCCGGCGGGGTCTACGTCACAAGCCGCGCAGGTCCTTATTCGCTGCAGCGATAACTTTTTCTGGTTTTCCCTTTTCCAAAAATTAAAAGGATTGGTTTTCCGTTTTTTCCAAAAAAAGAGCGATGTGCTGGGTTTTCCTTCGTTTTATATCCCGTAAAAACAAGGGGGTTTTCTCGTTTGGCTAGCCCTGAAAATGAGAATCTTTAAAAACATTTTTACCTCGTGGTTGGGCTTGGCCAGGCCCAATTACACTTTATAGCTTTGATTTCGAAAACATCTGTAGCTACTCCCAATGACAAAGTGAGGGAGTTTCTACGCCTCTTTAGATACTTCCAATGACAAAGTTAGGGATTTTCTATACTATCAGTTGACAAATCCCAATGACACGTGAGGGATATGTCGACACTTCAAGTGATGACCCTTAAGTCAAATGTTATCACTCGGGGGCTTGTGAGACCCTCGCCAAAACAGGTCACCATGGCTTGTGCGACGCACTCCGTCTAATAATTTGACCATCGTCTTACTCCAAGACTCAGTCAAAGTGGGGGCTAACTGTAGACACCTACTTTTGTCCCCATTCCCGAAAGGGAAGGTTCGATGATGAAAATGTAAATCTCCACTTGACAACGCATCTCCTATAAAATAACGAATATCAATTCCCCTTTTCATTTCACCCGAAACCTGCTATTTATAGAAACCTGCTATTTATGGAAACCTGCTAAAAATAGTAACTGCCATAATGGGTAGTTGTAAAAAGTGGCAAGTCATAAAAGATAGAAACCTGTCAGAATTAGGTGTTGCACTCCAACATAAATCCTAAATGAGATAGAAATTGCGAGAGAATCCTATTCCTAATATGATTCGAAATTAAGAGTTACGTATTAATTAAAATCCTAACGAGCCTAGAGTTCGTAACGGGCCCAGACGCATTCCGTCATAAAATTAATACGCACTAAAAGACTCGATTAAGTCTCATACGCTCCGGATTCTAAGAGTCGGACTCTGACAAAGAAACGGCCAAAACATCAATTTCAACGCCCAGCCATGGGCGCTGAAATTGCCCAGATCCTATTTTCAACGCCTGGCTCTGTGCGCCGAAATCTTCGGCGCCCAGCCCTGGGCGCTGAAAATACCTGGTACGTGTTATTTCCTAATTCCTCGCGGATTAGAGTTCTGCAAAATCTATCTTTCTACGCCACTCTTTCCTATAAATAGACCCCTAAGTTCGACGTGAAAAAAGGAACAACACACAATTATTATTCTGAGTATTGACTCTAAACCCCTAAGCCTAAGCCTCACGCTGCAAAACTGATCACGCGTTCTGTCGCAATCGATCCATAAATCGAACAGAACGTATCCCGTCCCATAATTTGAGATTCGTTAAATAAAAGGAGAAATAGGAAAGTCAAAAAGGTTAGTTTTCTGAGAACCGTGACGCACCTCTCAAGGGTGCGTCGTAATGTGTCCCTTTTCCATGGTTTAATTGCTTTCCTCGCCCTTTTATGAACTGTTAAACCAACTAAAATCTGATTGTTCGATCACGCTTAATAAATATGATGTTTTTGGGAAATTGGATTATCATGCTAGGTCCCTTAAAACAATCTAAATCAGATAATCGCGCTCGATCTAGTACTATATGTTGCATATTATTAAAATCAACTC
Source organism: Spinacia oleracea (assembly GCF_020520425.1). NCBI lineage: Eukaryota > Viridiplantae > Streptophyta > Magnoliopsida > Caryophyllales > Amaranthaceae > Spinacia > Spinacia oleracea. Next base: position 128,202,929 of record NC_079490.1, on the reverse strand, counting down.
ATATTAGTTTAATAGTTAACGCATGTCCCTTCAATTATTTATGTTGAGCTAGTAAGGATATCCTGCCTCTGGAGTTATTGAAGAGCGAGTACTCCTCTCGGTAGTTACAGTCCCCCGAACCCTCAATCTCTACCCTGCGGGTATACGTTGAGCGATCCCTTTATGTCACGATAACCGGGTTTTGTCAGTTTTTCTCATTGTCGTTAAAAACTGAATGGCGACTCCTATATTACTAGTCAATTGGGTGTAAACTCACAGGAAATCTAACTACACTTGATTTGACAAAAAGAAGCGTCACACCCACGAGGGACGAGGTCACGCATTAGCCTCGTGCTTTTTCGACCCCCTCACATTTATCTCACTTGATCTCATTGAATTATTAACTTGTATAATTAATTAATACTGAACCGGATTTATGAAACTTAGCATTGAATGCATACTTGGACCTAGGACATTATTTCCTTTAGACACATCCTAACCCATTCTTAGAAGCATCACTATAAATAACAAAGCCCTAATTTCCAGATGGAAGGGTAAGTAAAGGGGCAGTGGTGAGACGTTTCTTAAGTTCTTGAAATGCATGTTCACAATCGTCATTCCACACAAATTTTGTATTCTTCCTAAATAATCGGGTTATAGGTAAGTGTAGACACCTACTTTTTTCCCATTCCCGAAAGGGAAGGTTCGATGATGAGAACATAAATCTCCACTTGGCAACGCATCTCCTATAAAATAACGAATCTCAATCACCCTTTTCATTTCACCCGAAAATGCTATTTATAGAAACCTGCTATTTATGGAAACCTGCTAAAAATAGTAACTGCCGTAATGGGTAGTTGTTAAAAGTGGCAAGTCATAAAAGATAGAAACCTGTCAGAATTAGGTGTTGCACTCCAACATAAATCCTAAATGAGATAGAAATTACAAGAGGAATCCTATTCCTAGTATAATTCGAAAATAAGAGTTACGTATTGATTAAAATCCTAACGAGCCTAGAGTTCGTAACGGGCCCAGACGCATTCCGTCCTAAATTTAATACGTACTAAAGGACTCGGATAAGTCTCAAACACTCCGGATTCTAAGAGTCCAAATCTGACAAAGAACTCGGCCCAAACATCATTTTCAACGCCCAGCCCTGGGCGCCGAAATTGCCTGGATCCTATTTTCAACGCCCAGAGTTGGGCGCCGAAATATTTAACGCCCAGCCCTGGGCGCTGAAAATACCTGGGACGTGTTCTCTCCTAATTTTTCTTGGATTAGAGCTCTACAATTCTATCTTTCCACGAACTCTTCCCTATAAATACAGCCCCAAATTCGACGTGAAAGAAACACACGATTCATATTCTGAGTATTGACTCCAACCCCTAAGCCTAAGCCTCACGCTGCGAAATTGATCCCGCGTTCTGTCGCAATCGATCCAAAAATCGAACAGAACGTATCATGTCCCGTAACTTGAGATTCGTTAAATAAAAGGAGAAATAGCAAAGTCAAAGTGGTTAGTTTTCTGAGAACCGTGACGCACCTCTCAAGGGTGCGTCGTAATGTGTCCCTTTTCCATGATTTAATTGCTTTCCCCGCCCTTTTATAAACTGTTAAACTAATTAAATCTAATCGTTCTATCACGCCTAATAAAGATAATATTTTGGGAAATTGAACTATCATGCTAGGTCCCTTAAAACAATCTAAATCAGATAATCGCGATCGATCTAGTATTATGTTTTGCATATTGTTAAAATCAACTCAAATTAGTTTAATAGTTAACGCATGTCCCTTCAATTATTTATGCTGAGCTAGTAAGGATATCCTACCTCTGGAGTTATCGAAGAGCGAGTACTCCTCTCGGTAGTTACAGTCCCCCGAACCCTCAATCTCTACCTTGCGGGTGTATGTTGAGAGATCCCCACACCATGGATCACAAGGGAACCTACGGTCGTCGTGGTCAAACATAATTGCACTCCCTTTATGTCACGATAACCGGGTTTTGTCAGTTTTTCTCATTGTCGTTAAAAACTGAATGTCGACTCCTATATTACTAGTCAATTGGGTGTAAACTCACAGGAAATCCAATTACACTTGATTTGACAAAAAGAAGCGTCACACCCACGAGGGACGAGGTCACGCATTAGCCTCGTGCTTTTTCGACCCCCTCACAGTGGCGACTCCGCTGGGGATAGTGAAGGAAATACTCGTGCTCGTAGGTAATCAAAATAGCCGAAGGGTGAAACGATCCTACCCCGCGTTTATTTCCCCATCAAGTTGGGACGACCTGAAAATCAGCATATTAATGTGAACGGACAGAACCGCATAACGAATCTTGGCTCCCTTGGATGTTTCATCTCGGGAGTTGGGACTAAGGATACCCATCGCCAACCGGGGGGTGCATACGCTTCGAATGTTGTCCACTCGGCACTTTCGCTAGTAGTACACCCGTCCCAAACCCAATCGCTCGCCCACTAGGTCCCTCTCATTGGTGCATGCCCCCTTAGCTTACATCGTGATTGGCCTCTTGGGCGAAATTCGTCTGTTGAAGGCACTACCTCGACCGGGGCATGTGTTGGATTTACGATAGAAGCGGTACCAAGCCGACGCAAATACTACCCATAGAAGCCTATCATAAACTACATGACATATTATTATTTTGCCTCATTGTGTAATGTTATTTATGTGTAGCGAATTATGTGGTTGTGTCTGACATACAATGCTAGAAAACCAACGACCTTAAAAATTGCCCAAACATTCATAAACCAATTGGCCAAAGAGTTATACCAAGATACGTGTTCCGCAAACCCGAACGATCGCCACAAAAATAAGCGACGCTCGGGATGGCCCGTAACGAATCCCACAAACGCTGCACAACGCGTAAAGGAGGTTATTAGGCAAGCACGCAAAATCAAAGTCGCATAAACAAAAAAATATACGCAAACAGAAAACGAGAACCAGTTAGGGACGCATTTCCAGCGCCCCTGGCTGGGCGCCAATATTTCTCACGCCCACCGCTGGGCGCTGAAGTTGCTGCCTGGCCTTTTGGTCAGGCACAGCAGCCTCGGTGCCCGCGCATAACAAAATACGTAGCAGTAAAAGAAAATTCGTGAAAATTGCTGCAAGGGCGTACGAAAAGGCACTCAATTCTAAAGACGACTTATAAAATAAACAACTCTTTGTGTCGTCATTAGGCCTCCTATGACGACAATGATCGGCACCAAAAATTGAGCATGCTAATTAAATGACCTTGAATGTCACATGGGAAAAGTATTCAAAAAATAATGTTCAAATAGAGTCTTCGAGGAAAAATAATGTTCGAATAAAAAATAAATCCGAGTCTAGACTAGGCTATGCCAAAGTACAATCTAAATCCTAAGTTTTAGTTGTCTTATCCATAGAATCGGTCCTAATGCTTGGTATCGTTCTGCAAGTTAAAAGGTTAAACCATATTGAGTCTCCCTTCCTAACATTTAAATCAATAAACACCCATATGTAATTGTCATCCCTTGCTAAGAATCTACGGCCTCAATACTCTCTCCCACCAATAAAAAGAATATATTATAGTATTTGCAAAATGGAAACAGTCACATTCTGAAAATCATTCCCATATAGTCGCACAACCCCCAAAGTGAACCTAAGGTGTCAATACCATTAGCAAAAATTAATGGCCTCAAGGCTTATGATCACATTGGGTCACGACTATCATAGTCCTCTCGAGCCACTCGCTCCTTTAAATACTCCTAAGTACGGACTAAAAGATTTTCCATGAATGCAACATGACGAACCATGAAAATACCCAAATCGGCATGCCATAAGGCTACCACCGGGGTAAAGCAATACCCACTAAGAGGGAAGCCACACTAATGATTCTAGCCTTGCAAAGATGAAAATTCGATCTCCCCAAGTAACTACCTTGCCAACATCAAGCAAAATGGCGCATGACAAATGAACACCCAAGGGTTAAAATCTAAAGTGTCAACCAACGAAAGTTATGGTCCAATTAGCCTAAGTCTGAGAGTCGCTTGGTCAAGTGTTATAGGCTTACGCCACGTCATTGTTTTGAGTCTAGGCCACCTCCTTGTATTCATACACGGGTTATTATCAGAAAGATTAATGAAAGTTCGAGTCTAAATCACAACTTCCAGTTAAATCCGAGAAACTGGAATCTGAAAAAGAAGCAAAAAATTATTTTCGATGTAATCCTTTCGTTAAATTTCAATAAGGTAAAAACAACATTTTGAATCAACGCTATTTGCACATTTTAAGAAACGACTAAATACGCTTGCAAAGTAAGACAATTTAAAGGTCCACCCTAGGCCTACTAAAGCTAAAGGTCCACCCTAGGCCTACTAAAGTTAAAGGTCCACTATAGGCCTACCAAACGAGGCTCACTCAGTCTCGCCTCGTGACTCAAAGACCACAACCATCTACCTTTTAGCCCAAATAAAAAATTTTGAAGAATTTATGTTGGGGAGAAATCCCAAGCAAAAAGAAAAAAATAGAAAGAGAAAAGGGAGAGCGAAAAGAGCGAACCATGAAATACTTAGCCCGTACCTCCCAAAAGTGCGAAATTTACCCAAGTAAACAAAGGGAAAGAATTGAGTCAACTAATCCAAATCATGCCACAAAAACTACATAAAGTTCTACGATGTCTACCCTTTCCAATCCTTATGTTCTTAGACGCCTCCGCTCTGGGGCCCCTGTTCAACTCATTTAACCCATCCATGTTCTCATTGCCATAACCCAAGAAACCATTACCCCGACTCTTGTTCTTGAACTTGTTATCAACTGCAAACCACGCACGGCCATTGACACGTGCGTCATACCCATTATTTCCAAAACCTGCTCTTACATCACCATTAGCATAATGACCATATCACTTGTTTGAATACATCCTGTTGATATACCCTTGAGCCGTCCCCATGCTACTCATTGGCCTTGGTTGATGTAAACTCATGACATTAGCTTGAGGCTGCAAATTGTGAGTCCTAGCAGATGTAATCCTCATGCTTGACCAATACCTATACAAATTATCCTATCAAACCGTCTTAAGTCACGAATAAAAAAAGAAGACAAATGAAAAGTACAAAAAAAAATAATAAATAATAAAAAAGCAAACTTTGCAAAGCGCCTTTAAAAATTCGTCTAAAAAGAAAAAGAAGCATTTAGCGCACCAAAAAAGATCCGCCCAGAAATCATTTTCAGCGCCCACAGCTGGGCGCCGAAATCTTCAGCGCCCCAGCCTGGGCGCTGAATCTCTCTGCTTGCTAAAATTTGTCCAGAAGTGCTCGTCATTTTATCCGCACATACACGGAACAATAATGAACACTTGGGGGGGTATATCACGTATTCAGATATACGTACCAAAAAAACACATGAAAAGATTTTTGCGCAAATACATGTACTTAAAAAAATAAAACAAAATTTTGGCTTACGGCAAAGCGGCAGATTAAAATAATAATAAACTTCACTTATTTCACCCTATTTCAAACATTACGAGTCCACTCGAACGTACTTGTTTAAAATCGGCATTCTAAGAAACCATTTTCTAGGCTAAGAACTATGCAAGACCTGATTCCAAATTAAATCTATTTAAGGCGGATACGTAGGCAATCCATGATTCGGTCCAACCAATTTGCAAAAATATTAAAGCCTATAGAAAAACAAGAATAAAAAATAGAAGTCCCTTATTGAAATTTAATTACTTGCAACCCAAGTCGAAAGAAAAATTTAAGTCAAAGGAAGAATCCAAGTCATCAAGATGCCAAAACGAGCACACATCGAAAAATAATAAGGGCACGTACCCTTGCCAGAAGGAGCACTCACACTCCTAGGCACTTAGCCTAGACTCAAAAGATCGCTTTCCATGACCTCTAAAGTACTCGACTTGACCCTCCCTAAAGCAAACTAACTCACTTAAAGACCTTCTTTCACCACTAGACATAGTCGTTCGCTTAAAGACCTTCTTTCACCACTAGACACAGTCATAATCGCCAACAAGTAGTAAAGGCAGCAAGCTTGCAATAAAGAGGATTGTTCTACGGCATCGCCCCATCGTTCCTTCGAACTCAGGGCACCCGTTCATGGTAATTCAAATGCTTGCGAATCCCCTTTGAAAAAATTCAGACATTGTCAATAGGACTTGACACTTAACCAAGGCTCACCCTACTCAGACGTATGACACGGGCATCTAAAATCGAAATCTGAAAGCATCATTAATGGGAAGACATAACAGCAACTGGGGGTAAAAATTGAAATGAAAGAGTTAAGGAAAGAACTAAATATACCTTGACCTTTTGTACGGACATACACCAAGTAAATCTAAGTCAATTTGAAAACGGTTTATATTCCTGTAATTCTGGAAAAGATGGCCCTAAAAGCCTAAAGCATATGCCAAACGGGCACAAGTATATCTTGACGCCTGCACCCTGGCTTCCAGCAAATCCTTAGACAGCATTCCAAAAAACGTAACAGTATTTTGATTCACTCATGTAATCCTGTACGAACCCTTCTATAGGTCAACTTACTTACGACATCTCGGATTGTACACAGTAGGACTCGGATTTCAAATAAATTTCAAAGACTTCTTCGAACATAATAAAGTGTTGTTGGTTTAAGCTAAGTATACGTTTATCTCGATGTTGCAAGTGAGTCAAAAGATTTCTAAATACGATTATGGTAAAGAAAGGCACCTAGCTTTTGGTCAAGGCACACTTCAACATGTGACTACCTTGACCATGGCAATGTCGCACAATACGACATTTACAAGAGAAGTAGCAAATCACTACTCGAACGTAACTCGCACTAAACGAGTCTGGTTCAAACTATTCATGATCCATGTCACCATGAATGCATAAAAACGTATGCCAAGCATTATAGCACCAAGCCAATCCCGTAGCTACAATTGGGGGCTTGAGAAAAACACTCTAAAAATGCTCGAAATGACGATTTTATCGTAAATTCTCGACGCTAGTGCTATACATACATCATAGGGGCACAATCCTGAGGTTTAATCGTGTAAAACGAACCTTAGAATGGCCACAACCCCTCCCAAATTCTAAGCGCTACTTAGAATATATAAAGTCACCCTACTAACAAGGGTAACTGAAAATCGCGAGTCACCAAAACTCCGATCAAACTACTACACATAACGCTCGCCCTACAAGCGCCCGTTACACAGTCTACGCCGTTCCAAAGCAAAAGCGAAAGAAAAATCAAGGATAAACAAAAAAAAAAGGAACATCTATGAATCCTCGCATCGAACGAAGTAATAAGCCGTGCACACCCACAAAGAAGGTGCTACACTTGTTCGAGGACCTGAACGAGGCGTGATGAACTACTCCAATGCAAAAAATTATAATGATATCCCAACACCTGGATGAATGTTCTAAGACTCGCCGTTAGGCCACACAAGCCTACGTCGCACCATAAGTTCAACCGTCCCACGGTACAAGTCTAAAAAAAAAGAGTAAGGCATATCGCACTAATGCGGGCACGACCAAGAGCATGTGTAAAAGAGGCAATGACTACTTATTGTTAGGTTATGATACATATGACAATTCATAAATCATGCGGAAACAACCATTAAGCCAGGAATACATATTATTTACACATAATCATTTAGCATAGTTTAGATGCATACTCTTTGTTGCGTGCCTTCCCTAGCTGCGCCCGAACCGAACAAGAACAAGTCTTTAGGACTCCAAGTGTCGTCCCTCCGTAAATAGTCCACAGCACGTCCGGATCCGCCTTAAGATTGACCAACTAGAATCGCCCTTAAGGTACTATTATTTTCGGCACTTTTGGGCAAATGTGTGACTGAATTTTTCTCTCAAAAACTCACTTTGAATACTTGAATAATCTCTGTAAATATGTGACCCTAGGCACCTATTTATAGAGTTATGGAAAAGGTTTTGGAATCCTATTAGGATACTAATTTATTTAATTATAATCCTACTAGGACTCTAATTAAATAATCATTATCTAATAGTTTTAGGATTTAATCATATTTCGAATCCCGATTTCTTTAGGATTCCCGCACAAGCATTGCACGAGCACCGTACACCCGCGCAAGCCTTGCGGCCCACGCTAGGCGCACAGCGCTCGGCCCACTGCTGTGCTCTCGCGCGCGCGCCCCAGGCCTTGGCTGGGCCTGGTCGAGGCTTGGCATGCGATGGTGCGTGTTGGCTCGCTGGGCGATGGCCTGGCTTCGTGCTGGGCCTTCGTCTAGCGGGCCTCGTCCGATGCTAATTCGTACGATACGCTTCCGATTAAATTCCCGATTCCGGAATTCATTTCCGATACAAACAATATTTAATATTTCTGATTCCAGAATCAATTTCCGTTTCGAACAAATATTTAATATTTCCGTTTCCGGAATTATTTTCCGATTCCGATAATATTTCCGATTCTGACAATATTTCCGTTTTCGGCAATATTTCCGATTCCGGCAATATTTCCATTCGATAATATTTTCCGATACGTACCATGTTTCCGTTTCCGGCAACATCTACGACTTGGATAATATTTATATTTCCGATACGATCCATATTTCCGTTTCCGGCAATATCATCGTTTCCGGAGTATTCATTTCTTGCTTGTGACGATCTCAGCTCCCACTGAAACCAAGATCCGTCGATTCCGAATATCCATAGATGGAGTATTTAATGCCATTAAATACTTGATCCGTTTACGTACTATTTGTGTGACCCTACGGGTTCAGTCAAGAGTAAGGTGTGGATTAATATCATTAATTCCACTTGAACTGAAGCGGACTCTAGCTAGGCATTCAGCTCACTTGATCTCACTGAATTATTAACTTGTTAATTAATACTGAACCGCACTTATTAGACTTAACATAGAATGCATACTTGGACCAAGGGCATTATTTCCTTCAGTCTCCCACTTGTCCTTAGGGACAAGTGTGCATTTCCTAATTCCTTTGTCGCTCGATGATTGCTCTTGAACATAAGGTAAGAGTTGTCATCCTTATTATATCCAGAGGTGTTCCTCGGTTTCAGAGTTCAACTGATCAAATAAACAGATAATCATAGCCTATGATTCATCCGAGCACGGCCATGCATTTCACAGTTTCTAGCTCTCCGAGTGGCCTTGTACAACTTTTAAGCATCTCATCCCGATTTATGGGAGGACAATCCCAATCTTGCGATCTTGAGATTAGACTTCGTTTGATAGGTGATTACCTGAGCGTTGCCTTTATAGCCTCCTTTTACGGTGCGACGGTTGGTCAACGTCAAAGCAACCAGTTCTCAAACAAGTAATCTCAAATCACTCAGGTATTGAGGATTTAGTGTCTAATAATTTTAATGAAATTTACTTATGACAGATTTTCATCTCTTACAGTAAAGTTTCATAGGTCTTGTCCGATACTAGTCTTCCCAAAGTAAGTATCTATGCAAATGATTATGACATTGCCATGTCCACATAGTTCAAGAAACAGAACTACTAGTCATCTTGCATTCTAGTCGTCTAACGTTTTCTATGCGTCCAATTTTATAGAAAACTCCGACTAGGGATTATTTTCAACCTTTGACATTCAAGTTCACTTGATAGACATTTCTTAGTCACAGGACTGGTCCTGACAGTCTATCTTGAATATATTGTCAAATTGAAGGGACTCATCATTTAATAAACCACAAATTAAATGGAAAAATGAATTCTTTTCATTTATTGTGAATGATTAACCAATAATGTTTTACAAAGATTTAAACTCTAAAACTTTAAAACATTAAACAGGGTCATCAAAGCCATTCTCCAATATGCTTGATTCCCATAGCTGCAGTGTGCGAGTTGTGCTTCGCCTGCGGCAGAGGTTTAGTCAATGGATCTGATATGTTATCATCAGTTCCAATTTTGCTTATCTCGACTTCTTTTCTTTCGACGAACTCTCGTAGAAGGTGAAATCTACGAAGTACATGCTTAACTCTCTGGTGGTGTCTAGGCTCCTTTGCCTGTGCAATAGCTCCGTTATTATCACAATACAGGGCTATTGGTCCTTTAATGGAGGGGACTACACCAAGTTCACCTATGAACTTCCTTAGCCATATAGCTTCCTTTGCTGCTTCAGGTGCAGCAATGTACTCCGCTTCAGTTGTAGAATCCGCAATGGTGCTTTGCTTAGCACTTTTCCAGCTTACTGCTCCTCCGTTGAGGCAGAAGACAAACCCAGACTGTGATCTGAAATCATCTTTGTCGTTTTGTAAACTTGCGTCCGTATAGCCTTTAACAATTAATTCATCATCTCCACCATAGACCAGGAAGTCATCTTTGTGCCTTTTCAGGTACTTCAGAATATTCTTGGCAGCAGTCCAATGCGCCTCTCCTGGGTCTGACTGGTATCTGCTCGTAGCACTGAGTGCGTACGCAACATCCGGGCGTGTACATATCATAGCATACATTATTGAACCAATCAATGATGCATATGGAATCCCATTCATTCGTCTACGCTCATCAAGTGTTTTTGGGCACTGATTCTTGCTTAGAGTCATTCCATGAGACATGGGTAGGTAGCCTCGCTTGGAGTCCGCCATCTTGAACCTATCAAGCACCTTATTGATATAAGTGCTTTGACTAAGTCCAATCATCTTTTTAGATCTATCTCTGTAAATCTTGATGCCCAATATGTACTGTGCTTCTCCTAGATCTTTCATCGAAAAACATTTCCCAAGCCAAATCTTGACAGAGTTCAACATAGGAATGTCATTTCCGATAAGTAATATGTCGTCGACATATAATACTAGGAAAGCAATTTTGCTCCCACTGAACTTCTTGTATACACAAGATTCGTCTGCGTTCTTGATGAAACCAAAGTCACTGACTGCTTCATCAAAACGTATATTCCAGCTCCTGGATGCCTGCTTCAATCCGTAGATTGACTTCTTTAGCTTGCATACCTTTTTAGCATTCTTTGGATCCTCAAAACCTTCAGGCTGTGTCATAAACACAGTTTCTGTTAAAACGCCGTTTAAGAAAGCAGTTTTGACATCCATCTGCCATATTTCGTAATCGTAATATGCAGCGATTGCTAACATTATCCGAATAGACTTTAGCATTGCAACTCGTGAAAAGGTTTCATCGTAATCCACACCGTGGACTTGCCTGTAACCTTTTGCAACCAATCTAGCTTTGAAAACTTCAAGTTTCCCATCTTTGTCCTTTTTCAGTTTGAAAACCCATTTGCTTCCAATGGCTTGGTAGCCATCTGGCAAATCGACCAAATCCCATACTTGGTTTTCAGACATGGAGTCTAATTCAGATTGCATGGCTTCTTGCCATTGCTTGGAGCTAGGGCTCGTCATAGCTTGTTTGTAAGTCGCAGGTTCATCACTTTCAAGTAATAGAACGTCATAGCTCTCGTTCGTCAAAATACCTAAGTACCTTTCCGGTTGAGATCTATATCTTTGCGATCTACGCGGGGTAACATTTCTAGATTGACCATGATTCTCACCAGATTCTTCTAAAGATCTCTGAGTTTCATCCTGAATGTCATCTTGAGAATTCTCTAGAGTTTGTTGTTCGACTCGAATTTCTTCGAGGTCTACTTTTCTCCCACTTGTCATTTTGGAAATGTGATCTTTCTCCAAAAAGACACCATCTCGAGCAACAAACACCTTGTTCTCAGATGTATTGTAGAAGTAATACCCCTTTTTTTCCTTTGGATAGCCCACAAGGATACATTTGTTAGATTTTGGATGAAGTTTGTCTGAAATTAATCGTTTGACGTATACTTCACATCCCCAAATCTTTAGAAAAGACACGTTTGGAGGCTTTCCAAACCATAACTCATATGGAGTCTTTTCGACAGCTTTAGACGGAGCTCTATTTATAGTGAGTGCAGCTGTATTTAGTGCATGTCCCCAAAATTCTAATGGAAGTTTGGCCTGACCCATCATTGACCTGACCATGTCTAGCAAGGTTCTGTTCCTCCGTTCCGACACACCTTTCCATTGTGGTGTTCCAGGAGGAGTCAATTCTGATAGAATTCCACATTATTTCAGATGGTCATCAAATTCATAGCTCAGATATTCACTGCCTCTATCAGACCGCAGTGCCTTAATCTTATTGCCTAATTGATTCTCTACTTCACTCTGAAATTCCTTGAATTTGTCAAAGGATTCAGACTTATGCTTCATTAGGTAGACATAACCATATCTACTGAAGTCATCAGTGAAAGTGATAAAGTAGCTGAAACCACCTCTAGCATTTGTACTCATTGGTCCACATACATCTGTATGGATTAAACCCAATTGTTCATTTGCTCTTTTTCCAACTTTAGAGAAAGGTTGCTTTGTCATTTTGCCAAGTAAACATGATTCGCATTTACCATAATCCTCTAAGTCAAATGGTTCTAGAATTCCTTCCTTTTGAAGTCTTTCTAAGCGTTTCAAGTTTATATGGCCTAATCGAGAATGCCACAGATAGGTGAGATCTGAATCATCCTTTTTCGCCTTTTTGGTATTTATGTTATATACTTGTTTGTCGTGATCTAATAAATAAAGTCCATTGACCAATCTAGCAGATCCATAAAACATCTCTTTAAAATAAAACGAACAACCATTGTCTTTTATTAAAAAGGAAAATCCCTTAGCATCTAAGCAAGAAACTGAAATGATGTTTTTAGTAAGACTTGGAACATGGAAACACTCTTCCAGTTCCAAAACTAGCCCGGAGGGCAACGACAAATAGTAAGTTCCTACAGCTAATGCAGCAATCCGTGCTCCATTTCCCACTCGTAGGTCGACTTCACCCTTGCTTAACTTTCTACTTCTTCTTAGTCCCTGTGGATTGGAACATAAGTGTTAGCCACAACCAGTATCTAATACCCAAGAAGTTGAATTAGCAAGTATACAGTCTATAACGAAAATACCTGAAGATGGAACGACTGTTCCGTTCTTCTGATCTTCCTTTAGCTTCAAGCAATCTCTCTTCCAATGCCCCTTCTTCTTGCAGTAAAAGCATTCGGATTCAGAAGTGGGTTGACTGGCCATCCTCTTTACAGATTTGGCGCCAGTTTACTTAGTTGGGCTGGCCTTGTTGCCACCTTTCTTAGCATTCCTCTTCTTTCCAGATTTCTTGAACTTGCCCCCACGCACCATAAGCACATCCTGCTTATCACTTTTGAGCGTCTTTTCAGCGGTCTTCAGCATACCGTGAAGCTCAGTGAGCGTTTTGTCCAGACTATTCATACTGTAGTTCAGTTTGAACTGATCATACCCGCTATGAAGAGAATGGAGGATGGTGTCTATAGCCATTTCCTGAGAAAATTGCTGATCCAGCCGACTCATATTCTCAATGAGTCCAATCATTTTGAGAACATGTGGACTTACGGGCTCGCCTTTGTTAAGCTTGGTCTCAAGAATTTGCCTATGAGCCTCGAATCTTTCGACTCGAGCCAGATCTTGGAACATGTTCTTCAACTCACTGATGATTGTGAAAGCATCTGAGTTGATGAACGTTTTCTGTAGATCCGCACTCATGGTGGCGAGCATTAGACATTTCACATCCTTGTTGGCATCAATCCAACGATTGAGGGCTGCCTGAGTGACCCCGTCGCCTGCGGCTTCGGGCATCGCCTCTTCTAGGACATACTCCTTTTCTTCCTGCATAAGAACTATTTGCAAGTTCCTTTGCCAGTCAAGGAAGTTTTTCCCGTTCAACTTCTCCTTTTCGAGAATTGATCGAATGTTGAATGAATTGTTGTTTGCCATATTAAAAACTACAATTGAAAAGAATAAACAAATAAATAACCATTCACAGTTTCTCTTAATAAACTTAAATTCTAGCATACATGCATAATTCAATGTTTATTAAGCATTTTATTCAAGTTATGTGTTCCGGCAGGTGTGAATAAAATGATTCCAAGATCCTAAAATCATTGAAGAACTAAGCACAGTTTGTCGACTTAATCCTAAAACATCTTAGGTAAGCAAAAGCCTTTTGCTAATAGTCTAGGAACTATTCTTGGTTGATAGGTACGTCTAAGAACTTATTAGGTAAACCTATCGATTTTGCCACGACATAAAAGGACTCCTTACTTATATCGTTGAGTTTCACCAAAACTAACATGTACTCACAATTATTTGTGTACCTTGCCCCTTTAGGACCAATAAGTAACACCTCGCTGAGCGAAAACTATTACTAGATTGATGTAAAGGATATCCAAGCAAGTGTATATTTTGGCATGGCACCTTTTAACTCAATTTTTAAGTTTGGAACTAAAGGCTTTACTATGTTGGTTAGATTTTAAGTGAACTAAAATCCTTAATCATGCAACATAATCAAGCTTTTGATCTCATGCATTTTAAGACATATTTAAAAGCAATAACTAACTTAAAACATGCATAAGATAAATGTGATCTAGTATGGCCCGACTTCATCTTGAAGCTTTAACTTCAAAGTCTGTCTTGAAAATCTCCGTGGGAGGCACCATTTTCTTCAAATAGGATAAGCTATAATTAAAACTAATTACAACTATTTGATGGTACGCAGACCATATTTGAATTGAAAAACAACTTTGGTACTTTAGACCAATTACATTCAAATTAATGGTACGCAGACCATATTTTCTATCTTATTTGGGCCATACTAGTCACTTCATAACCTGCAAAACAGTACATATACAATATATACCATTAACCCATTCATTATCATGAATGACCCACATAGCTGGTTAGTAAAACACATTATGCATCACGTAAACATTTGCAGCAATTAATCAAGGGCACCAATAATCTACCAATTATTCAGTCCTTATTAATTCTAATCAAGTTGTTTTAACCTTAAGGATTTGTAGACCTAATCAAGAGTTTATGACTAAAAGGGCTCCCACTTAAACCAATAAATTCATATGCTTTACTAATTTTAAACATAAAAATGTATTTCTAGTCTAACCGGAAACATACAAATTTAATTAAAATTTAAAGCTCATATAAATTTATAATTGAATCCAAAAAGTTTAATTTAATTTCAGTCGTATTTAAATTAATTCAAGATTTTAATTTTAGTAAAATAATTAGAATAAATAAAATTTATTATAATTACAATATTCAAAATTAAAATCCAAGAAAATAATTTAAATTATTAATTTTAAAATTAATTAAAATTACGTAAACTGGAAATTTCAAATTAAAATTTCAAAACGATCTAATCGCAACGCAACAACCCCACGCAACGTACGCCCATGGGCCACACGCACACAGCCATCGCTGGCCATGTGCGCGCAGCCCATGCGCTGCGTTGCATAGCTGCTGCTGCTTTCCTTCGCAAAGCATCACGCGAGCTGGTGCTCGCTGTGCGCGCGCCAGCGCTCCATGCACGCGAGCCATCGCTCGCTGCGTTCGCTCGCCAGCGCTCGCTTGATGCGAGCCAGCGCTAGCTGCGCGCGCTCGTTGTGCGCGCTCGCCAGCGCTCGCTTGATGCGAGCCAGCGCTCGCTGCGCGCGCTCGCCAGCGCTCGCTGTGCGCACTCGCCAGCGCTCGCTTGATGCGAGCCAGCGCTCGCTGCGCGCGCTTGCGCGAGGCAGTGCGCGTTGTGGCGCAGCTCGCTTGCTGCCCACACGCGACTGCTATGCCTTGCTTTCGCTCTCGCCCATTCGTCCATTGCTCACAGCCCACGACAAAAGGCAGGGCTGCTGCCTTGTGCTCGTGCACCATGGCCTTGCTCATTGTATTCGTGCCGCATGGGCGACGAGCTCCCTTGCTCGTCGTCACATGCCCACACTATACAACACCCCTTAAGGGTAACACGTAGCGTCCATTGCTTTGTGCGTGCAAGTTATATGAACGAATCGCATAAAATTTAAAAAATTTATATTTAAAATAATGACAAATTAATAAATAATATTAATTTCATAATTTTAGGGCGAAAAATCGAAAATTTATTATTCAATTGATTTCCGATTAACATGGATTCAAGCCTAGGTCAAAAAAATTTAAAATTTATCATAAATTTACAATTTTTATGGTGGTTTTTAATCATAGGTATCTAATTAAATTATAATTAATTATGAAAATCAAATTATTTCTAAATTATTCTAATTTTCAACAAATTAATCATAATTACAAATTAGATTGCATAATTAACAAAGCTAGGCATTCAAACTTGTTAAACATATACAGTAGGTCAATCAAAAATTCAAGATTTATCAACAAGGATCGCAAATATTTAATTTAACATCTTAAATTTACGAAATTTTGCATTCGAAAAACTAAAACCTTCGAAAAGTCATAGTTAGGCTTCGAATTTGAGAATTCTGGGCTCGGCAGAAAAATACTGTTTTTGTCAAAATTTTAGAATGCCTTTTACATGCGGAATTGACACAAAAATCACTCGATTTGGATGAGTAACAAAGAAACTGCCGAACAACTGCGTACGTATAATTAAATAAACGCAATTTGCAATTAATTAACAATTACGAAAATTAATCACCCCTTTTAATTCTTGCAAATTTGTAATATTTAACCATGTTCATGCAATTTAGATTTTGAAAATAATAAGGGGCTCCTGATACCACTGTTAGGTTATGATACATATGACAATTCATAAATCATGCGGAAACAACCATTAAGCCAGGAATACATATTATTTACACATAATCATTTAGCATAGTTTAGATGCATACTCTTTGTTGCGTGCCTTCCCTAGCTGCGCCCGAACCGAACAAGAACAAGTCTTTAGGACTCCAAGTGTCGTCCCTCCGTAGATAGTCCACAGCACGTCCGGATCCGCCTTAAGATTGACCAACTAGAATCGCCCTTAAGGTACTATTTTTTCGGCACTTTTGGGCAAATGTGTGACTGAATTTTTCTCTCAAAAACTCGCTTTGAATACTTGAATAATCTCTGTAAATATGTGACCCTAGGCACCTATTTATAGAGTTATGGAAAAGGTTTTGGAATCCTATTAGGATACTAATTTATTTAATTATAATCCTACTAGGACTCTAATTAAATAATCATTATCTAATAGTTTTAGGATTTAATCATATTTCGAATTCCGATTGCTTTAGGATTCCCGCACAAGCATTGCACGAGCACCGTACACCCGCGCAAGCCTTGCGGCCCACGCTAGGCGCACAGCGCTCGGCCCACTGCTGTGCTCTCGCGCGCGCGCCCCAGGCCTTGGCTGGGCCTGGCCTTGCGCTGGGCCTGGTCGAGGCTTGGCATGCGATGGTGCGTGTTGGCTCGCTGGGCGATGGCCTGGCTTCGTGCTGGGCCTTCGTCTAGCGGGCCTCGTCCGATGCTAATTCGTACGATACGCTTCCGATTAAATTCCCGATTCCGGAATTCATTTCCGATACGAACAATATTTAATATTTCCGATTCCGCAATCAATTTCCGTTTCGAACAAATATTTAATATTTCTGTTTCCGGAATTATTTTCCGATTCCGATAATATTTCCGATTCTGACAATATTTCCGTTTCCGGCAATATTTCCGATTCCGGCAATATTTCCATTCGATAATATTTTCTGATACGTACCATGTTTCCGTTTCCGGCAACATCTACGACTTGGATAATATTTATATTTCCGATACGATTTATATTTCCGTTTCCGGCAATATCATCGTTTCCGGAGTATTCATTTCTTGCCTGTGACGATCTCAGCTCCCACTGAAACCAAGATCCGTCGATTCCGAATATCCATAGATGGAGTATTTAATGCCATTAAATACTTGATCCGTTTACGTACTATTTGTGTGACCCTACGGGTTCAGTCAAGAGTAAGCTGTGGATTAATATCATTAATTCCACTTGAACTGAAGCGGCCTCTAGCTAGGCATTCAGCTCACTTGATCTCACTGAATTATTAACTTGTTAATTAATACTGAACCGCACTTATTAGACTTAACATAGAATGCATACTTGGACCAAGGGCATTATTTCCTTCACTTATCGCCCAAATTCAAAATGCAAGCCACACGACTTCTACATTAAGGATTAAAGGTAGCAAAATATTACCTACCACGGAAGGAATAGCTCGCACCTACACGAGCGGAACCCCAAGGCATCTTTCTAGAAAAAACCTACAAAAATCGTACGCCAAAAGGAAGCATCCCAACATGCATGCTTGGGGGCTCCAAGCTACGAAACGACCATAATAAAAAAAGAGTCTGAAAACAAATGTTTGAACAATCGAAAGGGCACGATGTTTGAGCCCAGTTTATGAATGGGCCTGAACCCTATCAAGTTTCTAAGCAAACTATTCAACATCAGTCATTGCTCAAAAAAAATGATTCAAGCAAACTGATTAATGGACCGCACGCAACGGCCATTCTATGAACACTCGTTCGCACATACATATCATCATTCTAAACATTCAGGAACGCGTTCAAAAGAAAAAAAAAAAAGCGATCAAAGTCCTACGTACGCCTCAAGGTATGTTCCTCGGGCCATATAGACTCGCCCAACTATTGCAATAACTGTACGCCTTAAGAGCAACAGTTCCTTTAAATAATCGCCCCAAAGCGACAAACACCGTAGTCCACCAATCGGCTACGGCTTCTCGAGAAAATCATCACGTTCTAAAAATAAAAGAAAAACAAGAGAGAAGAGAATACGTAGAATTTCCAAGTGAAATAAACGAATGAACAAGAAGTCAACTATGTCATCAAAAGACCAGCCCAAACAACATTTTCAACGCCTCACCTGGGCGTGAGTTATTTCTAACGCCCTGGCCTGGGCGCCGAAAATGAGCCCAGGCCCAAAAACAGCTACGACGTCTATAGGGCCCTGCCGTATCCATTCGACTCAAAAATTGCCGATTTCTTTACTGAAAGTCGCACCTCACGACTTTGTTAAGAGTAGCACACCACTACAAAGGTCGCTCGCACTTACGAGCACAATCCCAAACACGATCAAGGACATTACAAAATGCTTATCCCCAAGGAAAGAAATGACCGTCAAGCACGAGTGCTTGGGGGCTCGAAAGAAAATATATATTATGCAAATGTAAAACAATATTGCCAGACTACGTTGTACGAAGTCCCGTGTCTGGATGTCTCAAAATATAAAACCGGTTTACGACCTCAAGACAAAGGTCGCCGTTGATACCTATACGTAGTCCCCTAATCAAGGACCCAAGTAGTGGCAAAATTGAGCCGTAAAGACTAGCTCAAGACCATGAAAGATGATGACCACGAGACAATGGTCCGTCTAAGCACGTTGTCAACCCACGTTCAGGTTGTAACTGAATCCGAGCATCCCTCGAAAGAATTCGCTCCTACAAGAATGAATAAAAAGATATTCTCAAGAGAAATCACAAGAAAAAATGAAATAGGGACTTGTCCACCTCAATCAGGCATGACCGCAGCACGCGAATCCCAAATCAAAAAGACGAATTCAGCTTCG
This sequence comes from Spinacia oleracea, assembly GCF_020520425.1. NCBI lineage: Eukaryota > Viridiplantae > Streptophyta > Magnoliopsida > Caryophyllales > Amaranthaceae > Spinacia > Spinacia oleracea. Next base: position 128,183,579 of record NC_079490.1, on the reverse strand, counting down.
CTCACCTCCAGCGAGCGGGGCGTCCACCCTTAGCGGACAGGGCTCGCCCACCTTCAGCGGGCGGGGTCTGCGTCACTAACCGCACAGGTCCTCAGTTTTCGAAAAATAAAATCTTCAAATTCAAAATAGTCTCCCATCTTTAGCCGGCGGGGTCTACGTCACAAACCGCGTAGGTCCTTATTTTCAAAAAAAAGCAAACAAACTTCAAAATAGAGTCGTCCCCTTCTTTCGGACGGGCGTCCACCCTTAGCGGACAGGCTCGCCATCTTTAGCCGGCGGGGTCTGCGCCACTAACCGCGCAGGTCCTTAGTCGCTGCAGCGATAACTTTTTCTGGTTTTCCCTTTTCCAAAAATTAAAGGATTGGTTTTCCGTTTTTCCAAAAAAGAACGATGTAAGTAGTTTTCCTTTTTTCCAAAAATTAAAGGATTGGTTTTTCGTTTTTCCAAAAAAGAACGATGTGAGTAGTTTTCCTTTTTTCCAAAAATTAAAGGATTGGTTTTCCGTTTTTCCAAAAAAGAGCGATATGAGTAGTTTTCCTTTTTCCCAAAAATTAAAGGATTAGTTTTCCGTTTTTCCAAAAAAAGAACGATGTGCTGGATTTTCCTTCGTTTTACGTCCTATAAAAACAAGGGGGTTTTCTCGTTTAGCTAACCCTGAAAATGAGAATCTTAAAAAACATATTACCTCGTGATTGGGCTTGGCCAGGCCCGATTACACTTTATAGCTTTGATTTCGAAAACATCTGTAGCTACTTCCAATGACAAAGTGAGGGAGTTTCTACGCATCTTTAGATAGTTCCAATGACAAAGTGAGGGAGTTTCTATACTATCCGTTGACAAATCCCAATGACACGTGAGGGATATGTCGACACTTCAAGTGATGACCCTTAAGTCAAATGTTATCACTCGGGGGCTCGTGAGACCCTCGCAAAAACAGGTCACCATGACTTTGAAGGAAATAATGCCCTTGGTCCAAGTATGCATTCTATGTTAAGTCTAATAAGTGCGGTTCAGTATTAATTAACAAGTTAATAATTCAGTGAGATCAAGTGAGCTGAATGCCTAGCTAGAGGTCGCTTCAGTTCAAGTGGAATTAATGATATTATTCCACAGCTTACTCTTGACTGAACCCGTAGGGTCACACAAATAGTACGTAAACGGATCAAGTATTTAATGGCATTAAATACTCTATCTATGGATATTCGGAATCGACGGATCTTGGTTTCAGTGGGAGCTGAGATCGTCACAAGCAAGAAATGAATACTCCGGAAACGATGATATTGCCGGAAACGGAAATATGGATCGTATCGGAAATATAAATATTATCCAAGTCGTAGATGTTGCCGGAAACGGAAACATGGTACGTATCGGAAAATATTATCGGAAATGGAAATATTGCCGGAATCGGAAATATTGCCGGAAACGGAAATAATGTCAGAATCGGAAATATTATCGGAATCGGAAAATAATTCCGGAAACGGAAATATTAAATATTTGTTCGAAATGGAAATTAATTCCGGAATCGGAAATATTAAATATTGTTCGTATCGGAAATGAATTCCGGAACCGGGAATTTAATCGGAAGCGTATCGTACGAATAAGCATCGGACGAGGCCTGCCGGACGAGGGCCCAGCACGAAGCCAGGCCATCGCCCAGCAAGCCAAGCGCGCCACACGAACGGCCAAGGCCACGCCAGGCCCAGCGCAAGGCCAGGCCCAGCAGACCATGGCAGCACGCGCAGCGCGCGCAGCAATGGGCTGCGAGCTGTGCTGCTGCTCGCGTGGGCTTGCGGCTCGCGTGGGACGAGCGGCCATGTGGGCTGTGCGCGGGCATGGCCTGCACGCTCGTGGGTCATGCTCGTGTAGAGTTTGTGTTCACATACGAAACCTAAATTGTATAGGATTTGTTTGATGATTAAATTCCTAATCCTAAAAGGATAAAATTAATTAGTTAGAGTCCTACTAGGATTCTAGTTTAACTAATTAGTATCCTAATAGGATTCCAGTTCCTTTTCCATACCTCTATAAATAAGGGCCTAGGGTCATTATTTGCAGGTACGATTGAAGTATTCAAAGGGTAAGTTTTTGAAATATAAATCAGCCATACACTTGCAAACACATAGCCGAAATTCCTAGTAACCTTAAGGGCGATTCTAGTTGGTCTAACTTGAGGCGGATCCGGACGTACTGTGGACTATCTACGGAGGGACGACATTTGGAGTCCTAAAGACTTGTTCTTGTTCGGTTCGGGCGCAGCTAGGGAAGGCACGCTACAACATGTATGCATCTATTCTATGCTAAATGATTATGTGTAAATAATATGCTTTCCTGGCTTTATGGTTTTTCCGCATGATTTATGAATTGTCATATGTATCATAACCTAACAGTGGTATCACGAGCCTCTTATTATTTTCATAATCTAAATTGCATGAACATGGTTAAATATTACAAATTTGCAAGAATTAAAAGGGGTGATTAATTTTCGTAATTGTTAATTAATTGCAAATTGCGTTTATTTAATTATACGTACGCAGTTTTTCGGCAGTTTCTTCGTTACTCATCCAAATCGAGTGATTTTTGTGTCAATTTCGCATGTAAAAGGCATTCTAAAATTTTGACAAAATTAGTATTTTTCGGCCGAACCCAGAATTCTCAAATTCGAAGCCTAACTATGACTTTTCGGAGGTTTTAGTTTTTCGAATGCAAAATTTCGTAAATTTAAGATGTTAAATTAAATATTTGCGATTCTTGTTGATAAATCTTGAATTTTTGATTGACCTACTGTATATGTTTAACAAGTTTGAATGCCTAGCCTTGTTAATTATGCAATCTAATTTGTAATTATGATTAATTTGTTGAAAATTGGAATAATTTAGAATTAATTTGATTTTCGTAATTAGTTATAATTTAATTAGATACCTATGATTAAAAACCACCATAAAAATTATAAATTTATGTTAAATTTTAAATTTTTATGACCTAGACTTGAATCCATGTTAATCAGAAATCAATTAAATAATAAATTTTCGATTTTTCGCCCTAAAATTATGAAATTAATATTATTTATTAATTTGTCATTAATTTTGAATATAAATTTTTAATTTTGATGCGATTCGTTCATATAACTTGCACGCACAAAGCAATGGACGCTACGTGTTACCCTTAAGGGGTGTTGTATAGTGCGGGCATGCGACGACGAGCAAGGGAGCTCGTCGCCCATGCGGTACGAATGCAGCGAGCAAGGGCATGGTGCACGAGCACAAGGCAGCAGCCCTGCCTTGTGTCGTGGGCTGTGAGCAATGGGCGCATGGGCAAGGGCGAGAGCAAGGCACGAGCAGTCGCGTGTGGGCAGCAAGCATGCTGCGCCACAGCGCGCACTGCCTCGCGCAAGCGCATGTGTGCGTGCGACGAGCGCTGCGCCCATCGATGGCAAGCAGCGTGCTCGTTGCGACGTGCGACGAGTGCTGCGCCCGGCGATTGTCAGCAGCATGCTTGTTGCGACGAGCGCTGGCGCGCACCTTGCGATGGGGAGCAGCAGCGATGTGACGCAGCGCATGGGCTGCGCGCACATGGCCTGCGATGGCTGTGTGCGTGTGGCCCATGGGCGTGCGTTGCGTGGGGTTGTTGCGTTGCGATTAGATCGTTTTGAAATTTTAATTTGAAATTTTCAGTTTACGTAATTTTAATTAATTTTAAAATTAATAATTTAAATTATTTTCTTGGATTTTAATTTTGAATATTGTAATTATAATAAATTTTATTTATTCTAATTATTTTACTAAAATTAAAATCATGAATTAATTTAAATACGACTGAAATTAAATTAAATTTATGGATTCAATTATAAATTTATATGAGCTTTAAATTTTAATTAAATTTGTATGTTTCCGGTTAGACTAAAAATACATTTTTATGTTTAAAATTAGTAAAGCATATGAATTTATTGGTTTAAGTGGGAGCCCTTTTAGTCATATACTCTTGATTAGGTCTACAAATCCTTAAGGTTAAAACAATTTGATTAGAATTAATAAGGACTGAATAATTTGTAGATTATTGGTGCCCTTGATTAATTGCTGCAAATGTTTATGTGATGCATAATGTGTTTTACTAACCAGCTATGTGGGCCATTCATGATAATGAATGGGTGAATGGTATATATTGTATATGTACTGTTTTGCAGGTTATGAAGTGACTAGTACGGCCCAAATAGGATAGAAAATGTGGTCTGCGTACCATTAATTTGAATGTAATTGGTATAAAGTACCAAAGTTGTTTTTCAATTCAAATATGGTCTGCGTACCATCAAATAGTTGTAATTAGTTTTAATTATAGCTTATTCTATTTGAAGAAAATGGTGCCTCCCACGGAGATTTTCAAGACGGACTTTGAAGTTAAAGCTTCAAGATGAAGTCGGGTCTTACTAGATCACATTTATCTTATGCATGTTTTAAGTTATTTATTGCTTTTAAATATGTCTTAAAATGCATGAGATCAAAGCTTGATTATGTTGCATGATTAAGGATTTTAGTTCACTTAAAATCTAACCAACATAGTAAGAGCCTTAAGTTCCAAACTTAAAAATTGAGTTAAAAGGTGCCATGCCAAAATATACACTTGCTTGGATATCCTTTACATCAATCTAGTAATAGTTTTCGCTCAGCGATGTGTTACTTATTGGTCCTAAAGGGGCAAGGTACACAAATAATTGTGAGTACATGTTAGTTTTGGTGAAACTCAACGATATAAGTAAGGAGTCCTTTTATGTCGTGGCAAAATCGATAGGTTTACCTAATAAGTTCTTAGACGTACCTATCAACCAAGAATAGTTTCTAGACTATTAGCAAAAGGCTTTTGCTTACCTAAGATGTTTTAGGATTAAGTCGACAAACTGTGCTTAGTTCTTCAATGATTTTAGGATCTTGGAATCATTTTATTCACACCTGCCGGAACACGTAACTTAAATAAAATGCTTAATGAACATTGAATTATGCATGTATGCTAGAATTTAAGTTTATTAAGAGAAACTGTGAATGGTTATTTATTTGTTTATTCTTTTCAATTGTAGTTTTAACTATGGCAAACAACAATCAAAACATCATCATGGGTTCTGAGCTTATGGTCAAGCTGAACCTGGCAAATTTTCTTGAATGGGAAGCTAAGCTAGTTGAAATAGTCAGACTCAATGGACTTGAGTATGTACTATCACATCCCATGCCAAGCTACTATGCCAGAGACATGACCCCTGAGAGATTTTTCGCCTGGGATGCGGATCTCAAAAAGGTTATGAGTCTCATGCTGAACAATATCCCCGATGATTGGGCTAGAAGGTTTGTAGCCTATGAACCTTTTACGCTCATCAAGAATCTGAGGGATATCTATCGTGGAAGCACGGAGGACAGGGACCTGAACGTCCATGATTTGATTGAATCAATGTCTGGTCTAAAGGTTAGTTCTCCCAACAGGTGTTATAGGATGGAAGTCCAAGAAACACATGTTCAGCTCCTTCGCACTAAACAGAGGGTAGGCGTCCCACTGAGGTTCCATGTGGATCTTATGCGTTCATACTTTGATCGCCTAAGTCTACTAGGAACACCAATAAGCGAAAGGATGGCAGTCTCTATCTTGCTCAATTCACTACACAGTGGGTTTGGTCGCTTCAAGCAACTATACCTAAGTGAACCAAGAGAAGAAACAGTTGCAGAATTTGTTCACCTTGTCAGAAAGGCTGTAATAATACTGGACTGTGAAGCCAAAGATTTACTCAAGGCTAGAAGGAGACCGTTCAAGAAAAGTGGAAAGTCCAAGGGCAATGCTAAATCAAAGCAGGACAAGTCCACATCAAGCTGTCTTTATTTTGATGGAATAGGCCATTACAAAAGAGAATGTCCAAAGCTAAAGGAAGATCAGAAGAACGGAACAGTCGTTCCATCTTCAGGTATTTTCGTTATAGACTGTATACTTGCTAATTCAACTTCTTGGGTATTAGATACAGGTTGTGGCTCACACTTATGTTCCAATCCACAGGGACTAAGAAGAAGTAGAAAGTTAAGCAAGGGTGAAGTCGACCTACGAGTGGGAAATGGAGCACGGATTGCTGCATTAGCTGTAGGAACTTATTATTTGCCGTTGCCCTCCGGGCTAGTTTTGGAACTGGAAGAATATTTCCATGTTCCAAGTCTTACTAAAAACATCATTTCAGTTTCTTGCTTAGATGCTAAGGGATTTTCCTTTTTAATAAAAGACAATAGTTGTTCGTTTTATTTTAAAGAGATGTTTTATGGATCTGCTAGATTAGTCAATGGACTTTATTTATTAGATCACGACAAACAAGTTTATAACATAAATACCAAAAAGGCCAAAAAGGATGATTCAGATCTCACCTATCTGTGGCATTGTCGATTAGGCCATATAAACTTGAAACGCTTAGAAAGACTTCAAAAGGAAGGAATTCTAGAACCATTTGACTTAGAGGATTATGGTAAATGCGAATCATGTTTACTTGGCAAAATGACAAAGCAACCTTTCTCTAAAGTTGGAGAAAGAGCAACTGAACTATTGGGTTTAATCCATACAGATGTATGTGGACCAATGAGTACAAATGCTAGAGGTGGTTTCAGCTACTTTATCACTTTCACTGATGACTTCAGTAGATATGGTTATGTCTACCTAATGAAGCATAAGTCTGAATCCTTTGACAAATTCAAGGAATTTCAGAGTGAAGTAGAGAATCAATTAGGCAAGAAGATTAAGGCACTGCGGTCTGACAGAGGCGGTGAATATCTGAGCTATGAATTTGATGACCATCTGAAAGAATGTGGAATTCTATCAGAATTGACTCCTCCTGGAACACCACAATGGAACGGTGTGTCAGAACGGAGGAACAGAACCTTGCTAGACATGGTCAGGTCAATGATGGGTCAGGCCGAACTTCCATTAGAATTGTTGGGGACATGCACTAAATACTGCTGCACTCACTATAAATAGAGCTCCGTCTAAAGCTGTCGAAAAGACTCCATATGAGTTATGGTTTGGAAAGCCTCCAAATGTGTCTTTTCTTAAGATTTGGGGATGTGAAGTATACGTCTAACGATTAATTTCAGACAAACTTCATCCAAAATCTGACAAATGTATCCTTGTGGGCTATCCAAAGGAAACAAAGGGGTATTACTTCTACAATACATCTGAGAACAAAGTGTTTGTTGCTCGAGATGGTGTCTTTTTGGAGAAAGATCACATTTCCAAAATGACAAGTGGGAGAAAAGTAGACCTCGAAGAAATTCGAGTCGAACAACAAACTCTAGAGAATGCTCAAGATGACATTCAGGATGAAACTCAGAGATCTTTAGAAGAATCTGGTGAGAATCATGGTCAATCTAGAAATGTTACCCCGCGTAGATCGCAAAGATATAGATCTCAACCGGAAAGGTACTTAGGTATTTTGACGAACGAGAGCTATGACGTTCTATTACTTGAAAGTGATGAACCTGCGACTTACAAACAAGCTATGACGAGCCCTAGCTCCAAGCAATGGCAAGAAGCCATGCAATCTGAATTAGACTCCATGTCTGAAAACCAAGTATGGGATTTGGTCGATTTGCCGGATGGCTACCAAGCCATTGGAAGCAAATGGGTTTTCAAACTGAAAAAGGAAAAGGATTGGAAACTTGAAGTTTTCAAAGCTAGATTGGTTGTAAAAGGTTACAGGCAAGTCCACGGCGTGGATTACGATGAAACCTTTTCACCAGTTGCAATGCTAAAGTCTATTCGGATAATGATAGCAATCACTGCATATTACGATTACGAAATATGGCAGATGGATGTCAAAACTGCTTTCTTAAACAGCGTTTTAACAGAAACTGTGTTTATGACACAGCCTGAAGGTTTTGAGGATCCAAAGAATGCTAAAAAGGTATGCAAGCTAAAGAAGTCAATCTACGGATTGAAGCAGGCATCCAGGAGCTGGAATATACGTTTTGATGAAGCAGTCAGTGACTTTGGTTTCATCAAGAACGCAGACGAACCTTGTGTATACAAGAAGGTCAGTGGGAGCAAAATTGTTTTCCTAGTATTATATGTCGACGACATATTACTTATCGGAAATGACATTCCTATGTTGAACTCTGTCAAGATTTGGCTTGGGAAATGTTTTTCGATGAAGGATCTAGGAGAAGCACAGTACATATTGGGCATCAAGATTTACAGAGATAGATCTAAAAAGATGATTGGACTTAGTCAAAGCACTTATATCAATAAGGTGCTTGATAGGTTCAAGATGGTAGACTCCAAGCGAGGCTACCTACCCATGTCTCATGGAATAACTCTAAGCAAGACTCAGTGCCCAAAAACACTTGATGAGCGTAGACGAATGAATGGGATTCCATATGCATCATTGATTGGTTCAATAATGTATGCTATGATATGTACACGCCCGGATGTTGCGTACGCACTCAGTGCTACGAGCAGATACCAGTCAGACCCAGGAGAGGCGCATTGGACTGCTGCCAAGAATATTCTGAAGTACCTGAAAAGGCACAAAGATGACTTCGTGGTCTATGGTGGAGATGATGAATTAATTGTTAAAGGCTATACGGACGCAAGTTTCCAAACCGACAAAGATGATTTCAGATCACAGTCTAGGTTTGTCTTCTGCCTCAACGGAGGTGCAGTAAGCTGGAAAAGTGCTAAGCAAAGCACCATTGCGGATTCTACAACTGAAGCGGAGTACATTGCTGCACATGAAGAAGCAAAGGAAGGTATATGGCTAAGGAAGTTCATAGGTGAACTTGGTGTAGTCCCCTCCATTAAAGGACCAATATCCCTGTATTGTGATAATAACGAAGCTATTGCACAGGCAAAGGAGCCTAGACACCACCAGAGAGTCAAGCATGTACTTCGTAGATTTCACCTTCTACGAGAGTTCGTTGAAAGAAAAGAAGTCAATATAAGCAAGATTGGAACTGATGACAACATATCAGATCCATTGACTAAACCTCTGCCGCAGGCGAAGCACAACTCGCACACTGCAGCTATGGGTATCAAGCATATTGGAGAATGGCTTTGATGTCCTTGTTTAATGTTTTAAAGTTTTAGAGTTTAAATCTTTGTAAAACATTATTGGTTAATCATTCACAATAAATGAAAGAATTCATTTTTCCATTTAATTTGTGGTTTATTAAATGATGAGTCCCTTCAATTTGACGATATATTCAAGATAGACTGTCAGGACCAGTCCTGTGACTAAGAAATGTCTATCAAGTGAACTTGAATGTCAAAGGTTGAAAATGGTCCCTAGTCGGAGTTTTCTATAAAATTGGACGCATAGAAAACGTTAGACGATTAGAATGCAAGATGACTAGTAGTTCTGTTTCTTGAACTATGTGGACATGGCAATGTCATAATCATTTGCATAGATACTTACTTTGTGAAGACTAGTATCGGACAAGACCTATGAAACTTTTACTGTAAGAGATGAAAATCTGTCATAAGTAAATTTCATTAAAATTATTAGACACTAAATCCTCAATACCTGAGTGATTTGAGATTTCTTGTTTGAGAACTGGTTGCTTTGACGTTGACCAACCGTCGCACCGTAAAAGGAGGCTATAAAGGCAACGCTCAGGTAATCACCTATCAAACGAAGTCTAATCTCAAGATCGCAAGATTGGGATTGTCCTCCCATAAATCGGGATGAGATGCTTAAAAGTTGTACAAGGCCACTCGGAGAGCTAGAAACTGTGAAATGCATGGCCGTGCTCGGATGAATCATAGGCTATGATTATCTGTTTATTTGATCAGTTGAACTCTGAAACCGAGGAACACCTCTGGACATAATAAGGATGACAACTCTTACCTTATGTTCAAGAGCAAGCATCGAGCGACAAAGGAATTAGGAAATGCACACTTGTCCCTAAGGACAAGTGGGAGACTGAAGGAAATAATGCCCTTGGTCCAAATATGCATTCTATGTTAAGTCTAATAAGTGCGGTTCAGTATTAATTAACAAGTTAATAATTCAGTGAGATCAAGTGAGCTGAATGCCTAGCTAGAGGCCGCTTCAGTTCAAGTGGAATTAATGATATTAATCCACGGCTTACTCTTGACTGAACCCGTAGGGTCACACAAATAGTACGTAAACGGATCAAGTATTTAATGGCATTAAATACTCTATCTATGGATATTCGGAATCGACGGATCTTGGTTTCAGTGGGAGCTGAGATCGTCACAAGCAAGAAATGAATACTCCGGAAACGATGATATTGCCGGAAACGGAAATATGGATCGTATCGGAAATATAAATATTATCCAAGTCGTAGATGTTGCCGGAAACGGAAACATGGTACGTATCGGAAAATATTATCGGAAATGGAAATATTGCCGGAATCGGAAATATTGCCGGAAACGGAAATATTGTCAAAATCAGAAATATTATCGGAATCGGAAAATAATTCCGGAAACGGAAATATTAAATATTTGTTCGAAACGGAAATTAATTCCGGAATCGGAAATATTAAATATTGTTCGTATCGGAAATGAATTCCGGAACCGGGAATTTAATCGGAAGCGTATCGTACGAATAAGCATCGGACGAGGCCTGCCGGACGAGGGCCCAGCACGAAGCCAGGCCATCGCCCAGCAAGCCAAGCGCGCCACACGAACAGCCAAGGCCACGCCAGGCCCAGCAGGCCATGGCAGCACGCGCAACGCGCGCAGCAATGGGCTGCGAGCTGTGCTGCTGCTCGCGTGGGCTTGCGGCTCGCGTGGGCCGAGCGGCCATGTGGGCTTTGCGCGGGCATGGCCTGCACGCTCGTGGGTCATGTTCGTGTAGAGTTTGTGTTCACATACGAAACCTAAATTGTATAGGATTTGTTTGATGATTAAATTCCTAATCCTAAAAGGATAAAATTAATTAGTTAGAGTCCTACTAGGATTCTAGTTTAACTAATTAGTATCCTAATAGGATTCCAGTTCCTTTTCCATACCTCTATAAATAAGGGCCTAGGGTCATTATTTGCAGGTACGATTGAAGTATTCAAAGGGTAAGTTTTTGAAATATAAATCAGCCATACACTTGCAAACACATAGCCGAAATTCCTAGTAACCTTAAGGGTGATTCTAGTTGGTCTAACTTGAGGCGGATCCGGACGTACTGTGGACTATCTACGGAGGGACGACATTTGGAGTCCTAAAGACTTGTTCTTGTTCGGTTCGGGCGCAGCTAGGGAAGGCACGCTACAACATGTATGCATCTATTCTATGCTAAATGATTATGTGTAAATAATATGCTTTCCTGGCTTTATGGTTTTTCCGCATGATTTATGAATTGTCATATGTATCATAACCTAACAGACTTGTGTGACGCACTCCGTCTAATACTTTGACCATCGTCTTACTCCAAGACTCAGTCAAAGTGGGGGCTAACTGTAGACACCTACTTTTGTCCCCATTCCTGAAAGGGAAGGTTCGATGATGAGAACATAAATCTCCACTTGGCAACGCATCTCCTATAAAATAACGAATCTCAATCACCCTTTTCATTTCACCCGAAACCTGCTATTTATAGAAACCTGCTATTTATGGAAACCTGCTAAAAATAGTAACTGCCGTAATGGGTAGTTGTTAAAAGTGGCAAGTCATAAAAGATAGAAACCTGTCATAATTAGGTGTTGCACTCCAACATAAATCCTAAATGAGATAGAAATTACAAGAGGAATCCTATTCCTAGTATAATTCGAAAATAAGAGTTACGTATTGATTAAAATCCTAACAAGCCTAGAGTTCGTAACGGGCCCAGACGCATTCCGTCCTAAAGTTAATACGCACTAAAAGACTCGGATAAGTCTCAAACACTCCGGATTCTAAGAGTCCAAATCTGACAAAGAACTCGGCCCAAACATCATTTTCAACGCCCAGCCCTGGGCGCCGAAATTGCCTGGATCCTATTTTCAACGCCCAGAGCTGGGCGCCGAAATATTTAACGCCCAGCCCTGGGCGCTGAAAATACCTGGGACGTGTTCTCTCCTAATTCTTCTTGGATTAGAGCTCTACAATTCTATCTTTCCAAGAACTCTTCCCTATAAATACAGCCCCAAATTCGACGTGAAAGAAACACACAATTCATATTCTGAGTATTGACTCCAACCCCTAAGCCTAAGCCTCACGCTGTGAAATTGATCCCGCGTTCTGTCGCAATCGATCCAAAAATCGAACAGAACGTATCCTGTCCCGTAACTTGAGATTCGTTAAATAAAAGGAGAAATAGCAAAATCAAAGTGGTTAGTTTTCTGAGAACCGTGACCCACCTCTCAAGGGTACGTCGTAATGTGTCCCTTTTCCATGATTTAATTGCTTTCCCCGCCCTTTTATAAACTGTTAAACTAATTAAATATGATCGTTCTATCACGCCTAATAAAGATAATATTTTGGGAAATTGAACTATCATGCTAGGTCCCGTAAAACAATCTAAATCAGATAATTGCGATCGATCTAGTACTATATGTTGCATATTGATAAAATCAACTCAGATTAGTTTAATAGTTAACGCATGTCCCTTCAATTATTTATGCTGAGCTAGTGAGGATATCCTGCCTTTGGAGTTATCGAAGAGCGAGTACTCCTCTCGGTAGTTACAGTCCCCCGAACCCTCAATCTCTACCTTGCCGGTGTATGTTGAGAGATCCCCACACCAGGGATCACAAGGGAACCTACGGCCGTCGTGGTCAAACATAATTGCACTCCCTTTATGTCACGATAACCGGGTTTTTGTCAGTTTTTCTCATTGTCGTTAAAAACTGAATGGCGACTCCTATATTACTAGTAAATTGGGTGTAAACTCATAGGAGATCCAATTACACTTGATTTGACAAAAAGAAGCGTCACACCCACGAGGGATGAGGTCACGCATTAGCCTCGTGCTTTTTCGACCCCCTCACAGTAAGGCAACCTTAGAAAAGTCTTGAATGAACCTTCGATAATACCCAGCTAAACCCATAAAACTCCTTACTTCAGGGACATTGGTTGGTCTAGGCCATTCCACAATTGCTTTTATTTTCTCGGGAACAACAGATATACCTTTCTCAGAAATAATATGACCTAAAAATGATATTTCCTTAAGCCAGAATTCACATTTCGACAATTTCGCATATAGTTGGTTCCCAATCAGTGTATCGAATAGTTTTCTCAAATGCTCCTCATGTGCAGCAATGTACTCCGCTTCAGTTGTAGAATCCGCAATGGTGCTCTGTTTAGCACTTTTCCAGCTTACTGCACCTCCGTTGAGGCAGAAGACAAACCCAGACTATGATCTGAAATCATCTTTGTCGGTTTGGAAACTTGCGTCCGTATAGCCTTTTACAATTAATTCATCATCTCTACCATAGACCAGGAAATCATCTTTGTGCCTTTTCAGGTACTTCAGAATATTCTTGGCGGCAATCCAATGCGCCTCTCCTGGGTCTGACTGGTTTTTGCCCGTAGCACTGAGTGCGTACGCAACATCCGGGTGTGTACATATCATAACATAAATTATAGAACCAATCAATGATGCAAATGGAATCCAACTCATTCTTCTACGCTCATCTAGTGTTTTTGGGCACTAAGTCTTGCTTAGAGCCATTCCATGAGACATGGGTAGGTAGCCTAACTTGGTGTCTGCCATATTGAACCTTTCAAGCCCCTAATTGATATAAGTGCTTTGACTAGATCCTTCATCGAAAAATATTTCCCAAGCCAAATCTTGACAGAGTTCAACATAGGAATGTCATTTCCGATAAGTAATATGTCGTCAACATATAATACTAGAAAAGCAATTTTGCTTCAATCCAGCTACTTGATGTTTGCTTCAATCCATAAAGGGATTTCTTAAGCTTGCATACCTTTTTAGGATTCTTTAGATCCTCAAAACCCTCAGGTTGTGTCATAAACACAGTTTCTGTTAAAACGCCGTTTAAGAAAGCAGTTTTGACATCCATCTGCCATATTTTGTAATCATAATATGCAGTGATTGCTAACATTATCCGAATAGAGTTTAGCATTGCAACTGGTGAAAAGGTTTCATCGTAATCCACACCATGGATTTTCCTGCAGCCTTTTGCAACCAATCTAGCCGTGAAAACTTCTAGTTTCCCATCCTTGTCTTTTTTTCAGTTTGAAAACCCATTTGCTTCCTATGGCTTGGTAGCCATCTGGCAAATCGACCAAACCCCAAACTTGGTTTTCAGACATGGAGTCTAATTCAGATTACATAGCTTCTTGCCATTGCTTGGAGCTAGGGCTCGTCATAGCTTGTTTGTAAGTCGCCGGTTCATCGCTTTCCAGCAATAGAACTTCATGGCTCTCGTTCGTCAAAATACCTAAGTATCTTTCCGGTTGAGACCTATATCTCCGCGATCTAATCGGGGTTACATTTCTAGTTGGTTCTTGATTCTCACCAGATACTTCTAAAGATCTCTGAGTTTCAACCTGAATGTCATCTTGAGCATTCTCTAGAATTTGTTGTTCGACTCGAATTTCTTCGAGGGCTACTTTTCTCCCACTTGTCATTTTTGAAATGTGATCTCTTTCCAAAAAGATACCATCTCGAGCAACAAACACCTTGTTCTCAGATGTATTGTAGAAGTAATACCCCTTTATTTCCTTTGGGTAGCCCACAAGGATACATTTGTCAGATTTTGGTTGAAGTTTGTCTGAAATTAATCGTTTGACGTATACTTCAGAACCTCAAATCTTAATAAAAGACACATTTGGAGGCTTTCCAAACCATAACTCATATGGAGTCTTTTCGACATCTTTAGACGGAGCTCTATTTAGTGTGAGTGCAGCTGTGTTTAGTGCATGTCCCCAAAATTCTATTGGAAAGTTCGGTCTGACCCATCATTGATCGAACGATGTCTAGCAAGGTCATGTTCCTCTGTTCTGACACACCGTTCAATTGAGGTGTTCCGGGAGGAGTCAATTCTGACAGAATTCCACATTCTTTCAAATGGTAATTAAATTCATAGCTCAGATATTCACCGCCTCTATCAGACCGCAATGCTTTAATCTTCTTGCCTAATTGATTCCCTAATTCACTCTGAAATTCCTTGAATTTGTCAAAGGATTCAGACTTATGCTTCATTAGATAGACATAACCATATCTACTGAAGTAATAAGTGAAAGTGATAAAGTAGTTGAAGCCACCTCTAGAATTTGAACTCATTGGTCCACATACATCTGTATGGATTAAACCCAATAGATCAGTTGCTCTTTCTCCAACTTTAGAGAAAGGTTGCTTTGTCATTTTGCCAAGTAAGCATGATTCGCATTTACCATAATCCTCTAAGTCAAATGGTTCTAGAATTCCTTCCTTTTGAAGTCTTTCTATGCGCTTCATGTTAATATGGCCTAATCGAGAATGCCACAGATAGGTGAGATCTGAATCATTCTTTTTGGCTTTTTTGGTATTTATGTTATAAATTTGTTTGTCGTGATCTAGTAAATAAAGTCCATTGACTAATCTAGGAGATCCATAAAACATCTCTTTAAAATAAAACGAGCAACTATTGTCTTTTATTAAAAAGGTAAATCCCTTACCATCTAAGCAAGAAACAGAAATGATGTTTTTAGTAAGACTTGGAACATGGAAACACTCTTCCAGTTCCAAAACTAGCCAAGAGGGCAAAGACAAATAATAAGTTCCTACAGCTAATGCAGCAATCCTTGCTCCATTTCCCACTCGTAGGTCGACTTCACCCTTGCTTAACCTTCTACTTCTTCTTAGTCCCTGTGAATTGGAACATAAGTGTGAGCCACAACCTGTATCTAATACCCAAGAAGTTGAATTAGCAAGTATATAGTCTATAACGAAAATACCTGAAGATGGAACGACTGTTCCGTCCTTCTGATATTCCTTAAGTTTCAAGCAATCTCTCTTCTAATGCCCCTTCTTACAGTAGAAGCATTCAGATTCAGAAGGTTGTTTCTCGCTAAAAATATTTATTCATTTGCCACAAATATTATAAAGGAAAAATTGACATAAATAATCCCACCTTTCACTCATCTTCTCAAAATAATTCCAACTTTGGATTATTTTTTAAAAATCCCAACTTTCGGATATATCTTCTTAAAATAATCCAAACTATCAATTTGCCTATGTAAATACAATTGACCCAAAATGGATTAGTAATGACAAGAAAAAAGACTTTGGATTATTTTTAAAAGGTAACCCTAAAATTTGAATTATTCTAAAATAATCCAAAGTTGGGATTATTTTTAGAAGATTTGTCAAAGTTGGGATTATTATGTCAATTTTTCCTATTATAAAAGGTTGTTTCTAGCAAAGATTGATATATAAAAGGTTTGTTTTGACAAATTTTCCATGATAAAATTATCAAACTACAAAGAATTAGTTTTACCATCCTTCTTTACATAACTTATCAAACTACAGAGTATTAGTTTTACCTA
Organism: Spinacia oleracea; assembly: GCF_020520425.1. NCBI lineage: Eukaryota > Viridiplantae > Streptophyta > Magnoliopsida > Caryophyllales > Amaranthaceae > Spinacia > Spinacia oleracea. Next base: position 128,167,142 of record NC_079490.1, on the reverse strand, counting down.
ACTTCCTCAACATTTTTTTGTTTTACTATCATTTGGGCTTATGTATGGTGCACCTTATAGCACACTAGATTTTAGCCCGTGCGATGCACGGATTCTATTAAATTGTTAATTTTAAATAAAATTTCTATGTATATACCAATTTTATATACTTCGTATTAGATTACATTAGTTTTTTGATTTTGCATTGAATTTTATTTTAGATTTTTTTTTTAATTATGAGAGTGTTGATTTTTGGATGAAATTGTATATGTGTAATATTAATAATTAATAAAATATCTACGTGGTACTTAATTATTTATCTACGTGGAACTCGACTTTTTTAATTCAAAATTAATTTTGAAATCTTATTTTTCATTGGCCGAAACCATTAGATTTCCTACGTGGCGCTCTAATATTGGATTAATGTTTGATTTTAAATTGATTTTTATTTATTTTATTTCAGATTAGTGTTTGATTTTGGATGAATATTATTTTAGATTTTTTTTTTATTATTAGAGTGTTTGATTTTAGATGGAGTTGTATATATTAGTAATTAATTAATTAAAATATCTATGTGGCACCTAATTAAATATATACGTGAAAATCGATTTTTTTTATTCAAAAATAAATTAGGAATCTTATTTTTCATTGGCCGAAACCATTAGTAATCCTACGTAGCGCTCTAACAATTTAGAAAATATGCCTATTGGATTAATGTTTGATTTTAATTGAATTTTATTTATTTTATTTTAGATTAGTGTTTGATTTTAGATAAATTTTATTTTAGATTTTTTTTTTTAATTATTATAGTGTTTGATCTTTGATGGAGTTGTATATATTAGTAATTAATTAATTAAAATATCTACGTAGCACCTAATTAATTATCTACGTGGCAATCGATTTTTTTAATTTAAAAATAAATTAGAAATCTTATTTTTCATTGGCCGAAACCATTAGTAATCTTATGTGGCGCTCTAATAATTCAGCAAATATGCCTCCTTTATATATATATATATATATATATATATATATTGGAAAGTACAACCAACGCAAACTTTTTGGTTTATTTATTTATTTAACAATAGATAAACAAAAAAAAAAAAAAGCTTTGATTGTGCCTTACAAGGTACAACCGATTGTATATTAAAATTACTCTTTCATTTGGCGTAACTAATTACTAATAAAAACCGTTTGCCATAAAAGTATCATAACGTAAACTGTGATGTAGTTCTATGTAAAAATATTGTCTAATTCCTATTCTCTCGCCCCTCTTCTTTTAATTCCCTCCAAAGAAACACCCTCGAAAATACAGGTAGGAAGGGGAAGATTAAGGGGTTGAGAACAGCGGCGGTGCCAGGATTCGTCATTTAAGGGTTCGAAATTTTTCAGAAACATATAATAAAATCAAACATCAAAATCCAACTTATAATTAATAATTCGGTGGTACATATGTTCTATTACAATAACACTAAAATAAATTATAATTGAACTCGACGAGTTTTTATTTTCTTGTATTAGAGGTTCACTTTTTGAAATGTTGGAGATTTTGAGATGGTTCAATTGGTGTTGAATATTGGGGAAACAACGGGTGTCATCTCAACCTATTCAAAATCAAGATTTTTAATTTAATGTAAAAGAAAAATAAAACGAAAAAGAGGAAAAGAAAACAAAAAAAAGGTTTATTGGGGGGAAGAATACAGAATTATGAGTATATATTGTAAACAAAAATAAAAGAGGAAGGGAGAAGAATATGCTGAACCCAAGACCCTTGTATTAATATGTAGATGTCAAAACCAACCAAGCACTTGGTTTGATTGTGACATACATATGCGTTTAATTATATATAAACAGTATTTAACTATAAAAATCGGGCAGTTTTTCTTCCAGGCCAGTAAGGGTTCAGTTGAACCCGTTGAATCCTTACTGGTGCCGCCACTGGTTGAGAAACATCTATACCTAGTATTTAAAAAGGAACACCATAGATTATTACAAGTCATGTGGCATCTCTCCTTTCATCCATCATTTTGTTTTGTTTTTTTTTAACTTTTCTTTATTGTTTCTATGATTTACAAATTCTAATGCATCTTCCACTTCATTTTCCTTATTCAACATCAAGTTATTACTAGTCTAATATACTCATTAGTGATCTCTTCCACTCCACCCCTTTAACATCCAATATTTATTCAATAATATAATTTTTATATTTTCCAACCTTCAAATTACACCACTATTTTATTCATATATTATCAAAAATCACAACTACTCACTAATTAAAACTTCAAAAGACATCTGAACAACCACTATACAATTGTCCGTTCAATGAACGGGCACAAAAGCTAGTTATCTAGCTAGACGGATGTTTGTTTTGCTGCGAAAACACAGCAAGTTATAACTTGGCATCCACGTTCTCCTCCGGCCCCCATTTGTTATTCTCTTCTTGTATGTGCCTACTTGTACATGTCCCCATCCCATGATATTATACTACTATATTATTTCTGACAGCCACAAAGTAACTGTCAAATTGTTATTTTATTATTATAGTCTCTGTAACATACACATCCTAACAAAATAATTAGTGTAATAAGTATTATAATTAGGTTTTTTTTGAAAGTTAAGTTACTTAAGTATTATAATTAGTTCAGTCAGTGGGACTTTTTATTTTATTAACCTACTAATCCGTATATATGTATGTTATTACAACGGATCGAAAACCAATTATTCTGAAGTTAATTGGTAGAGCTGACAACCCCTAAATAATTGACTGATTCACCAATAACATTATTTTAATTCCACCATTACCATAGTCTTTGTAACTTACAAATGCTAACAAAAGTAATTGGTTTAGTCATTATGATTTCTGACCTTGGGTTTAAATCTTTATTTTTACGTACTATTTTTTCATGAAATGTCCCTAATTAGCTTTGAATAAATATACCAATTACCCTTAAACTTTCCCGAATGTATCAAATACCCATGAGTATGACGTATGTAATAATATCTCAAAATGTTATTTTTCCTGACGGACGTTAACTGTCCGTTAGTCCATTTTTACCTTTTTGCCCTTACTTCCCCATTCTGCCGCCATAACAAAGCAATACAAAAAAACCTCGTATAGCGACGGATTTATAACCGTTTCTAATTTAGAGACGGAATACTCATCATCCGTCTCTAAATTTATTTAGAGACGGATATTGTAAATCTGTCGATACTTTTATCGAGGGATTTTTAAATCCGTCTCTAAGTTAGGGACGGATTTCAAATCCGCCTCTAAGTTAGGGACAAATTTTGAAATCAGCCTCTAAGTTAGGGACAGATTTGAAATCCGTCTCTAAGTAATTAGGGACGGATTCCAAAATCCGTCTCTAAGTTAGGGACGGATTTCAAAATTCGTCCCTAATGTGTTTTAGCAATTTTGAAACGTAAAGTCTACTAGCAATTTCTCCTAGACTCTTCGTAGAAAGTTACATCTAAATTAGAGACAAAATTTTAAAATCCGTCCCTATATGTGTTTTAGCAATTTCTATAAATTAGAGACGAAATTTTAAATTCGTCCCTAATTTAGAGACGGAATGTTAAATCTATCCCTAGTTTAGAGACGAATTTTCTAGATCCGTTTCTAATATTTCTTTTAATTATTATCAATTTCACACATAAAAGTATACAAGTTGTACTTGGTGTAGGTTGGAGTTTCTCCTTGTGACTTTGAGGTAACAATTTCAATTCCCCTTATCCCTTCCCTTTGCAAAGCTGGACGGGGTTGACCTAAGAGAGATTTCGATCCAGTAATGAAACCGAGTTGAACCGAACATCTAACAATAGGTAGCAATTATTTCCACTTGCTAAATTTAGAGACGAATTCAAAATCTGTCCCTAAATTTTATTGACGGATTTTTGAATTCGTCCCTAAATATTAGAGACGGTTTTTTGAATCCGTCCCTAAAATTAGGGGCGGATTCAAAAATTCGTCTCTAAATATTAGATACGGATTTTATGGAATCGGTCCCTAAATTGAATTAGCGACAAGATTTTTAATAACGGATGTAATTCGTCCCTAAGCACATATAACGGCGGATTTAACCAATGTAGAAACGGATTCGTTCTGTCGCTATATGAGCTTTTTTTTTTGTAGTGATGGAAAAATAAAATGTAATTCAAAACCTAACTTCCCAACTTCCTTCCTCGATGTTTCTTTGGAATCTTAGACCATTAGAGTGACCTTGAAACCCTAAACCAAATAGTGAAAAAGTCCGAAATTTTCTGCGGATTTTCTTAAACCATATCGTAAGAGTTAGTCGAAGTTAATCACCATTTCAAGATCGGAAATTTTTGCAAGCTCTACAAAAGTGGTTGCAAGCAACAAAGGACTGAAATTTGGGGTTGCGCATTTATCAAAATTGTGTCATGGTAAGCTCCTTCAATTTGTTTCTTGTTTTGGGTGGTATTTATTTGCGAATTTTGCTGTAATTAGGGTTAGGATTTTGATAAAATCAGGAAGTTTGCATGATCTGGGTTAACTTGAATTTTGGGATGTTAATGGTAGTACGTAGTGTATTGTTGTGTTTTGTTATTTTCCATATGCGTAAGTTCGATCATGAATTTGAAGGTTTTTGGGCTTACAATTTGTAAAGGACACTACTAGAAAAGCGCATTTAACGACGAAATATTTCGTCGCTAAAATCCCTAAAAACCGTCGCTAAAACTTTAACAATTGTCGTTGTATTCATTGTAATAGACTCCGTCGTTATTGATTTTAACGACGATGTTCGTCGTTGACTATTAACAACAACAAAAGAATTTCTTCGTTAACCATTAACGACAACATACAAATTTTGTCGTTATTAGTTACGACGACACAAATGTTTGTCGTTGTTAGAAATTCAATAATAACGAACTATTAAGCTATAACAACCAAATAATATAACACGTAGAAATCAGAATTATTTTTTGTCCATTTTACATATCTTTTCGTCGTTATTACAAACTGCATAAAACAAGAACCTCATGCCCTTGCAAATTGTATTTCCAAATTAAGGCTAATTTTGTTTAAAATAAATTGAAATAAACAAAAATAATAATTAAATTAAAAAAATATTACTACCTCCGTTCCTTAATGTTCTTTATGCTTACTATTTGCACGGACTCCAATGCAATATTTAACCACTTATATATTCATTTTCGTATGTGAAAAAATTATAAAAAATTGATATTTTGAAAATACATAACGAGACCCATCTAACAAGATCTTACATGATAACATTTTGATACTACAAGAATTTGTATCTTTAACGACAACCTAATTACGACGGGTCAAAAATTCCGTCATAAAAACCTTTTGCGACAGAGATAACAACCAAACAAAGACGGGAACAACCGTCGCAAATGTCTTTTACGACGGGTTAACGACGGATTTTCTATTAATGACTAATTTGCAAAACATATAAATGATTTCAATCCAGTTTGCAGTTAAGAAAAGGTAGGATAGGAAGGAGAAGGAAACTGCAGACCTTAGACAAGAAGCTAAGAAGTTTTAGAGGGAGAGAGAAGCGGAAAAGAGAAGGTTAGAAAGGGAAGTTGAGATTTAAAGGGAACTAGAGGAGAAATTGAAAAGCACAGTTGCAGTTGAGGTGTCTGTGTATTATGTTGAGGATTTTAGTGTAGAGTACGTACGGGTTTTCAGTTCACAAGATGCTGATTGCTTCTCCCCATGAGGTTCCCAACCACCTAATACACAAACACAAAAAGAACCTACTTCCTCACCACCACCAGCTACCTCACCACCAAGAGATCCCTCACCACCACCAGCCTCACAAAAAACACAACTACAAAAACAACCTCAGCAGCCACCTCAACAGCTACCTCAACTACCACAACAACAACCACCTCAACAACCACAACAACAACCACCTCAACAACCAGATCATCAATGTAACCAAATCAACAAGCACAACAACCAGATGAGACACAAACACCCCCTCCTCATAGGGATGAGTTAAACAAAGGGAGGGGATTTAGACTGTTCATGAGTCATTCTAAGAAGACGGGTACTTTTGTTCCTAAGAAGAAGGGGGCAAGGCCGACTGGTTCTAGGGTGAAGAAACCCATTGCATACAATGAGGAGGAAGAAGAGCAGTGGGATGATGATCACATTGATAATGAAGACTTTGAGGATAGTGAGAGTGGAAGTGATGATTTCAACTCTGATGATTTCATTGATGAAGAAATTTAAGAAGAAGAAGAAGAAGAAGAAGAAGAATAAAATGACCAAGTGCTGCACTGATTTTTTTATGTTTTATGTTAATTTAGTTATGAAATTTTCCTAGAATCATTACACTTCAAATAATATAATTGTAATTGTAAGCTAGGCCTCGAAGTTGGTGTTGGGAGACTTCCTTGAGTGTATTGGTACTAAGACAACATATTTTTGTTCGTTTCTCGTTATTATTAATATAAATATGATTTTGACTTCTGTAAACTTTTTTTATTGTAGACTAACATATTAGGGTGAGCCAGATGCAATAAAATTAAGAGTTTCACATTTTGTTTATTTAATTTTCACTATACGTATGTAGTGTAGATTAAATAAATAAAACGTGGAGCTTAATTTTTTATTTATAAAAAAATCAAAGTCATTTGCGTCGCACTTTAACAAAAGTTTGGCGCAAATGATACTTTCAGCTTTTTTTTAACAAAAAGTCAGCGTCGCACACTAGGTAAAACTACGACGCAAATGACTTTTTTGGTACCATGCTGAAAAGTCATTTGCATCCCACATTAGCTTAAACTGCGACGCAAATGACTTTTCAGAATGATGCCAAAAAATTCATTTGTGTCGCAGTTTAAGCTAACGTGCGACGAAAATGACTGTTATTTGTGTCGCACAAAATTGCAACGAAAATGACATTAGTCATTTGCGCAGCTTCCAACTGCGTCGCACAAATGGGCTTAAGGACCGACGCCAATGGACAATTTTCCACTAGTGCTACCTCATAGAAAGGCAAGAAGTCCAAAGATGCATAACTGTCAATAAACTTTGGTATTAGTTTAGTGTTTCTGTTTTAATGTTCGGTTTATTTCAGAAACCGACTATTTTGGAAACAAGCGTTGTGGCATTTAGGCCTTTTTTGTAAATCTAACGACAACTTGATATTCGGTTTATTTTTTAAACCAATTATTTCAGTTATTCTACGAGTTAAAAAACATGCATATTATTGATAAATGAAATTTTGCTCGTGCCATTACAACCATCATTGTTTTTCTTCATTATTTCTTCATTACAAACATTAGAAACATAAGCATTACAATTCCTATTTTAATTGATGCAGCTTGAAATTTTTCGGTCCTTTCACTCTCTTCTTTAGTTTCTTGAGTTCTTCACTCACATTGTTGTTGTCTTCCGATGTTCCCTCGTACTCCATGTTGCATCCGTAGTCATTTGTCTTGCTTTGTTGATGTTGGTGTTGTTGAACTTGTTGCTGTACACAAGTTTCTTTGCACCGCATAAAATAGTTACAAGCATCACACTTATAGTATAGTCTTTGTGGATTTTTTTGATATCTCGGAGCTTTTAATTGCACATTTTTTGTGCAATTCGCACAACATTTGTATGGAACTATTACGTAGGAGAATGGATTGTCAAAAGATCTTGTGCGCACAAAGTGTACAATAAATTTATTGTACACCAAGATAACTTTTACATAGTTTTTTTTTGTAACTTTTACTATGTTTTGATTAACTTTTATATTATAATAAAAAGGGTTGATAGATAAACATTATAAACGGTTAAATAACTAATTTTATGCATTATTGGTGATTTTGAAGAAATATTTTTTATTAAAATGAAAAAAAAATTAACTAAATTTTTTATAACTTTTACATATATAAAGGTAACTTTTAAGTATTTTAAGTCAACTTTAACGTCGGTGTACAATATTTATTACACACCACTTGTAAATAAGAATTTGTGATAGATTGTGTGTTGATGTATTGGATGATGAACTCATGTTGAGTGTGGGGAGGGAGGTGTTGATGTTGCTGCTTGTGCTGTTATTTGGTTGTTGTTGTTGCAGTGCTTTTGCTGTTGTTGCAGTGCTTTTGCTGTTGTTTGAGTGCTGTTGCGATGCATCTGTTGGTGATGTTGTCTGGTTGTGTAGGTGGGGGGACTAGGGTGAATTGTTTGTGCAGGTGAGGGATGGGGGTGGACTGTTTGTGTAGGTGGGGGATGGGTTTAGGGCTGTCTGGTTGTTGTTGTTGTTTTTGTCCAAAGGGGGAAGGGTTTGGGGTTGTATGGGGGTATATGTAAGGGAAATCAGGGATTGCAACTACTATATTATTCAAATCTAACAGCTAATTTTGTGCAAATTTTCAATTTGAAAATTAGGGGTATTTCATGCATTATGTCAAACCTAAGGGGTATTTGGTGCAATATATTTCAACTAATTAACTGACAAACGGAGAGTTAACGTCGTTAAACAAAATAGCATTTTGAGATATTATTGCATACGTAAGGGGTATTTGGTGCATTCTGGAACGTTTAGGAGGTATTTGGTGCATTTAGTCAAATCTTAGTGACATTTCATGAAAAAACCGTTAAATTTATAATTAGACAATATCTAACTTTCGTATGTTGAAAAAGAGAGCACCAAGTCTACGTTGTGAATCAACATGATAACATACCAAACTAATTTTCGCCTGGCGGAAAAGAGAGCACCAACATATCTCCACTCTCAACATATCTTGGTCATTAACCCAGCTGGTTGGATTGACGCAAGAGGAAGTTCGAAAATATATTACGGTCTACAACGAATCCAAGAGTGATTATACAAAAATAAAATTACAAGAGACTGGTAAACCACAATATGTTAAAAGACGTTTTCTAGTGGTAGTGCACTAAAGTCTAAAGATACTTATTGTATCTATTGTTGACCAAGTCTATTGATTTATTTTGTTTTAAGGGTGGATAACATAACACAGCCAGCTCATTCCACCTCTACAAAAATTTGGCCCATAAATCCATCTTCTCATTCACTCAGAAAACAAAGAAAGACATTCTACATTACCAATTACCACACTAAAATTAAAATTTAAAATTTATAATTTAAAATGGCCTCCTCCCTTGGTCTCCCCCTTGTCGTCATAGTAGCTGCAGCACTCGCCTGCAGCCAATGTTTAGGTCAGTCCCCAACGGCCCCTGGTCCTGCACCAGCGGGCCCTGTAAACCTTACTGCTATCCTAGAAAAGGCAGGGCAGTATACAACATTCATGCGGCTTCTGACCTCTACCCAGGTAGGCATCCAGATAGCCAACCAGGTAAATACCTCAACAGAAGGCATGACAGTCTTTGCCCCTACCGACAACGCCTTCCAAAATCTTAAACCAGGTACGCTCAATGGTCTTTCAACCCAAGAACAAGTACAACTTATCCTTTACCATGTCCTCTCAAAGTTCAACAACTTTGATAACTTTGAGACTATCAGTAACCCAGTAAGAACCCAAGCCACAGGCCAAGATGGTGAGGCTTTCTCGCTTACCATTGTTTCCATTGGTAACCGTCAGGTTAATGTGTCATCTGGTATGGTCACTACACAGCTGAACAATGCCTTGAGAGAAAACTTCCCTTTGGCTGTTTATCAGGTGGACAAGGTGTTGTTGCCTCCAGCATTGTTTGGAGCTAAGTCTCCTAAGAGTTCTCCAGCAACTTCTGCAACTAAACCTAAGACCGGTGACTCTAAGTCAGACCAAGCTCAAAGTCCAGCAACTCATTCAGCTGATACTGAAGCCCCTGCCAATGGAGTCTATGGTTTCAAAACTATGGGAATCGGATTTCTTGCTATGGTTGGAACTCTTACCACTGCCTTGCTTTTCTAATTAAGGGTTTAATAATCAACTCTACTCTTGTTAAATTGTTTGATACGTCTACTTATTATTCTTTTTATTTTTTATTTTTTGTTTTTGTTTTTGTTTTTGAGTTGGAACAACGTTTCATTTATTCATATATCAATCTTTCAAATTGACAATGGTTGCTTTACTGGTATCTTATATGAATATCGTGATATGCGCGGCTTAGTTTAATACGGATGTGTGACTCTAATATTAGCAGCATAATGAGGTGTAACTAATCAACTTGGTGTATAAATAAAGAAAAGTTAAATGCTGCAAGTTGGAAACTCTCTTGTACTCTCCCACCAAGGATCACGTGGTTTGCCAACCTTCTCTAACCTGTCCTTATTAATAATTCTGACCCTCGGAATCAAATCATAGTAATTGTATAATACCGATTGTGCTGATACATTCCTATAGTACGTATTCTGGATGCATCATGCATGGGTAAATAATATTTTGCTTTCTGTTCCCGAATGCAAATTCTAGGAAAAGTATAAAGCTTAAAGATAGTAACTAACATTGACCCAGTCTAGAGGTTAAGGATTAGTCCATTATGTGAATATAATGATACGGTGTATCCTTATACGGGTGCCTAAGACTCATATGTATAATAATATAGTACAATAGTATAATTACGAGTATACCCTTAATATTCTCTATCACACCTCCTCAATCTGTGTAGGGGGAACCACGTGCAAATTAGATCTTAACACTGCAAAATAAGATCTATTTATGACGGGAAATCCCGTCATTGACCCGTCATAAAGGACCAATTATGACGGGATTACCCGTCATGAAGGGGGGCGTCATAATTGATTACCCCGTCATAACCCCGTTGCAAAAGCCTATTATGACAGGGAAAAATCCCGTCGCAAAAGGCCAAATACGACGGGCTAACCGCCTGTCGCGAAAAGCTAACGATGACAGGGGCACTCCTATAGACACCTAATTCGTGTCTTCCCTAATGGGATGATGACGAACACTATTACTCTTGTTAAGTGGTTGAAACAACTCCGTGCGGAAGTCCCAATTGCTAAGTGTAGGGGTTTACAGTTAAATACATAACATACTAGTGGAACAACCCCAAAGCCAGGAATCATGTATAAAGTACAGATTAAGCAATACTTACGTTTGTAGCGTTTTTTTCCTAGATTCAGCGTATCACGAACAAGAACAAGAACTCCATATGTCATTCCACTACTTGGTTCACCGACACGTTCCGATCCGTCTTGAAATCGATGGCTTAGAAGTCACTCAAGATTGTTTGCTTTTGGGATGAACACTCTAATGGAGGCACAGAGAGAATTAGGGTTCTCTCTTGCCTTAGGTTAGAATAATGTGTGTGATTTGATTGCTGAAAACATATGTTGGATTAATGTTATAACCCTAAGGTTATAACACTTCACCGGCCAAGCCACAAGGGCAAGGAACCGGCCAGCAATACCGCAAGCCCATACGTGCACATCCATATAGGTGCTAGGCCATGGGTCGCGATGTGTGCGCTGTTGCTACTGCTGGTCCGTGCGTTGTTCTCACTCAGCCAAGGCAGCAAGGCCATGGGCCTTTGCTCCTTGCGCTTTACTCGTAGGCTTTGTGTTCGTGTTTGCTTCATTTAATTATCATTCGATAATTCATTTATCGTTTCGTACTTGACGATCCATTGTCGTACGGTACGATTATTCGTTTCGACTAACTTACGAATATATGTAATCACGATATACGATTTCACGATCCAATGTTAAATAATATAATTTTATGTTTTCCGAACTAATTTCCCGAAAAGCTATTAAATGAAAATCCAATTTGTTGATTCTGAGTTTTGATGATGACAACGCAAACTTCCTAATCGTTGGTTAAGTGTGTTTTTGTATTGCTAAGTTAGGGAGTGCCTGAGTAGGACAAACTAAGCATGTGGAACAAACACTAAGCAATGCAGGGAATTCCTAACGAATCGATCAAGTCTGTAAATGAAGGCTGTTCCCAAGACAGCTGTTCCCAAGACAGTTGTTCCCAAGACGGCTGTTCCCAAGACGGCTGTTCCCAAGATGGCTGTTCCCAAGACAGCTGTTCCCGAGATGGCTGTTCCCAAGACAGCTGTTCCCAAAGATGGCTGTTCCTAAAGAAGGCTGATCCTCAACGGCTGATCCTAAGCAAGTTATTAAGGTGTTCCTCATATATTATAAGGATCATCAATGTTCCGGAGAAGGAACAATGCATGAAGCGTTCAAGCGAAGCTTCAAAAGGTGCCAACATAGAAGCTACAACATATGAGTTTATGTTTAGATTTTATGTAAGTATTTTAATAACGTTTATGCATAATATGGAACAAAAGGAACACGTGTGTTTTAATATGTTTGAGAAAATAGTTTTTGTAAATAAAATAAAGTTTTATAAAGGAAAATCTTTTGGAAAATAAATAAAACGATTTTGAGAAAATCAACATTGGATTCTGATTTAGAATTCCTTGTTTTCCAAGAAAAGGTTATTACTTGTTCCTAAAACTACTCCCACTATTTTCTCTAAAATTGAACGTGTTAAAAGTGGTTTGAAGAAGTCTCCCTGTTTCTCTCAATCAACGTGCACATTACTGCTCCCAGTAACTGTTAGTGGCCGTTGAGGGGAACATGGGAAACTGACCAAGAAAGTTCTTCTATAAAAGGAAAAGGTTTTTCATTTCTCAAATCACAACTAACAACGAGCAATATTTCTAAAGAACTTAAGAGTTTTTATCAAAAGTCAGTTTGCAAAAGAGCGTGTTCCTAAAGTTCCTTTATTGTACATAAGCTTCATTGAATACTAGAGTTTTCATAATTCGAGTTGTAATTGTGGGGTTAAGGATCGAGTGATCCTTGAGTTGTGGGGTTAAGGATCAAGTGATCCTTGAGTTTTGAGTGTAAGGGTTGAGTGATCCTTAAAGTGACTTAGAGTCAAGTCAGTAAGAGAGTGTGAAAGGAGCAAGCACTGTAATCAAAGGGGATTACAGTGGGGAACTCGTGTTCAAGTGGAACTCGAGTTATTGAGTGTGTTGTATTCGAGCGATTACAATATATAAAAGAGTTTGAGGTTTTCCCTTCTTGATAAGGATCAAGAAGTTTCCTCAGTTTTCACATTCTTCGTATTAATTTGATAGTTGTTCCTTTATTTTCTAAATTCCGCAAAGGAACACACTAAGTTCAACGAAACAATTCACCCCCCCTCTTGTCAGTGTTCCTACTGGAATATCAGTTGGTATCAGAGCAGGATCTCACAAAAATACAGGAAACCCTGTTGAGAAAAAGTTCCTGGAAAGTATAAACACTCACGAGAAACTCGAAGAAGGTTATTCAACTCAAAGACCTCCAATGTTCAACGGAAAATTCTATACCTATTGGAAGAACAGAATGGAGATCTTATCAAGGCAGAGAACTATCAAGTTTGGCGAGTCATAGAAGTCGGTAACGTCGAGGTAACAAAAACCAATGCTAAAAATAAGGTAGTTCCTAAACCTATTTCTGAATTTGTGAAAGAAGATTTTGAAAAATATGAAATCAATGCTATGGCTGTTAAGATTTTGCATTGCGGCCTTGGACCTCATGAACACAATAGAGTTATGGGGTGCAAGATCGCAAAGCAAATTTGGGATCTCCTTCAAGTAACACATGAAGGAACAAATGAGGTCAAACGTTCTAAAATTGATTTACTGATGTCTAAATATGAACGTTTTGAAATGCATCCACAAGAAACAATTCAGGAAATGTTTACTCGTTTCACTAACATTACTAATGAACTTGTTTCCCTTGGAAGAATTATTCCCTCTGATGAACAGGTTAGGAAAATTCTAAGGAGCATGCCTCAAGATGATCGATGGAGAACCAAGGTCACTACATTGTTCGAAACCAAGGATTTCACCAAATTCAACATTGAGCAACTGGCAGGATCCTTAATGACACATGAACTACATCTAGGATCAGCTGTTCCTGAGAATCCCAAGAACCGAGGTCTTGCTCTTAAGAATGAGGAACTGGAGGATTCAGAACCGGATGAAGAAGAGGCTGCCACTTTGGTCAGAAGGATGAAAAGATTATACAGAAACCTCAGACCGGGAAATCAAAAAGGAAGGAACTCCGGAAGAAGAACAATTGGTTCCATATCCGACCAAGGATGCTTCAAGTGCGGTGATCCAGACCATCAAATCCGGGAGTGCCCTCAGTGGGAATATGAAAAAGGAAAAGGAAAGGATCAGCTCAAAGAAAGATTCAACAAACCCACCTTTTCCAAACCCAAAAAGGCAATGATTGCAGCATGGGGAGACGTTTCAGACTCGGAGGACGATGATGACCAACCAGAAAAAGAAACTGCCAACCTATGCCTCATGGCAAAGATTGATGGAACAGTGCAAGATCCATCAAACGAGGTAAGTCCCACAATCTCTCAATCTTTGTCTAATAATAGGTTAATTGAATCACCAATTGAAACTCTAGTTATTTTTACAAAGCTTAGTGCAGTAAAGGAACAAAGTAATAAGGCATTGGAGCCCAATAAAGATCATATGACCTACCTAAATAATGTTAGATATGAGGTACAAGGTAGGTTCTTGGAATTGCCTGACAGGAACAACTCTCTCCAAGACTCTCTTGGAAGAGTTAAAAATGCACATACTATTCTTGATGAAACTGATAATATTGATAAAGTTCAGAAACAAGAGGATTTCGAACTTGGTTGGATTCACTTTATAGATGAGAATAAAAGGATAGATGAACTAGTTATTCAAGAAATCAAAGCGAATCAGGGAGTTCCTGTGCAAGAGGAACAAGCAGAAAATCAAGGTGTTCCTGTGCAAGAGGAACAAGCAGAAAATCAAGGTGTTCCTATGCAAGAGGAACAAGCAGAAAATCAAGGTGTCCTTGTGCAAAAGGGACAAGTAGAAAATAATCTGGGAGTTCATGTTCAAGAGGAAAAAGCTAATCAGGAGGTTCCTATCCGAGAGGAACACGCAAAAAATACTGGAGTCTCCATTCAAGAGGAACAAGGAACTTCGGGAACAAGAGGCTTAAGAGGAGCAAGAAGAACAAGAGGAAATCACGGAGTTCAAAGAACAGAAGCAACTGAAGCAACCTTGGATGTTCCTGTGGCTCAATTTCAACCTAAGCCATGGAAACATCAAAGCTCCCATCCAATGAAACTAATTGTCAGCGACATTAGAAAGGGAATTCAAACAAGGTCTCAACTCAGAAACTTCTGTGCCTTTCATGCGTTCCTTTCCACAATAGAGCCAAGAAATCACACCGAAGCTCTGGAAGATGCTGATTGGATATCAACCATGCAAGAAGAGCTAAATGAGTTCGAAAGGAACAAGGTGTGGCACCTGGAACCCAAACCAAAGCACCAGAAAGTGATAGGACTGAAATGGGTGTTCCGGAACAAGAAAGATGAACATGCAACAATCATAAGGAACAAGGCAAGGTTAGTGGTCAAAGGCTACAATCAACAGGAAGGTATTGATTTCGAAGAAACTTTTGCTCCTGTTGCTAGATTAGAAGCTATAAGAATCTTAATTGCTTTTGCTGCTATTATGGGCTTTAAACTGTACCAAATGGACGTCAAATGTGCTTTTCTAAATGGCTTTCTAGAAGAAGACGTCTATGTGGAACAACCTCCTGGTTTCGAAAATCCTGAATTTGCCAACCACATCTATAAGCTTGATAAAGCTCTTTATGGGTTGAAGCAAGCTCCTAGATCGTGGTATGATAGATTATCTAAATTCCTTTTGCAAAATGATTTTAAACGAGGCAGAATTGACAAAACCTTATTTCTAAAATCAAAAGGAACAGACTTGTTAGTTGTACAAATTTACGTT